>NC_139697.1:18496111-18518861 GCF_964188405.1 Protomyctophum parallelum | reverse complement strand
ATGGGTCTATGGACCATTTATCTTCTTACTTTAAACAAGTGAGTCAGGGATTTAGTCTGTTCTGTTAGTTAGGCTACTTAAGAAGAACACAATTAATGCAACTCTTGTCAGTGCAGCAGTCGGTGGACAAAAAAAACCTGGGAACAGATGGGTGGATTCTTTTTTGTGAAACTTTACTGGAACTTTATTTAGGGTCTTTTGGGTCAAGCTGACACTGAATGTTAAGGTCAACTTTGAGAACGGGTGGGCAGAATTTCTTGAAACTTGGTGGGAATCATCATTGGACTACCCGGAAGAAGATGAATATTAACCTTTCGTACAAAAGAAATCACACCTGTGTGAACAGAGTGGTGCAACTCCCCTCTCTCCCCCCTCCTCTCTCTCTCTCTCTCTCTCTCTCTCTATCTCTCTCTCTCTCTCTCTCTCTCTCTCTCTCTCTCTCTCTCATATTAGCAGGCAACAGTGCAGCACTGTCTCTCTCTCTCTCTCTCTCTGTTTCTGGCACAACAGCGCCCCTACTGGTAGTCAGTCATACTGGTGCTCATGAACACATACATATAGGTGAACCACACATAGGCTGACACGGACATTGCTGTTCCTTGGAGTGGCTGCACCGCTCAAAAAAAGGTGAAGGCCGTCATCGCTGGTGTGACAGAGCAAAAGATGCTGGTGCAGCCAAGCATTCCTTACCCTAGCAAAGTGTTTTAATGAGGAACAAAATGACAACGGCTGAATGAAGCTATACAGTTGGCTGGGCTCAAACTGAAGCTGTTCTATGAATTCCGAAAACCGCCAACTTGTTGTATGATCCTCCCTCTTCACAGAGGCCACCCTCAGCGGCCTGATCAAGTTGAGGAAGCTGTGCAAGTTCTGCGATATCGAAGCCTCCAGCTGCGCTCCCACGGGGAGCTGCGTGGTGGGCTGTAAGATCACGTCCATCTGCCCCCACGAGGACGACGTCTGCGTCAGCATTTGGTGAGTCGGGCGTCGCTCACACCTCCTGCACGACGGATTGTTGTATAGCTGATGCACGAGACTCGTTGACTGTTCGCAAGTTCGCCAATTAATTTCCAATGGGAGTCACGTGGTTTGACACAACATTTTTGTTGTGTGAGGGGGAGGGGTAGGGGGAGGGGGGGCAGTCGAAAAACACAGCCGAAAGCCGTACCACAAAAATGTGTCAAACCACGTGACTTCCATTGGAAATAATAAAAAAAAAAAAAAAAAAAAAGTGTTGTAACCTGCCGTTTTTTTCTACTTTCTAATTCTTTGTTTGGCCCAAAACATTAAGAGTTGGCTTTGTCCGCGGCGTAAACGTCTTTTAAATAAATACTTTCTGAAAAGTCTTGATGAAAATGAACGGGGATTTATTTTCCGGGTCTCTCGAGGGGGCGGGACTGCGACGCTCTATAGTGCCTTTTTCCAAAGCGCTCTACCCAACATTGACACTCAAAATAACACACCATGCAAGGTACCACCCTCATCGGGAGCAAGTTAGGGGTTAATTCAGTGTCCTGCTACATTTTGACACAAAGCCAGCACGAGTCAGGGTTCAAACCAACAACCTTCCGGTTCCAACCTCCGACCCCCTCTGTGGCTTATAGGAGTCAACCTCCTAAACCACAGCTGCCTAATAACTACTGCTCTATCTACGTTCACCTGCCTGCATGTATACATTACTGTAACTGCTAAGCAATTATTCAATAATGGAACTGGCCGTGCTAAGGATTTTTGGCTGGGAGTGCATCAGGGTTCATAGATGTGTTGCCAGGTTGGGTACAAAAGTGATCGTAAGTAATTCCTAAAAAGGAAAAAAAAGTAATTCCTCTTTAGCACAGATCCAAAATGTGTGTGTGTGTGTGTGTGTGTGTGTGTGTGTGTGTGTGTGTGTGCTGTACATACTGTAGCAACAACGACCCAAACATGTGTTCTGCCAACCACTTTCCAAATTACTAGGCAATAATAGTTAGTTTGATTTCTGAGGAAGCCATTGGTTTCCATTCATTTCCGTATGTGAACTTGAGATAGATAATCTAACACAGTGAACATTATGGCCTTAGTTTGAGTTACATGTAGAACAGAACACATCTATAATAAATACATCTAAAAATATAGCCATTAACAGGAGAAAAAAAAGGTAATGTTTATCATGTACAAAAAATGGCAGAATCTGTGAATAGACAATAACATACATATTGATGGCAGTCAAAACAATTTGACATTCGTGGGTACTGGGTAGATTATGGCAATGTGGTGCATGGGTTGCTGATCGGTTAGTGCCAGAGAGCCAGATCAAAATGTTCTGATCAATTTGAAAAGCTTGACACATACCAAACTTTTATTTCTGAACTGTACATTATTTCATTTAACCATTTTAGCCCTACACTAAAAAGGATTATCTAACATGGATGATCTAGATTAAGCTCACAGCACGTTGCCTTGGCCTGCGGTAAATCTGCTATTAGTGAGAGGTTTTCAAAAATGTGCCTTCAAATGACGCACATAGGTACCACCGATATATCGACACCCGTCATTCCCCATCCCCGTCTCTGCTCTTGGTTTCCCTATACGAAATCATTGTAAAAGTGTTGACAAGGCATGAGCGCGTAACCGCCGGCAGGTGCCATCAAATCTAACTTCAAATGTGAGAGGCAGTGAGTCTTAACCCATTCTGACATGAGATCAGATTCTAAAAGTCTTGTACATCCTGACAGTTTTCTGAAAAAGCCAAGTTTCTATGTCAGTCGTTCATCGATTTTTCAAAAATGGCAGACCTACAAGCTCGTAGCGCACCACTCGGTGGCATGCTATGAGCTTGTAGGTCTGCTATTTTTCAATAGCTAAAGCGTGACATAATTGCTATAAACACCAAGAGGGGTTCCCGGCCAAAATGGGTTGAAAGAACGCCATGCGGCAGTAGCTACTGTATACCGTTTCTTGTTATGCTATGTGATGTCGATGACGGTGTAACAGTAGTGTACGAGCCGATGTCAGTGGAAAACTAACTTCATGTGTGAGCACGTACAGTACTATATACGGTACAGCCCTTCAGACTCCTCTCACAACAGATGAGCATGGCCAGCGCTGCTCAGCGGCGAGCCACTGTGACCTCTAACTGAATATGAATATCTTTTCTGCACCTGCAGGGTTTGCCTCGTGCGTCTTCTGCATACCATATGGCCGTGTATATATGTGTATATATATATATATATATATATATATAATTTATTTATATATATATATATATATATATATATATATATATATATATATATATATATGACCCAGCTTGACAACGGTGCAGTCTTCAGCTTTTCTTTTTTTTAAATCCAAAATGACTTAATAGCACAGGCAGGTCTTCACATACTAGAGCATGTATGAAATGAGCTGAAATTGGCATGGGAATTAGAAATAAATGCTTAAAGGGCAACTTTAGTTTTCTTTTTCCAACCAAGGCTCATGTTTTAGGTTGTTAATAGAGAAAGTAAAAGGTGAGTGTAATTTATTTTTTGTCATTTGCTGCTTTCTTTCGTTTTAGGGATTTTAGCTCTTTTTGACAGGGGGGCGGGGTCTAGTAGGACTATAGTAAATAATAAAAAAGAAGTCGCTATAACATTTTGTAAAGAAATACATATTTAGCCCCATGCTCGAATGCCCCCTCCCCCCTGTCAAAAACAGCTAAAATCCCTAAAACGAAAGAAAGCAGCAAATGAAGAAAAAAAAATAACACTTCATCTTTTACTTTCTCTAATAACATGAGCCTTGGTTGAAAAAAAAACTAAAGTTGTCCTTTAAACATGTAGCTAGGTGTAATGTCAGAGTCCATATAGAAGTGAACCTTTCAAGCCTGTTTTCTCAACGCGATGTTTTCCCGCGAGACATAAGCCATACTGCGTCTCCAAAACTGCTCAGTATACAGAGTCTATAGTAGGCTGCTTAATCGCAATGAAATGAGCCCGCCTAGTGTCCCCATATTCTACATACTGGCTTAAATATGAATATTCGTCGAGATCTCAATAAAGATTAACCCACGGTGGCACAGTTGGTAGTGCTGTCGCCTCACAGCTAGAAGGTCCTGGGTTCTATTCCCGCTCTGGACGCTGTGGGTGCTGGCGGCGTGTTTCCTCCTCCGTGTCATCAGTGGCCATACCCGAAGGCGGGGTTGGCGAAAGGGCCTTTCTGTGTGGAGTTTGCATGTTCTCCCCGTGTCCCCTAGGGTAGGTACCCTCACAAAAACATGCAGTAATCCTGGTCACTAAACTGCCTCCCCCTGGCCAGCCGGGGCGCCTGATGGAGGGGAAAGGAACTGGTTGGAATAATGTGTTCCTTCCACGCGCTACGTCCAACCAGGGAAACTCCCCCCTGTAAAGGAGCAACTTGGACACTCAGGCATGAAGGAAGCATGCGTTCAAGTCCGTTGCTCTCCCCTTGTCCCCCATATATGGGGACTAGGTTGGTGGAGGGTGTGTAGAGCCCAGGATCACATTAGATAATTGACACAGGGGTGAAACATGGGTTACAAAATCGTGGGATAAAAAGAATATATATATATATTAAAAAAAAGATTAAACAAATGAGTCAGGGACTTTGTCTGTTCTGTTAAGTTAGGCTACGTAAGAAGAACACATTAATGCATGTCAGCGCAGCAGCAACTCTTGTCGGTTAATACCATTTTGGGGCGTCGGGAACCCCTTTTGGTGTTAGCATTACGTTATGCATTATGTTATATCAGAAAACTGTCTGAATGTAGAAGACAATCTTTAGAATCACATCTCGGGTCCAAAATGGGTTAAATCACTTTCAAATTAAATCCAGCTGACCCCCCCCCCCCCCCCCCGCGATAACTTTTGTTGTCTGCAGGAGGAAGCAAGACGACAACGTGACGGTGGAAACCGTCTGCCACAACCCGGCCCACGCGCTGCGCGGCCTGCTTCTCGATGACTACAACAACAGCAAGTGTGAGCTGAGGGAGAGGAAGGGCATGGGCCTGCAGTTCTTCATCTGCTCCTGTTCCGAAGACGAGTGCAACGACCATCTCTTCTTCAGCCCCTGTGAGTATATATACAAGCGAGCTTTTGTATGTATACCAAGCGATTTGATGGAGCATATATACAGTATATATATACCAGTGGTCCAGTGGCATGTTGTCGAGCTCATTAACTTTGACTCACTTTATATTAAAACCCATTTTGGGGCGGGGAACCCCTTTTGGTGTTAGCGTTACGCTATGCTTTAGCTATTGGAAAATGGCAGATCTACAAGCTCATAGCGCGCCACCGCTACGAGCTTGGCGTGCTATGAGCTTGGCGCGCTATGAGCTTGTAGGTCTGCTATTTTTGAAAAATCGAAGAACCACTGACACAGAAACATAGCTTTTTCAGAAAAGAAAAGACATTTTTTTTAGAATCTGATCTCGGGGTCAGAATGGGTTGAGCAGATGAGCAGAACTACTTGGAACGATGCAAGTTGGAAACGCATGCCCCTGCACCCAGTTAATTTTTTGTTATGCCCGTTATATGGAGTTCTTTGTCAGGCATGCACGACGAATATGGAGTCTATGCCAGATATGTCAGAACTGAACAATCATTGTGACGTCGGAACAGGCCAGCGCCATGCCAGGGCCTGATCAGGTCCAGAGCCCGCGGGCAGGGAGGCTTTGTTGCTGGTTCTGGACAACCGGCTATCCGACGGACTCGACACCGGGCACTAGTGCACTCCCTGTGAGGGGGGTGTTGGAACACGTGTGTCGACTTTGATGTCGGTGGGGCGATCGGTTCTTGAGTTACGTGGATTACAGACGTTGCAGTACTGTATGTGTACACAGACTCGGTGCGTTCATAGATAATAAGACGCCATTAGCTTTTCAAGGAAGCTGTTGGAGGATTCCATTTTTTTTCCTTTTTTTTTTACGGCCTGGAAATCAACTTGCAGAGACGTGTCTGTCACACCGCCTTCTGTCAGATAACTCTAAACACACCAGTATAGATTTTATTCATCAAATGTGTGAATAATATCACATTTGACAACAAAATAAAAACATTTCGGTGGTTCAGCCTTCCTCAGCGTCGAAACGCAAACACGTTGGTATGCTGCCTATGTGCCTAACTAAACGAAATGACACCTAAAGGACATATCTGTGAGTGCTGGACTGCTGGTGAGTCTTCTACTCGAATCTGTGAATAGACGGCTTTTATTGGCATAATATCACCATTGGTGGATCTTTGTGCATTTTTGTATTGTACACTATGGATATAGTTCCATGCAAGTACACTATAGTCTATGCTTGCATAATGATGATGTGTTGTGTTTGGTTACTAAGACCGTTTGTTAACCCATTCTGACCTGAGATCAGAAAGAATTGTCTTCTACATCCTGACAGTTTTCTGAAAAAGCTATGTTTCTATGTCGTTCTTCGATTTCTTTCAAAAATAGCAGACCTACAAGCTCGTAGTGCGCCACTCGGTGGCACGCTACGAGCTTTTAGATCTGCTATTTTTCAATGGCTAAAAAGCATAACATAATGCTAACACCAAAATGGGTTAAAACCACTGGGCGAGTTGACAGCAAAAACCAGAAATGTGTTTGTTCAGAACTGGCATTTGAATTAACTGGATATATAATAATGACCTATAAATGCTGTGACAAAAATGTCAACGTCGGTGACAAGACAACCTATAGCGAGCAGCTGTTTGCAATCGGTTCCTGTGATTTGACGATCTGCCCTTGTCGAGCTATATAATTCACATCGCGCAAACACAACAGACACAAGCTTTTTTAGCCACACCAAGAAATCAACTAGTGATGGATGAAGTTGCAGACCCCGGGCCGCCCCGGGCCGCGTATAACACTGTAGAAAGGTCTTCCAAAAAAAACAGTTCCTTTCTTGATGTGCAACAACAGTAGGCTATACCACATGCAGGAACAGCGCAGCAGGGCCATGTGTAGCATGTTTCTGTAGTCTGTGTAGAACACAGCGCAGTCACGTCAGCATCGCGCTACGTTATGCAATCCCCCATCAAGCTTGTCATGTAAAGTGTCATGCATGAACACTAACACGTGTGCGCAAGTGTAACACGCTTCTTCCAGATGCATGATTGTAAACAGGGCTCTCTTGCACTTCTTTAGAGGCATCTTGGCTTGTATAATCCCCCCCCCCCCCACGCCTGGAATCAGATATATTTCGACTACGGGCGTCCAAGGCAATAATAATAACACGGAGGTACATTTCTGAGAGACCCTGGCTCCTCGCACATAACGAGTCCTAATTGAAAGCATCTGTGCGTTGCGGAAGACGTCATGGAAACACATTCCCTTATTGTCCCCTGCTGCAGGGAGAATAGCTCTGCTTTCACCGGGGGTTGCCTTGGCCTCATGGTTATACATGACAGCGTTCATAATAAAGGAGCTGTTTGTAGACATTAATGGAGAGAACCAGAAGACATTAATACCGGCCAAATGCTCTTAAATCGCCGCCTAAACCACCCCTGAAGCCTCTGCACTGCAGTGCCCTCACGCTCTGCCTGCTGGAAAACACACCAGAACC
Source organism: Protomyctophum parallelum (assembly GCF_964188405.1). Taxonomy (NCBI): domain Eukaryota; kingdom Metazoa; phylum Chordata; class Actinopteri; order Myctophiformes; family Myctophidae; genus Protomyctophum; species Protomyctophum parallelum. The sequence continues at coordinate 18,511,318 of NC_139697.1, read as the reverse complement.
CCCCCCCCCCCCCCCTCCTGCCCTGTGCACACACGCACGCACACACACGCACGCACACTCATCTCTGATCTTACCTCCGATTTTTGACTTTGTTGAAATTAACCATTATTGTTTTGTTTTTTTTTGCTTTTTTTCCTAATTTATTTTTGAAAAAAAAAAACATTATCTTCTCTATTGCTTATTTAGCATTTAACTCCTACTCTACTCTTCCTGGGGGGATCCAAAACATTAAAGAGCAAAACATTGACGCGTACTTTTTTTAAATGGCAAGAGAAGTATGTTGGCATGTACAAACCTGCCTGAAAGCAGCCATCCCAAATACCCCACCGTCCAACCCGTTCATTCCCTTTTTTTACTCCACTACAATTGTTTGAAAACTTTAGTTACTATAGTTACTTTGGAGATTTTAATTTCGATTTAGAAAACATACTTCAACCCAATATACATTTTGAAAAATAGACGATCTACAAGCTCACGATGCGTCGCGCCGCGACACATTGTACATTTTTGAATACGGGACTTCTACTTGTAATGGAGTACATCCACATTTCAGTATCTATACTTTTACTTAAGTAAAACACTTTTTTCCGCCCCCACTGCGAGAGTGAGAGACGAGGTATACAGTGACAGGTTTGTTGTTGTGTAAGACATCGCCGCCTCTCACCCTGCCTGAAAAAAGAAAAAACTCAAAACAAACTGTCTGGGGCCACGCTGAGGATTTCAGACATGTGGTTTCCTGTCTAGAAAAAAAAGAAGGAAAAAAAAAAAGCAGAGCACTAGCTTGGATGTCCTGCCCTCCTCCTCTTCATTCTACAGTATACTCATTCTATAGCATGTCTCCCAAGCACAAAAACATGTATACTACTTATTTATATATATATATATATATATATATATTGTTTGGAAAATATGTAGAAATTAGTCAAAAGATATGAAATATGTGAAGTGAGGGGCGCTCTTATATATCATCTCACTTCGGGCCAATCACAATTTGTGTCCCCACCTTCGTCTTCGGTGTTTGCGCTTGCGCAATGTTTGTGTTTGCACAAGCACGCAAAAACTGTCCGTTTATTGTCAATGGCATTCAACTTTAGCGTCAGTGGCGTTCAACGTTATAGTGTCCATGGCATTCGACGTTAGCGTTTGCACAAACACTCAAAACTGTCCGTTTAGTGTCGATGGCATGCAATGTTTGCGTTGGACAATGTTTGCGTTTTCACAAACCCCTCAAAGCTGGACATGGGAGGGGCTAGCGCCCCTCAAAATGGGCCACAGCGAACCCTGATGCATTGTCATTATCTGGCGCTCGCTCACACAGAGGAGCCAGCAGAGAGAACGTGACGATGACTTCACTCATAACTCATCAAACCGAGAGAGCTGCATTCTGGGAGTTCTGTTGTCTGTTGACACGTGTTGTCTATGTCTGGATATATATGTTTGTACACGTTCTTTTTTTATTCTTTTACTAAACCAGCCTCAAAAAAAAAGAATCGTAAACACGAGCAAATAAACTGTCTCTGGTTTTCTAAAACCTTTGGGAGCACTTTCAGACAAGCCACCACCACGCCTCCTTCAACATATCGGAATCAGACGTGGGCTATATAAAGAGACACAATATGTGGTCGACTGGGTCATGGTTTTGCGAGCAGTCTGCCTTTCGCAGACCAGACGCTAACTTTAGCTTTCCCGATGCTTATAGACATTCCTCAGGGAAGTGTCAGGTTCCCCTGCAGTGCTGAGAATATGACTTTACACTACAACCAGATGCAGATAATATTATGGTCCGCGGAGATGGAAGGGGAGTTTTATTTCCTTTCACAGGGGACTATGAATTATCACGTTGCGCGGACCCAGACAAGTGCAACTGGAAAACCAAAATAACACATCTACTGTAAACAGTCTGAAATAGAGGGTCAGGTTTAAGGATTTTATTGACATGAATGGATGAATGAATGAAATAGGGGGTTTGCGGGGGGGGGGGGGGGGGGGGGATCGCCGACCCTGGAGTCTTTGGGGAGGAGGGACCCCCCGCTCCATTTGAGGGAGGAGGGAAAGGAGCTACTACAGTATAGAGCGTCACAGTCCCACCCCCTTTCATGACGACGCCAGGCCCAGGAAATGATTCCCAATGCATTTTTCCCCATAGACATTTCAAAAGGTATTTATTTAAAGACGGTCACGCCGCGGACAAAGCCAACTCGAGTCGTGACAACTCATGACAACAAACACAATATTTTGGACTAAAAACAAATAATTACAAAGAAGAAAAACAACAAAGAAAAGTGTTGTCACCTGCCGTTTTTTTTTTCTTCTTTCTAATTATTTGTTCGGTACAAAACATGGTGTTTTGTTGTCATGATTTGTCACGACAAGAGTTGGCTTTGTCCGCGGCGTATAAAACGTCTTTAAATAAATACTTTCTGAAATGTCTATGAGGAAAATGAACGGAGAATCATTTCCTGGGCCCTCGTAGGGGGCGGGACTGCGACGCTCTATAGAGGTGAATGGGGTGGATAAAACGGTGATAAGAGTTGAGGCCATCATACTCGCGGTGATGTCCTTAAGGATTGACCCCGCCTCCCTGTGGTTTACCCAACTTCTAGACCAATCGGTGAACGGGGGTGATAGCTCCAGAGTGAAAAGACTTGTCTGACTTGTCTGAAAACAGAGAGATGGGTCTGTGTCCGCGGTGATAGCTGATCGTCACCGCGACTGACGTAATGGTGTCGTTTTCCAACCTAGTAAAAACTACACCGCGGTGATAAGCTATCACCAAAAACTGGAGTATGTATGAGCCTTTTTCAAAAATAGCAGACCTTACAAGCTCGTAGCGCGCCACTCGAGCTTGTAAGGTCTGCTATTTTTGAAATTTGGAATATATATGTTTTTAACTCACATCTTTGCTTCTGAGGGGGTCCCTGGAAGGAACAACATAGTTTCAGATGGGGGGGGTCGGCGGGCCTATTACATATAATACTTGGGGTCCTCGATATGAAATATCGAGCACCACTGAAACACGGGCACTTAAGAAAACTGGAGGACTTAGACGAGACATTTTTTCGGGCCTAAATGGTTCAAGCCATTTTCCTCTGGGTCTTTCCCCTCGCAGACTCGGACTCGCTGGACGTGCAGGTGGTGTACGTCATCCTGGTGAGCCTGGTGCCCCTGCTGGTGCTGGCCGTGCTGGTGGTCACGTCCTTCTACTTCTACCGCGTCTACCGCCAGCGCTACACGGCGGGGGCGGGCGGCGGCGGCCGCGGGCGCAAGAAGGGCTGCCCGCCGCTGGACTTCAGCGACGCCCACGCCATCATGATGGAGGACGAGGGCTCGGACAGCAGCTCCACGCACGCCAACAACCTCAACCACAACACGGAGCTGCTGCCCATCGAGCTGGACGCGCAGGTGGGGCCAATTAACCCATTTAGACGTGCAGGTGGGGCCAATTAACCCATTTAGACGCCCAGGTGGGGCCAATTAACCCATAGAGACCTGAGTTTAAAAAAAACGTTCGCTCTGAAAGAATATAATATTCAAAGATTTGCACCACATTTTTATGATTAAAAAGAAAAAAATAGCAGACCTACGAGCTTGTAGATCTGCTATTTTCCAATGGCTAAATTATAACATAATGTTTAAAACACCAAAAGGGGTTCGCGCTGGACGCGCAGGTGGGGCCAATTAACCCATTTAGACCTTAGAGTTTAAAAAAAACGTTCGCTCTGAAATAATATAATTCAAAGATTTGCACCACATTTTTATGATTAATGTTTTTTTTTTTTATAGCAGACCTACAAGCTTGTAGATCTGCTATTTTTCAATGGCTAAATTATAACATAATGTTTAAAACACCAAAAGGGGTTAACTTCCCGGCCAAAATGGGTTAAGTGGTGTATTCCGCCACATGTATTTGAAAACGTTAGATACTAGTTGTAGATTTTGATGATTATTACAAAACGTATAGGCTACATTTCAACCATTTCAGCCCTATATATATATATTATATATATATATATATATATATATATATATATATATATATATACATTTCGGCCATTTGAAAATGGCCAATATAAAAGCTCCCAATGCGTCACGATGCGACACATTGTGAGCTTATAGATCAGCTATTTCCAAAATATATATTTTTTTTTCATTTGAAAACTTGAAATGGGACATTCTGCATAATAAGTACTTTTACTTTTAGTACTTTTAAGTGAATTTGGATGCCAATACTTTTGTACTTTTACCATTTTGAATTCCGGGACTTTTACTTGCGACGGAGTATTTCTAAATTACAGTATTGATACTTTTACTTAATATGAAGGTTTCATGACATTCATTTTAATTTATTTTTATTACTCGTTTTTCTTTTAGGTTTATTGACCTCAATTACACCCACACGACCTGAACATTCAGTGGATTTTCTGTGGTCTGGGGTTTTCTCTGTGTGTTCTGAAGCCTTTTGAGCTGCAATGAACGGTCAAAATCCCTCAACAGTGACGTCAAATCGTATGGGATTTGTGGACTCTTAACCTCACACTCCACAGGCAAATCGGAGAACTTGTTTGAGCCAGAAAACCCCAGACCACAGAAAATCGACTGAATGTTAAAAGTTCAGGTTTTTTTGGGTGCAATTAGTGCACAGAAAACAAAAACAAAGAAAAATGACAAAAAACTTGTTTTTAATGTCACGATCCTTTAAAGAAAATATATATAAAAAAAATATTTTTATCCCACGATTTTGTAACCCATTTTTCAACCCCTGTGTCAATTATCTAATGTGATCCTGGGCTCTACACACCCTCCACCAACCTAGTCCCCATATATGGGGGACAAGGGGAGAGCAACGGACTTGAACTCATGCTTCCTTCATGCCTGAGTGTCCAAGTTGCTTCTTTACACCTGACAGGGGGGAGTTCCCTGGTTGGACGTAGCGCGTGGAAGGAACACGTTATTCCAACCAGTTCCTTTCCCCTCCATCAGGCGCCCCGGCTGGCCAGGGGGAGGCAGTGACCAGGATTACTGCATGTTTTTTGTGAGGGTATACCTACCCTAGGGGAAACAGGGAGAACATGCAAACTCCACACAGAAAGGCCCTTTCGCCAACCCCCGCCTTCGGGTATGGGCACGATCCTTTTAAGTAATAACTCTGAGTACTTTTCCCACCACGCCGCAGGTGGGGAAGGGGCGCTTCGCCGAGGTGTACCGGGCCAAGCTGAAGCAGAGCCCCTCCTCCGCGGGTGGCGGCTCGGAGCAGGGCGGCTTCGAGACGGTGGCCGTCAAGATCTTCCAGGACGAGGAGTACGCCTCGTGGAAGAACGAGAAGGACATCTTCTCGGACGCCGACCTGCGCCACGAGAACGTGCTCCACTTCCTGACGGCCGAGGAGCACAAGGCGCAGAAGCAGTACTGGCTCGTCACGGCGTACCAGCCGCGCGGCAACCTCCAGGTAGGGAATAATGGAGCTCGATAACCCGATACCACAGAAAAAATTAATCCTCCGATAACAAGCTCATCGTTATCAATGACGTCATGTTTAAACAATCGAGACAAGAGGCGATCAAGAAATAAATGTAATCGTCATCAACATGTCGGCCTAAAAGTGTATTGATACCTGCCAACCAGCTGCGCTGTCCGGGTAAACAAAATTACGCTTTTAAAGTGATGGTACACATATTAGCCAGTTAACAGTTTCTTTAATATTATTTTATTGGTAAAAAGGTCAATTGCCTTCTGTCTGTTAGAAAAGTAGGCCTACTGTATTCGAAGGCCCTTAGTAAAAGATACTGGTTCTGTTCAGAATGCGTATAATTATCTTTTCTACGTCAGAGCATAGACAATGGTAACGCCCCGCCTGCCTCTGATTGGCCTACCGACACTGCCGACCTTACCAGGCCTTTCCTCCGAGGTGGAAGATACATGCTTACATGTGTAAACATGTAAAAGGTTTTCCCCTGATCTTTATCTTTTTTTTAGTATAACCGTATTAGTTTACTATAATTGGATCGATACACGATAATCAACACTAAAACTTTAATGTAGAACACAGCCAAATCAAATCACAGTACATGCGTGTTCAATCAATTATTAAATCAAAGCAAACGGCACAAACGATATTAGTTTGCCGCTGCCTCTTCTACAAAAAATAAAGTTACACGTTACTGTCGCGTGTTGCCATTCTCTTGTGCGTTGTATTATTTCCCAACACGGAGTAGCCTTGCATCTCGGGAGGACAGGCAAGAGTGGCAGTGTCGGTATAGGCCAATCAGAGGCAGGCGGGGCGTTGCCATGTCTATGCTCGGACGTAGAAAAGATATACGCGTTCGGAATGTATTGTCTCCCGACTTTCCACAAAATAATAGAACGTGCTCGACATGTGCTCGACATCGATTAAAACAGTTTGACTCCATAAAACTCGTAACCCGCATTTTAATCAAATATCCTACGCTGCCGAGATTGTTTTATTACCTTTAGAGCATACGCTGAATTATTTGGGCTTTTGATCTGTGAAAATCCAGCGAAAAAAGGTTCGTCCGTTTGTTATGAACGATCGCACCACCCGCCATCTTGGTGCGAGTTTCTTTTTATAATCATCATCATCATCATCATCATACTATAATAATCATACTATAATTCAGTCAATGTCTGTCTGTCTGTGTGTGTCAGAAACACCGCCATATCTCCTCACCGCCTGCTCCCACTTTTCACACAGGCATTGACCATAATAATATGGAGGTCTTAACGAAGCCCTTTTTCCAATTTAACAAATTATAAATTAATAATGAATTTATTAGTGAATTAAAAAAGCGAAAACGCACCAGGGCGCAGTACCCCCCGCGGCCACAAGGGGGGGGGGGGGTAATGCGCCCGTCTCACAACGCGTAAGGGCTAGTCATTACAATACGGCGGATTAAACACATAAAACAAAAGGTCGGGAATGTCGTAGTAAGCGCGGTCGAACCCTGGATTAAACGATTAGCGGCCGTCAAACTGTTGCCTGATCGATAAGTTGCTCGTTATCGATTTAAAAATAATGAACAAGCTCCATCCCTTCCTCTTCCAGGAGTACCTGACGCGCCACGTCCTCGGCTGGCACGACCTGTGGACGCTGGGGGGCTCGCTGGCGCGCGGCGTGGCCCACCTGCACAGCGACCACACGCCGTGCGGCCGCTACAAGGTGCCCATCGTCCACCGGGACATCAAGAGCTCCAACATCCTGGTGAAGGTCGACCTGACCTGCTGCCTGTGCGACTTCGGCCTGGGCCTCCGCCTGGACAACTCCCTGTCCGTGGATGAGCTGGCCAACAGTGGACAGGTATAGGCTAACAACCTTATAGTTTAAAACACATTCTGACCTGAGATCAGATTTAAAAAAAAATCTTCTACATCCTGACAGTTTTCCATTCTGACCTGAGATCAGATACTAAAAATGTCTTCTACATCCTGACAGTTTTCCATTCTGACCTGAGATCAGATTCTAAAAATGTCTTCTATGTCAAGTCGCTCTTCGATTTTTCAAAAAATAGCAGCTTGTTGATCTGCTATTTTTCAATAGCTAAAGCACGACATGATGCTAACACCAAAATGGGTTCCTGCCTAAAATAGCTTAAACACATTTAGTGCTATCATTTATTGAAAAATCAGGACCCAGTTCACGCCAGCGTTTTTTCCAGTTGAGCTCTTATTTTTGAAAAGCCACATTTTCACTCGACCGGAAGTGGATTGTCCCAGCCAGCTAGACGTTGCCAACACAACCTTTTGTTTTACATGATCGATCTATGCCGGAGCACTGGAGAGCTCCACATCGCCGTCTCTGTGCCGTCAAAGAAACGCTGTTTTGACCAAAATGCCATCTGGGGCGAGGAATAGGAGATACAGGCGATTGAAAGAAACGGACAGAATGGATTATTATGGCGACGACGATCTAAGATGAACGATCCAGTGCTGTGCTAACAACACAGCTAGCTAACCGGCTAACGTGAGTAGCATTATGGGTCGCTCGATCGAATGCACTATATAAGGGCAATTGCCGAAGGGCTTCGGCAATGGCGCGGAAACTGTTAACCCATTTAGACCTGAGGCCGATTCTAAAAGAAAATGGCTTAAACAATCCTATGTTTCTATGTCAACCTTTTTTCATGTCAAGGACCCCCAAAATTATCTTTATTTGGCTGCGGACCCCCATCTGAAAATATGTAGTTCCAGGGACCCCCACAGAAGCAAAGATACAGTAGGCCTATGAGTAAAAAAACGTTGAATTGAACTCTGAATATAAATATATAAAATATATATATACACTTTAGACCATATCCGTGGTCTATGGGCATATATACTAACGATGGGAGAATTCCCATTTTTGTGTATTTTTATATAAAAAGTCCAAATTCAAATCCAATTTGAATGACTTCCTTTGGACTAAAACGTGCTGCTTGATGACGTGTCAAGTCTTGCATGAATAAAATGAAGCATGATTTCATTCACCTGTTTTATTCCCATTGCTGCACGTCCGTCCAAACATGATTAGAACTACTCTGTTTTTAACCTATTCTGACCTGAGATCAGATTCTAAAAATGTCAGTCGCTCTTCGATTTTTCAAAAATAGCAGACCTAAAAGCTCGTAGCGCGCCACTCGGTGGCGCGCTATGAGCTTGTAGATCTGCTATTTTTCAATAGCTAAAGCTTGACATGATGCTAACACCAAAATGGGTTCCCGTTCAGAATGGGTTAAATCTCATTCAAGACGGCATCCAGACAGTGCATTACTCGTTTTAAACTTAATCGGCATATATGCAAATATGCATCTGAAAACCTTCTAGGTTAGAAATACGCCACGAGCTTTGCTGCCTGTCTCTCTGTGACTTTGTAATCGCACAAACGGCATGCGCGTGCATGCGTCAGATCCGTCGTTCTGATTGGTTCAAAAACACAGCTTTACGTTTCAGAGTGAAACTTCAAAGTAAAATGCCCATATTTTTAATTTCCCTATACATCTTTAAAATGATGCTAACAATACTAGCTGGAATTTATAGACCTTTTCTGAGTGCTCAAAGTCGCGTTACATACGTATGTGTGAGGGGGGCAGGTTGGTTCTTTTTTTGTGTTGCACTTTTTTTTATAATTTATATTTTTTGTCCCACGATTTTGTAACCCATTTTTCACCCCTTTGTCAATGATCCTGTGATGTGATCCTGGGCTCTACACACCCTCCGCCAACCTAAGGAGAGCAACGGACTTAACTCATGCTTCCTTCATGCTTGAGTGTCCAAGTTGCTCCTTTACACCTGACAGGGGGGAGTTTCCCTGGTTGGACGTTGGTTGGAAGGAGCACGTTATTCCAACCAGTTCCTTTCCCCTCCATCAGGCCAGGGGGAGGCAGTTTAGAGACCAGGATTACTGCATGTTTTTGTGACGGTACCTACCCTAGGGGACACGGGGAGAACATGCAAACTCCACACAGAAAGGCCCTTTCGCCAACCCCGCCTTCGGGTATGGGCACTGATGACGTGGAGGAGGAAACACGCCGCCAGCACCCACAGCGCCCCGAGCGGTAATCGAACCCAGGACCTTCTAGCTGTGAGGCGACAGCACTACCAACTGTGCCACCGTGCCCCTCTTGTGTTGCACTTTTTATCCACGAGGGATAACCTCTTCCCTCCAAATCCAAAGTGCAGCCCAAACACGGGGCAAGCTATGTTGAACTGAACCGTAGACAGAAGTAATTATGCCAATTATGTTTCAAAATCCACAAAATGTCCACAAATTATATATTTGAGCAATCACGCAGGCGAGTTTTTTTGAGTAGTCAAATTACAGGTGTCCAGGGTTCAGATTTATGTATATTTTGAAACGGTACACTGGGTACAGTATATGTGTGTAGTAAATGTTGCAGATAGTGTGTTTGCGTGCTCACACGAGTCCGCGTGTGCGCATGCGTTTCCGTGCCAGTGTTGATTTTGACAGTTGATTTTATTTTAGTCATAGTCTCTTTAAGAGTTTTCTTTTCGTTTTAGTCACCTGGAAGGTATACGTGTTAGTGTTAGGGCCGATTCATACTCCTATTTTAGAGCCGAATAAAAGTCGGTTCGGCTCTGTAGAGCCTACAATGTGACGTCATTTGAGGTTCGGGGGGGCGGGGTACCGTCCTAAAGTCGGCTCTTCGGTGCTACTGAATTTTTCTGACGAGCCGAAATCATTTCGGCACTACAGCGCCGAAACAGCGGTAAAATAGGAGTATGAATCGGCCCTTAGACTAGTGTTAGTCTAGTTTTAGTCGACTAAATATCATAAGATTTTAGTCGACTAAATCCACAGTTGATTTCGTCAACTAAAATGTACAGTAACTTGGTATTTTACTTATACTGGATCTCTTGTCCACTAGTCCCTGACATTTTAGTCTAGGTTTTATTTGTTGACAAAATTGTCAATATATATTTAGTCTTATTTTAGTCACCATAACTTAGTTAATTTAGTTTCAATTTAGTTTTCATCAGTGAAAAAAAGTTAGTCGACGAACATTTTTCATCATATTATTAATCAACACTGCACATCGTTATGACCTGGCTCTTAGGCCATAACAAAAGGAGGAAGACACACGGCTGTTTAAAAGTGTACAATGATATATTTATTTAAAACATGAATTAACTCAAATATGCGTCAAACAATAGGCCTAATGGTATTAAGTGGGGTGTGTTACTCAGTAGATAAGTAGTGAAGGTGAGTGTAGTGTGGGGTGTTGAATGGTGCAAACAAATGCTGCTGCTCTCATGCCCTTTATATTAGAGAGCACACTGGGAGTACTGGCCAGGTGCTCCCAATAATGCACTGATTAGCAACTCAGAACCTGTAGGAAGCAAAGACATAGGCCTACCTAACAAACCACACAGGCCCTAGTAGGCCAACTACAGGGGCTGTGACAACGTGCACAATCGTGTGTGTGTGTGTGTGTGTGTGTGTGTGTGTGTGTGTAAGTATCTGGTCGTTTTCCGGTTAGAAATTGGTCTCCAACCAATTGTCCATCCTGCTATATCGCTTTGAAGATATGAACATCTGTTCTCGGAGATGATCATTCTTTCATCACTGTTCCGTTAAGAACATTTTGAAAAGACTGCCCGCATCCTCCCGCAAGAAGCTCGTTGATGTTTTCAATCTCTGGAAAGAGAGAGGAGAGAGGATTGTTAATGGTTCGAACCTCGCCTATTTCTTCGTTCATTCTTGCTGTCATGTGGGGACAGTAAATGGCCCTCGGTGTGTTTGACTCTAATTAGCTGTTGGGCACTGACTGGGCCCCAAAAGGGATTATGCTGATAAAATAGTTGTAAGCGGTGTTCGCTTCTTGTTTTACTGTATAGTCATCAGACAAACAGGTTTGATTGATTCTTAATGGAAGCTATTGCAATACAGGGGAGTCGTTCAGACTCCTGTTATGAATATGAGTCATTATGAAAATAAGAAAAAAAGCTTCGCTCTTTGCCGCGCAGCACATCGGCTGCATCGGAATGCCTCTAATGCATTAAGCGTGCCAGTGAAAACATTTCCCGAGGCGCTAATGATGTTCTGCTTGCCTTTCAGCTAGCCTTTCTTTATGGAGGTGTAATGCACGTCGTTTACATAATGTGTGTGTGTTGATTCAGCATACTGTGATATAGTACATACGAGATATTAATGCAAAGTAAATGCTGGTAAATATCTTCTGTATAGCTGTTAAAGGGGAATTGCGCGCGAGCTGTTTGCTTACGTATCTATTCGTCGCTGAAACAAAAATAAAATAAAAAAAGCATTCCATACTGAATTAGCGGATTGTTACCGTCTGTGTGGGTCAAACGCTATAGAACTCTTATTCAATCGCAGCAATTAGTTTTTTTGTTTACATCTGTTCTAGATTATATGAAAGGTTAACTCTACCGGTTCTACGTGAGCTGACGTTAGACCCCGCCTACCCTTTTCCTAAAGGACCAGCGCCCCCTTTTTTATTATTATTTTGGTCAATAAACATCATTTTGTAAAAGAAAATGGCTAGGAAGGAATTCCCCTTTAAGTCCGTCTACTCTAGGATACCCTAAAGAAGGCAGTTAGTTGTGTTGTGTCGAAACGTTGGTTTCTTTCTCTGCGTCCTATAATAATAATAACATTTTGGGCACTTTGGCTATAGGGTGTGCGGCCACTTCTTTGTCTTTTTAAGTGGGTCTACTTTGTCTGCCCCTCTGGCAGGAGGCCAAACCAATCGTTTTAACGCCATGCTTTGTTTTTGGAGATCTGGTTGCTGTTTCTACATGCAGTTTTCTTAAAGGGCCACTTCACCCCTTTTGCAACCACTAATTTGAATGATGTTTAGGACACAGGAAACACTTTCCTGGGGGTTTTATGTGTGTAATATGTGTTTTTGGTTTTTTTAAGATATTTTAGTCTCACTTCCATCCTGGACTACAAAGGCACACCTCCTCCACAGAGCCTCCCCCCCTCTCCACAAGGAGGGGAGGCAGTGCAGGAATTCAGCAATCCAGTCGAATCCTATACCTAGTCAAACACACAGACTTCATTACCTTTCTGGCCATAGGGTGCACATTTCAAATTGTGCTACTGTTATATCTACTACAAATACTATTAACATTGAGTGACTGCAGTTTATTTTATTTATTTATTTATTTATTTATTTTTATTCGATGCAATTGTGAACAATAGCCAAGTAAGATAAGATACATATCCATTGGCCAATCAAATGGTTCACTGCAGCTCAACAGTCAGTGTGAGGGGTGGTCAGGAGATATCTGTGAGCTCTGCGTTTAAAGGCTTGAAGGCCGTTGTCTGTGATGGAGTCGACTACATGCTCTCTGGTAGGCTGTTCCACACGTGGACAGCACTGTGGAGAAAAGTTCTGTCCAATGTCCGTGTTTTGGAGCCTGGGGGGTCGAGAGCATGTTCTGGTGTGGCTGTGCATCGGCGGGTGTTTCGCCGTCTGGTGTAAGGTGGAGGGGGCATGTCCTGGAGGTCCCTAGGCATAGGCGGAGCTTGAAGTTGACGCTGGGGGGTGCGACTGCTTGGCCAACGACACCCGCGCGCACGCGCGATTTTTTTAACCTTTATTTTATTATTTTAGCGTTTTTACAATGCCCTAACCCCTAAAAATGAGTTATTTAGGTAGTACAGCAGCTCACACACATGCACTACAGCCATACAGCGAGTCATCATATCATGATAAGAGAGATGATTACAAACTACAGTCAGAAGCCAGAAGGTATTAAAGTTAAAAAAAAAAAAAAACCTTTTTTTTTTTCTTTTTTTCAGGGGGTGCAGTGCACCCCCTGAACCCCCCCAAGCTCCGCCCATGTCCCTAGGGCAGTGGGGGGTGTGCATTTTGTACAGGACTGTAGCGGCAGCAACGTGCCTTCTGTGGCTAAGGCTGTCGATGAAAAGTGTCGTACTGGCAGTGTCTTGGCTGTGTTCTTCCAGCGGTGTCCCTTTAAAAGCTGAAATTTGCTTTTTTCTCTGTTAATTACCTTTATTTTGACTGTACTGTGAACCCTCAAGGGGTTTTCCAAATACAGAATGCCAAACGTTATATATTGTTGAGGAATAATGCAGAATCTCCTGCAATGCCTCCTATACATGATGTCAACAGATTTCACCACTCGTGCTGCATGTTACCGAAAGCGGAAGTTAGCCTGCTGTGTGAGCAGAAGTTGACTGCAGTTTAAGTTCATTGCTGTGTTCATGTTGTGGTTTTCTTTTCCAGGTGGGCACTGCCAGATACATGGCCCCAGAAGTGCTGGAGTCAAGAATCAACCTGGAGAACATCGAGTCCTTCAAGCAGACAGATGTGTACTCCATGGCGCTGGTGCTGTGGGAGATCACGTCCCGGTGCAGCGCTATTGGAGGTAAGGCTCACACACACACACACACACACACACACACACACACACACACACACACACACACACATGCCAGCATATCGATCCGTTCATAACCACGGAGAGCGCCCTGGATTAGGAGATACGAGTCATTCTTTCCGCCACGCTAACATGTAAGTCAACGGCAAGCTAATATGACCCCAGAGCGTAGCATACGGCAGCCGAAAGGCGAACGGGCCAATTCTGAATATTCTTATCTCGCCCCGTATCATTGAGGATGCGCTAGGACGTCCACCGACGTCTAAGGCTCAGCTCGGTTTTAATCCTTAAGACGGCCTGAGGCGTCCTATACGAACGGAATGGCATTAATGCCGGCATTAACTTCTGCCAGTGCCAAGTGCCAACTATTGTAAGTCACGAAATCACCACGGTGGACATGGCGTTCCTGAAGTGTAACTTGTACGAGCTGGATTAGAGACAGCCCAAAACGAACGGGCAAACAAATATCTCATCCCTCTCCCCCTTCATTTTGCAGAGCCACTTTAACAGGATGGGATGCGCAAACGGAAAACGAAACGGGGGGGGGGGGGGGGGGAGAATCAATCCAATCCAATTAAATCCAGTGTTCTTGTGTTGGATTTTCCCTTTTCATTAGGCTCACCTGTAATGGTTAGCTCCAGCTGTACTGGTGCCACTTTTAAGTGTCAAAGCTGTCAGGAGGGAGGGAGAGGGAGAGGGGGAGAGAGAGAGTGAGAGTCTCTCCCACCACTCAAGGGAAGAGATTATTATATTTTATCACCTTTAGGAAGCTCGCCCTCCATGTGAGCTCGGTGTGAAGCAGCGGGCTCTCTGACCTCGCCCTCATTACTCGGTGTGGGAACCAACATGTAACATCGTCAGGCCCACCCCATCCATCTTGTCGAAGGTCTCAGGATCAGCCTGTGTAGCTTAACTAAATGGTGCTGCTGTTCTCGTTTGTCAAGTCTAGTTTGTGAAAACAAGGCCAGGATATGTGCAAATAATAGAAATGGGGTGATTATCCGAAGGTAAAAGCAACACGGGGTCAGTGTTTTCGCGTCCACCACGGAGTCATTTGTTTTGACTTCCTCCTCGGGGGGGGGGGGGGGGGGGGGGGGGGGGGGTGTCTCTGTGGTCCAGTTTGTCGCTGCTGTGTGTCGACCGGTCCTGTCTCCATTGTGTCAGTGCAGGCTGTGATTGAGTGCTGACCGCCTCTCTACTACGGCTCCGTTTCCTGTTTTTGCCATCGTCACCCCCCCCTCCTCCCCCCCGCCCACATGCACCCCACTCCCCCCCGTATAACACCTTGAACCGCATCACCCTCTTAAACCATTTTAGGCGCGGGAA
>NC_139697.1:18193068-18495911 GCF_964188405.1 Protomyctophum parallelum | reverse complement strand
GATCTGGCACATGCCGAGGCGCGCGTGCGTGTGTGTGTGTGTGTGTGTGTGTGTGTGTGTGTGTGTGTGTGTGTGTGTGTGTGTGTGTGTGTGTGTGTGTGTGTGTGTGTGTGTGTGTGTGTGTGTGTGTGTGTGTGTGTGTGTGTGTGTGTGTGTGTGTGTGTGTGTGTGTGTGTTTCATGATTACAGATGGCTTGCATTTACGGTCTTATTTTTCATCACCTGTTAATGAAGTCACCAGTGAAGTCAGACAGACACACACACACACACACACACACACACACACACACACAGACTGACAAAGAGACGACCATAGAGAGAGATAACAGAAAAGGGAATCCCTGAGAGAAAAAAATAAAATAAACAGAAAGAGGAAACACCGACATTAAGAAAGACAACGGACAGAGAGAGAGAGACTAAACACAAGGCAGACAGAAAGAGAGTGATTGAGAGCGCGCGGGGAGAGACGAGGAGAGGCCAATGTTCCTTTAACCCATTCTGACCTGAGATCAGATTCTAAAAATGTCTTCTACATCTTGACAGTTTTCATTCTGACCTGAGATCAGATTCTAAAAAAGTCTTCTATGTCAGTCGCTCTTTGATTTTTCAAAAATAGCAGACCTAGTGCTTGTAGATCTGCTATTTTTCAATAGCTAAAGCACGACATGATGCTAACACCAAAATGGGTTCCCGCCCCAAAATGGGTTAAATGTCTCCTGTATAATTTAGCCGCTCCAGATTTAGGAGTCGGGAAGAGACGTGGAGAGGGCGTTTCCCCCCGCAGGCGGGCGGGGTTATAAGACGGGAGGGGGGAGGGGGGCACAGACATGCTTTCAGTCCCCAGAGGAGAGAGAGAGAGAGGGATAGTAGAACGAGAGGTTAGCGCAGCTGCTGGCCAGATGTCAGCTAATCCAGTCCGCTGTGACTGGGTGGAGTGACTGTGTGCGTGCGTGCGAGCGTGTGTGTGTGTGCGCGCGCCTGTGTGTGTGCTGGTCTGTGACAAATGACTTAATGTGTGAACAACGCAAAACAAGTGTCGGAGCTATATCCAGGTCTAATTACAACCACGAGAGCCTCCCCGAGTCTCCGAAAAACACACACACACACACTACTAATGAATTAGCGAGTGCTCGTTAAAAAAAACACGGCGCAAGGTTGTCTCCTTCCACCATTTGGGGAAACAGAGATGTTTTGCGTTTTGCAACGCTCGGTTAATTATAACTAGCCGAATCTCTAATTGTCTTTGTTTGACGTGGGTTTACGCACGGCTGCAACCTTTTTTTATTTTTTTGTTTATTTTGACGGTATAGTGACTGAGAGAGAGGGCTTGGCTCACGGTAACAACTAGCCACAGTTCAGTCAGTGTACAAGTCACAGATTGAATACAAATATTTTGTAATTGATATTAAATGAGCAATAAAAAAAATTGGCATTAATTATGGCTAAATGCCATGTCGGAGAACGGGAAGGACGGGCGGGAAAGGATCAACATATGGAATGTCAGAACAGGTCGGCGCCATATATGGAGATCTAAGGGTTTTGAGGTCAGATGTACTGTATGTACAGTTGCTGGCCGGCTCCATATATGCAGATCTATAGGTGATGATAGAGGCGTGGGTGACTGACGGACAGACCGACGGACGATGCAGGTTTTCATCGTAAAGGCGACCTAGAGTTGCAAGTAACTAGATGACAATTACGTCATGCAGGGCACGGTGGCACAGTTGGTAGTGCTGTCAGCTAGAAGGTCCTGGGTTCAATTCCCGCTGGTGCTGGGGGCGTGTCCCCTCCTCCGCGTCATCAGTGCCCATACCCGAGGTGGGGGTTGGCGAAAGGGCCTTTCTGTGTGGAGTTTGCATGTTCTCCCCGTGTCCCCTAGGGTAGGTATACCCTCACAAAAACATGCAGTAATCCTGGTCTCTAAAACTACCTCCCCCTGGCCAGCCGGGGCGCCTGATGGAGGGGAAAGGAACTGTTCGGGAATAACGTGTTCCTTCCACGGCCAGGGAAATTCCCCCCCTGTCAGGTGAAAAGAAGCAGTTTGGACTCCTCATGCATAGAAGGAAGCATGAGGTAAGTCCGCTGCCCCCCCCCCCCCCAGGTTGGCAGAGGAAGTGTAGCGCCCAGGATTACATTAGATATAATAATTGGCTTGTAGGTCTGCTATTTTTTTTTTATCGAAGAACGACTGACATAGAAACATAGAAACTTTTTCAGAATACTGTCAGGATGTAGAAGACATTTTTTTGAATCTGAACTCGGGTCAGAATGGGTTAAAGCGTATACATAGTTGATTACGTCAACAAACTTTACGTAAAATATTTGGACCAGAAAAGGTGCATACTGAAGCCGTAGCTTCGGTATAAAACCATCTGATCCACGAGTCAAAAAATAAATGAGACTTTGTTTGAAGCATGCTTTTAGACAGGGTGGCGGACAGCAGACAGGACCACTTCCTGTACGTATGAAGGAGGAAACCAACGAGGGGCCATAATGCCTTCATAATAACGTGAGGTGGAGCAGTTTGGTAGATCTATAAAAGACATAACAGTCTGGAGCTATGGAAACATGACGGCTCTGCCAGGAACATACTTAAGACGATCGTCAAAAAGCTCCTGGCAGACTGAGCCGACAGGAATCCATTCAAGGATTCTTCTCCCCCTTAATCCACTAAGACTGGATATGCCGGTTCTACAAAATGTTCTAAATCATGACAGTTTTCTGATGGTACTAAATTGGGTGTGTCAGAGTAAAAATCTGTTTTAATTGTTGTAAATTCTACTCCCACTTAAAGGACAACTTTAGTTTTTTTTTCCAACCAAGGTTCATGTTTTAGGTTATTAGAGAAAGTATAAGATGACTTTTTCTTTTTTTCCATTTTCTGCTTTCTTTCGTTTTAGCGATTTTTAGCTATTTTTGACAGGGGGGCGGGGGCATTCGAACATGGGGCTAAATAGGTATTTTCTTACACAATTTTATAGCAATGTATTTTTTATTTTATTTACTATAGTCCTACTAGACCCCAGGAAATTACATCTGGCCACAAAATATCACAGGATCTACTAAATGTGAATGGGGGGGGGGGGTACCATTGGGGGCTGCCATACTGTGTTGCATGGCTCAACAGGTCAGTTTGTCATAAAATGTTGTAAAAAAGAAATACATATTTCGAATGCCCCCGCCTCCCTGTCAAAAGCAGCTAAAATCCCTAAAATGAAAGAAAGCAGCAAATGAAAGAAAAAATGAACACTCATCTTTTACTTTCTCTAATGACAACCTAAAACATGAACTGTGGTTGAAAAAAAAAAAGTTGTCCTTTAAGTGTACAGAGCACAGACACTCTTTTCTCACGCCTCTTCTAAGCCATGCTGTGTTCCACTTGTAGTATTGCTTCATGAAAATCTTGCCGTTCCGCCGTGTTTTAACCTTTGCAAACCAATGCATTCCTTCCTGTTTTCTCTGTTGCCTGTCCCTATTTCTAAATTTAATGCAAGGTCTTACTGCAAAACAAAAATCTAAAAAAACCTATCCTTCCTTGGACCAATGTTGACATAATTCCATTTTTGGAAAATACCCACTTGTGTTTTATATATGCCGCAACGTGTGCATGTGTGAGCAGATAACTGCGATCCATTGTTTTGGAGTGAGCTTCTAAACAAGATTTCACAAACTGTTTGCAGAATGGGGGTTTGTAGTTGTGCAATGTGGTCATTACGTTCCCTCTGGACTGTCAAACAGAAATGAAACATCTGTCTGCCGTGTTCTAAATATTGACTGAGAGGGGGCGGACACCGTGTATTTTAACTTCAAACGCTGAAACCTGATCCTTAGCTATGCAAAAATGCACGACGAAAAGGAAAAAAGACAAAACGGGAAGTTTCAGCCTTTTTAGTTTGACAGTCCTGCTGCATTAGCTTCAAACGCTGAAACCTGATCCTTGCTATACAAAAATGCATTAAAAAAAAGGACAGAACGGGAAGTTTCAGTGTCCACTATACGACACTATATCCAACGATTCCTGTCTGTGAGAGCTCCATGGCTTCCTGTGAGCCTCTCAGCAGTGCACTGCTGGCTTCTGCAATTTTCTCTCAACGCCGAGAAGTCATTCTCCCACGGGGGGCGCGCGCGCATCTGATCTCCGGGCCACTTCCTCCCATGTGATCACTGATAGTTTAAGCTTGAAATCTGTGCGTTACAGCACAGCAGTCATTGGCATAGATTTCAAGCATTTGTTCTCTTTAATGATGGATGTAACAGATGTATTTGGTAGCTGGATACTTGACATTCACAAGAGGATCCGTTTCTTAATGATCGCGCCTTTGCCCTCAAACAACCCTCCTTCCCCTTGACTCTGCATGTCTCTGGCTGGGACTAATTCTCCTCTCACTGTTGAGTAGGTTTCAATATTGAGTGATTGTGCTGCTTCTAATTCACAGCCCCCTATCACTCAGGGCTTTAATCACAGTAAATCAGCTGGAACAAAAGTTGAGTTTGACTTAAAAAACCCTTCTCACACTCTCACAACCCCAACCGTCAGACCCCACCCTTCCCTCTCCCGTTTATCTGCCTGGGATCCCTGCTGAATTAACCGCTGTTCTTTTATACAAGAAGCTTCTATATTGCTTCAAAAGGAAATATGAGTCTGATTTGTTGTTCTTAGCCAGGACTAGGAAAGATTAAATCAACGTAAAGATGAATATTCTTCGGAAACTCTTGACCCCCCCCCCTGAGTTCCCAGACGCTGTGCTCCGCTGCCGGTGCTTTGAAACGTTGCCATTTGCGGGTTGCCATGTTGGCTGGGTTACACTTGAGCCAACTGCTCGGTGTTGTCTCTGACGAGCACTCTTGGAACGCTGGTTGTGTGTGGAAGGAGAGTTGACGCTCAGCCCAGTGCTCTGTTGACTGTTGGTGAGATGCTTTAACCCATTTAGGCCTGACGTCGAAATAAAAAATAAAAAATCTTTTTAAAATGTATTTTTTCTGAAAAACCTCATGTTTCTATATGGGTGGTTCTCAATATTTCATGTCAAGGACCCAATATGCCGCCGACCCCCATCTGAAAATGTGTTGTTCCAGGGACCTTCCAGCAAAGATTAAAGTTTAAAAGCTGAAACTCTGAAGGAATATATATATACATTTTCACGATTTTTCAAAAATAGCTGACCTACAAGCTCATAGCGCGCGAGTGGCGCGCTATGAGCTTGTAGATCTGCTATTTTTCAATAGCTAAAGTATAACGATGCTTTAAAACACCAAAAGGGGTCCCCGCCCAGAATGGATTAAACACGCTGACAATGAAGGCAAAAATTAGATCATATCCAATTGTTTCTCCTTCGCAGGTCTCCACCTTAGAGTATATATGAATAGAGAAGGCACCCAGAGGAAATCTTGAGGCGAAATGGACATAGTGGCCGAATGAAGGTATTGCAGCCTGGCCCCAAACACATGAACGCGCTGTCCGTTGACTATCATTGTACACGTTCACGACGGACGATCGTGCGCGTTCAACGGCAGCGCGTTCATGTGTTTGGGGCCACTCACCATTGCAATCCGTCCCAGAATGCACTCTGTTCCTACCAGGAAGGAGGAGTGAAATCGTCTCATGCGCTTTTGAGCAACTTAATGCAAGTGGATGGGAGGAGAACTCGGGTGTCTTCTCTATAGATATATATACTCTATGGTCTCCACCCTCATGGCCTTGACGCATGATTTCTTCAGCCATGCTGTATATGTTCCGCTGCTGTTACGGTTTACCACCTGCAGTCTAGCCCTATAGGGTTAGCTGTATAATGTGTATATTAGAAAATACATAGTTGACTGCTGAAGTGCTATGTGATGATTTAATCGTGTGTGTGTGTGTGTGTGTGTGTGTGTGTGTGTGTGTGTGTGTGTGTGTGTGTGTGTGTGTGTGTGTGTGTGTGTGTGTGTGTGTGTGTGTGTGTGTGTTTTCCTCGGGTGTGTGATTGCATACTGTGTGTATATTCTAATCTACACCTGCTGCAACAGACACCAAATGCATTCTCTCTCTCTCCTCGGCTGCCCCTTAGATCATTTTCAGTAATGGTAATATTTATGGATTATTATATTGTACTGTATATCGTTGCTGTCGGGCAGATACGTTGTCTCTTTCTCCGGCACAAAGGTATAGCTCTACAAGCTCACATCAAAGTCACAAACAAAAGTGGAAATGCAAATTTGGAACTGAAGAATGAAGCCGATGGGAGGGATTTTACAAAGTAGGGTGTTGCAGATGACATATCGCGCGTATACGACCAAATCAGTTGAGCTGTTCCTGAGGCCAATTTCCATAAAAAAAAACATATATGATGAGAAAGCCTGATTGTTAAAAATGTGCGTATTTGTGGGGATAGAAAACACATAGGGGAGCGCAAAAAAAAGTTGAATTCCATGTTGTTAATATATTTTTTATCCCATGATTTTGTAACCCATTTTTCACCCCTGTGTCAATCATCTAATGTGATCCTGGGCTCTACACACCCTCCACCAACCTAGTTCCCATATATGGGGGACAAGGGGAGAGCGACGGACTTGAACTCATGCTTCCTTCATTCCTGAGTGTCCAAGTTGCTCCTTTACACCTGACAGGGGGGAGTTTCCCTGGTTGGACGTAGCGCGTGGAAGGAACACGTTATTCCAACCAGTTCCTTTCCCCTCCATCAGGCGCCCTGGCTGGCCAGGGGGAGGCAGTTTAGTGACCAGGATTACTGCATGTTTGTGAGGGTACCTACCCTAGGGGACACGGGGAGAACATGCAAACTCCACACAGAAAGGCCCTTTCGCCAACCCCGCCTCAGGTATGGGCACTGATGACGCAGAGGAGGAAACACGCCGCCAGCGCCCACAGGGTCCCCAGCGGGAATCGAACCCAGGACCTTCTAGCTGTGAGGCGACAGCACTACCACTGTGCCACCGTGTCCCCTGAATTCCATGTTGTAGGACCTTTTTAAAACAAAGGCTTTTAAAAGGCGTATGTGTACATGTGTTCTTGCTTCCAGAGGTGAAGGAGTATGAGCCTCCCTTCGGCAGGATCAGAGAACATCCCTGTGTGGAGAGCATGAAGGACAGCGTTCTCCGAGACAGAGGCCGACCTGACATACCCAACAGCTGGATCAACCACCCAGTAAGACCTCCTCTATCAATCATACTCGTACTCATCATCATACTATCATTCAGTCAATGTCTGTCTGTCTGTCTGTCTGTCTGTCTGTCTGTCTGTCAGAAACACCGCCGTATCTCCTCACCGCCTGCACCAATCGCTTCCACTTTTCACACGGGCTATTGACCATAATAATATGGAGGTCTTAACGAAGCCCTTTTTTCCAATTTAACAAATTATAAATGAATAATGAATTTATTAGTGAATAAAAAAATGCGACAACGCACCCAGGGCGCAGTACCCCCCCGCGGCCACAAGGGGGGGGGGGGGGGCAATATCTCCCAACGGGTAAGGGCTAGTAATTATAATAATAACATATATTAACCTGTATAGGCCTCTGGTGGGCCGTGAGCAGTGATGTAAAAAAATACAGTACAATACAGCAATATAGAAGCACTCCGTTACAAGTAAATGTACTCAAGTAAATGTACTCAAAATGTACTTGAGTAAAAGTACAAAGTATTGACATCAAAATGCACTTAAAGGACCACTTCACCACTTTTCAACCTATCTTCATATAATGGGTCCTCACTAATAATCATGATAAAATGGCACGATTTTTCTCTACTCAGTCTGTGTCTCATAGGAGGGCTGTGGGCAGTTTAGAAACCGTCTTCCAGTGACATCATCATTAGAAAGCCTGCGGTTCCTATTAGCTTGTATTCCCCATCGATGTCACTGGAAGACGGTTTCTGAACTGCCCACAGCCCTCCTATGAGACACAGACCGAGTAGAAAAAAATTGCGCCATTTTTTCATATGAAGATAGGTTGAAAAGTGGTGAAGTGGTCCATGCACTGCAAGTGCATTTTGATGTCAATACTTTGTACTTTTACTCAAGTACATTTTTCATAAGTAAAAAGTACTAATTATGCAGAATGTAGCCTCTGTACCCAGGCTTTTATTTATTTCTTCCCGCATTCGAGTCAAAAATAAAAGCCTGGGGAAACCCATTGGAAAGTCCGGCATAGGAAGCCCACTTCCTTCTACGGATCTTGAAGCCACACTTTGTACTGTGTCGTAAGACTGTGTCGAAAATAGACAATCTGTAAGCTCACAATGAGTCGCTGACGCGACACGTGGGCTTATCCACACTTTTCCTGGGCTGTGTGTGCTCCAGTTCCTGTCGATTTGATCCAATGAAAGCCAATGAAACTGGTCAGATGACCAATGAAATCAACAGGAACTGGAGCACACACAGCCCAGGAAAAGTGTGGATAGATCCTTCTATTTTCCGTGTGCGACACAGTCGTACGACGGAGCATAAATAATTGGGAATTGCTTTGAATGTTTTTTGGTGCTTGTGAAGTCGAGACCCACTATTTTGATTCATTGGGTGGTTTTTGAAGTAAATGCTGGCAAAGTGTGATGCAATACAAACAATCTAATGGAAAAAGCACAATAAAACCTGCATACACTCCAACGGCATTGTGTCAAGGAACACCAGTGGAAAATGAAAGTAAATAGAAATGTGCTCCGAATAAATGAAAGGGTAAAAACGAATGTGCAATTACATAAAGCCTTACTGTAACAGGTGTCTTGATGCACTGCCTGACCTACAGTATCGTACAGGGAGGACAAAAAATTGATTTATTTTGTAATTACAGTTACTGTGGATGTGCTGTTTTAAGTCTTAAATTGAAAATCTAAAAAAAGAAATCACACTCGTGTGACGTGAGGTGCGCGCTTATCATCATACATGATCATCGTACGTACGATCGCACAAAGCTGGGTATAGGAGGGGCTAGCGCCCCTCAAAAAATCCCAGTGAGAAATATACAGTTGCAAGATACCCGAGACTGAAATTGGTTCAATTTCTCATCCTAACCGATGTTTTGAACGTCTAAAAGTGTTTTAAATTGAATGTAAGACAGACAGACACACACACATACACACACACACATACACACACACACACACACGCGCGCGCACGCGCACGCGCACGCGCACACACACACACACACAACTAAATTAAACCTAAGCTATGGTGACTAGACTAAATATACTGACAATTTCGTCAACAAATAAAAACTAGACTAAAATGTTAGGAAGGACTAGTGGACAAGAGATTCAGTACAAGTAAAACACACAATTAATTTTACACTTGGTTGCATGCTGAATATAGCCGGTCTACAAGCTCACAACTCGTTGCAGCGCGACGCATTGTGAGCTTGTAGATCGGCTATTTTCAGCAAGTGTAAAAGCAGCCATTACGACGGCATCAAGGCACCGCCAAAATTCACGTTATAGTCGACCAAATCAAATGTAGACTTAAGTTGACTAAAACTAGACTAACACTAAAACATTTCAGCTGACTATGAAATGTGACTAAAACTAAATGAAAACTATTGTCGACCAAATCAACTGTAGACTTATAGTCGACTAAAACTAGACTAACACTAAAACATTTCAGCTGACTATGAAATGTGACTAAAACTAAATGAAAACTATTGTCGACCAAATCAACTGTAGACTTATAGTCGACTAAAACTAGACTAACACTAAAACATTTCAGCTGACTATGAAATGTGACTATAACTAAATGAAAACTATTGTCGACCAAATCAGCTGTAGACTTATAGTCGACTAAAACTAGACTAACACTAAAACATTTCAGCTGACTATGAAATGTGACTAAAACTAGACTATGACTAAAAGTCTCGCTCCACCTCTCGCAGGGCGTGCAGATCCTGTGCGCCACCATCGACGAGTGCTGGGACCACGACCCCGAGGCTCGCCTGACGGCCCAGTGCGTCGCCGAGCGCTTCAACGACATGGAGCACCTGGACAAGCTGTCGGCGCACTCCTCGGACAGCTCCGAGGAGAAGGTCCCGGAGGAGCCGGAGGACATCTCCTCGTCCACCGTGGACGAGAAGTGAAGAGCAGTGTGGAGGACATCAGGGGGAGATTCCGTGAAGGAGGACACTTTTGGAAGAAAATAGCAGATCTACAAGCTCTCAACGCGCCGCGCTGCGCCGCGTCGAGAGCTTGTGGATCGGCTATTTTCCCGGTGCGACCCCCCCCCCCGTCGCACGTCGTGGATGAATGTGGATTTTCTAAACGTGTTCTTTCAACGCAAAATGCCGTGTTCCAGATCAGGAGAGATCCTCCTCCATGCAATCCTCAGGCAATGGAAAGGAGCGGAGGGGCCATTATGCATTTCTCTCACCATACTAAACGCTGCCATCCGTGGTCTTGGAGAGGGCAGTTGTTTTACAGACCGGTAAAAAGGGGCAAAGGGCTGAAGCCCCCTTTGATGTCTATGTGTGTGCTGCTGGTGCCTGGTTGAAGAGCAGTAGAGTGTGCAACAGCTGCAACGCTGCTGCCCCCCTCTGGGCTATCTCATGAACTGCAACCAAGACAAATGTGTGTGTGTGTGTGTGTGTGTGTGTGTGTGTGTGTGTGTGTGTGTGTGTGTGTGTGTGTGTGTGTGTGTGTGTGTGTGTGTGTGTGTGTGTGTGTGTGTGTGTGTGTGTGTGTGTGTGTGTGTGTGTGTGTGTGTGTGTGTGCGCGTGCGTGTGCGTGTGCGTGCGTGCGTGCGTGCGTGCGTGCTCTTTGCTCAGGAATGCCTAAATTACCAGGGGATGGACTTTACTTTTACCCTTTTCCTTTTTTTTAAAGTGCCCCAAAGACCAGAATGAAGCCATACATGACCAGGGAGAAAGAATTACACTATAAAGCCTTAATTGCAACTAAGTACTGTTTTGCACTTTATCTGTGTATATATATATATATATATATCAAATTATAAATAATGTATATTATTGAATGCGACAAAGTAACGCAGGAAATGGGAAATACGAGGGACCAAGTTGTTGTTTTTTTTATACCAAAGAACTTAAGGGAGAAATGGGAACGTGTTAGAGAGGCAGGGGCTGAAATCCCCGTAAGAGGGCACTTTTGGACAAACACAGCAGATCTACAAGCTCTCGACGTGTCGCGCTGCGGCGCCTTGAGAGCTTGCATCTATTTTCAGGGGGCGCAGCCCCGCACTCTTTTATCTACTGGAGACGCGGCCGGTTGTACGACATGGATTTTCCAAACAAATGATTAGTTCAACGCAACGTGCTGCGTTATACAAGTTCAGGAGATCTCCTTGAACGCTGCCTTCCAGTATCTGGCATGGAAAAGGGAGGGGCATTTGGCATTTATTTTCACCATAGTAAATGCTGCATCCGTGGTTCTGGAGAGGGCAGTTGTTTTACAAACATGTAAAAGGGCAGGGGGCTCAAGCTCTGTGTGTGGAGGATGTGCCTGAATGGGAGAGTTGCGTCAGACTGTAACGTATACTATGCATTTGGCCAGGTAATCGACCGGCTGCTTCAGAGTTGTCTTTAAATGGATGACTTGAGGAAACCAGGTGACAACGCTATGTGCAAGAATCAAGGTTTAGGATTGATTTCTGCTGGCGTGAAATGAAAATGACCCCGAGCGTGGAAACGGAAGGTGTGGGGGGGGAAAGCAATCGGAAGCAATAAGCGGAGAGGAACGCTGGAGCATAATAAAGACAGTGAAGTCAGCCTTGAAAGGGAAAAAGGGAATACTATATGTGTATATATATTACTCTGAGAACTTAGAGCTATAAAAGATATTAGAGTCTATTTAAATGAAAATGAGAGATATATCATTACTAAATGACTCAGAACTGGAAGTCCATTAAGGTCCAGCTTGTCTGCCTTGAATGCTGGACGTCTTCATAGACGTTTTTATGACAGAACAGGGAGTTTTTCCTTCCTTTCTCATTAAAGATTTTTTTTTTAATCCTTTGTATATAAATGTTCAAAGCCATAATTAAAAGAGGTTCAGTATTCAATTTATTATGGCTTTCCTTTGTGGTGATTTTTCCCCTTTTTTTAATTTTGTTTATCAGCTTCACCATTTGTTTTATTGCTCATCTTAACCTCAACTGACCTCAAGTCGGAAAGAGAGAGACATTCTGGAATCCTCATTCCAGAATGGTACCGTAGTGGCAGATGTATTGATTCCTCTTCTGAACTTGGTCTAATTGGAAGCTGTGGTGAAAGCAGGCATTTGGCGTCTTTATAATCCTTGTACTTTATACCAATAGAGCGTCGCAGTCCCGCCCCCTTTCATGACGACGCCAGGCCCAGGAAATGATTCCCAATGCATTTTTCCCAACGACATTTCAAAAGGTATTTATTTTAAAGACGGTTACGCCACGGACAAAGCCAACTCGATTCGTGACAACTCATGGACCAAACAAATAATTACAAGTAAGACGCGAGAACGCGGGAAGCGAACGCAGATCGTAAATTGCAATAACAATTAGAATAAATTACGAATTAGTGAGAAGTGTGTGGTACTGTGAAATTAGTGAAAACAGGGCCGCCACGAGAAGGCTCAGCACCGCTAACCCCATAATATATATATATATATATATATATATATATATATATATATTTTATTTTTTTAGTTTTTTTTTATTTTATTGTTGTTTTAAAGCAGTAACAGACTGTTCCGTTAGGACTGTGACTACTTAGCTAACGTTAGTCCATACACACACTAGTACACATAGCCTAGTTACAGACAGTGTCGTTGTTAAGCAGTGGCGGGTGGTGTAACAGCGGGACACACAGACATTCAGCCCTTGCTGTCTAGCTGCGCCCTCTGGTGTGTCGTTGTTGAGCAGCAGTAAACAGGACTGTGACTGCTTAGCTAACGTTAGCCCATATGCACACACTAGTACACATAGCCTAGTTACAGACAGTGTCGTTGTGACAGTATTATTTTTATGTTGGGCCTAGTACAGCAAGTTACAGACAGTGTCGTTGTTAAGCAGCGGCGGGTGGTGTAACAGCGAGCAAGTTACAGACAGTGTCGTTGTTAAGCAGCGGCGGGTGGTGTAACAGCGGGACACACAGACATTCAGTGTCGTTGTTAAGCAGCGGCGGGTGGTGTAACAGCGGGACACACAGACATTCAGCCCTTGCTGTCTAGCTGCGTCAGCCCTTGCTGTCTAGCTGCGCCCTCTGGTGGCGGGCGGGTGGTGTAACAGCGTGACACACAGACATTCAGCCCTTGCTGTCATACTAAGTGGCTCACTGCGTTCGCAACAAAGAAGAAAAACATCAAAAAAGCGTATTTTCTTTCTCTTTCTAATTATTTGTTCGGCCCAAAAAATTGTGTTTAAATACTTTTTGAAATGTCCATGAGGAAAATGAACGGAGAATAATTTCCTGGGCCCTGGTAGGGGGGGCGGGACTTCGACGCTCTATAGAGCACCGAAGTCTGACGTCAATATCGGTAGAGGGCGCAAATCCACAGGTTCATGTACTTTTTATTTGCATTATAATCCCCATAGGGGGATTTTAGATCGCCTCACCCCCGGCCATTTCACTCATATGGATATGAAGAATCAACTGACTGAGAGAAAACGCTCGATTTTTCCCTAGAAACAGACCGTATCATATATGAGTGACTGACTGTTGCAAACGATACAGAAGACACCTTCCTGACAATAACGCAGAGACAGCTTGTTTATTTTTGGACCACAACACGATTTTAAGATGAGCCCATGTTATTCTCCATAGAGAAATCACTTCCACGAACCAGGGGGAATCGAAGGGATGAGCCAGTTACGTCAGGATTTCGGCGCTCTATAGTTGTGGTGAATAGGCTGTGTGTGTGTGAGCACTAACTTAATGTCTGACTCCATGTGTGCAATTGGTCGGTCAAAACGAATAACGAATAATGCCGTAGTAGACATAGCAGGCCTATTTTGTAAAGCCATACATTTGGAGTTGGCAGGTGAAAAGCGTTGAGTTGTTTTCAAGCTCACTTCAAGCCGCTCAGTCAAAACTGGTTTCAGGTCAGACTCATTCAGTCAAAACGTATTAACCCATTCTGACCTGAGATCAGATTCTAAAAAAATGTCTTCTACATCCTGACAGTTTTCTGAAAAAGCCCCGTTTCCGTGTCAGTGGTTCTTCGATTTTTCAAGAAATAGCAGACCTACAAGCTCGTAGCGCGCCACTCGGTGGCACGCTATGAGCTTGTAGGTCTGCTATTTTTCAATGGCTAAAGCACAACGTGATGCTAACACCAAAAGGGGTTCCCGCCCCAAAACGTATTAACTACGGCTCCCATTTGCACAGCATTTGCCGAGCTGAAAATGCATGAATACATTTTTTACTTGCAGCAAATGTGCTTTGGGCTGTGCTGTGAAAGTGACTAATCAGCAGTAGTGAGTTGAGCTGTTGTTGTCTCTCAGGAAGATCTCCACGGTTTACACGGCTCTCATTTCCATAATGGAGCCGGCGGTATGCCGGCAAGTGTGTGTGGGCTGCATTGCAGGTGAACATCGGCTATATACACCGATGACCAAAATGATTAACTATGTTTCATTACAAAGGCATTATCGCTGGCGTGTCAAAGGCAGCATTACTCTTCATTTTTTTCTCACTCCAATAACCGTGATACCAATTTTCCACAGGCAAGTATAAGTCAAATTGTCTAAAGAAAGATAAATAACAACAATGCAAGGCCTCTAAATGGCCCGAGGAAGCGGTTCCTTGTATCGACGATAGCATTTGTTACTGTCAGAATGAAGAAGATAATGTCTTGGTTTTGCTGCCAAATTCAAAGTAGCTTTAGCTGCATGGGTCACTGTATGTTTCGGTGTTCGATCCATACACAGGATGAGAAGAAAACACATTTGGGTTAACTATGTGTAAACAATTCCTTGACAGTGAATTAATCATGTAGCATGCTCAATTAGCCGTTTGTGAATATTACCCTCTATTCAAGTTGATGAAATATATTGCGTTTCTGCTGAAAAGGAACTCGGCCAATCAAGTTAGTTTAGCTCAGTCAATCAATCAAGTAGCCTATATAGGCTGATTTTCGTGAATGATTTTCGTCATTTAGCGTCTGCTAAATGCCTACATTGTAATTCATGCTCTGCATTTAAAACCATCCTAACTTTCCTATCTAGGCACCTCCAATCCTCCTGACATTGTTGCACTGTCCTTGAGCAATCGAAAAAACAAAATAAAACACTGTCTCCGGCGCTCAGCCAAACTGCGATACGTGTGAGGACTACGTATCGGCCTATACTCTAGATGCGAGGGCCGCTATGCGGCCCGAACCTCTATAGTATTAATATTGTCTTAATAATAATAATTAGAACTGCACTCTGTCGAGTGCATACTTGCTTGTTGCACACTAGTAGGTCATAAATGGTCTACTAGTGCGCAAGCAGAGCGCGCAAGTACGGTCGACCGCTACAAACCTCAGCTTCTCTGTCTATAAAATAAATACAGTTTTATCGATTTAGAATTATTCTGGATCCCTTTTTAGTTCCTCAAAGAAACATAAATCATTATCAGATGAAAAAAAAGGTATATAAACTGAAATAAAATATGTTATCACGTATACAGTATAATTATTTAATTTATTTTAAATTGTCAATTGCTTTAAATTTACTTAATCTTGGACTATAGTGATATTAATACTAAATGCCTCTGTGTATATGTACTGTAGGCCTATACAGTCCTGGGCGAAACTAGTACTTGCGCGCTCTGCTTGCGCAAGTAATAATAAATATTGTGATGTCCTGGGCTATTGGAGGCAGAGAGAGTTCTCCCAGCATGCCCCAGGGCAAATCGGTCACGTGTTTGTTTTTATATTATCTCCGTCAGGCCCATACATATACAGCCAAAGGCCGGAGACTGTCTTGGATGGTTATGATAGAAATTCTGAGTGAAAACCCAACTCCAAACACAGTAACATCCTTGTAATTCAGAGGGTCACACGCTGATGAATGATGGCCCCACACGTTTCTCACACTCTCAGACTTCCTCCTCTTTTAGTATACCAGCCCTCTCTCAGAACCTGCTATAGGTTGACTATACTGTTGATTGACACCTGGCTTCCAGTGTCCATGTGCTTGCTGTGAGTGCAACATGTATGATAATGTACAATACAATGAACCAGTGGATATTAGCGGACCTTGCCATTAGCCAACTGGTGAGTTTCAACCCGCAGCACGGGTTAGTTGTAACCGGCAGGCAGCAGCACAACTACAGTGATGCCTTTCGGACTGCTGAGGCCTGAGGAGATCACTTCAGCACCATGGACCATGCACCATGGCCAGGGGAGGTACGTGTCTGTGTCTGTGTGCGATGACATCTGTGGTCTGATCAGCCATGGACTTGTTAAAGGCCTACGGGCAGGGCTGTCAACACTCTTGAATCAGCCATGGACTTTTTTAGGTAGGTAGAGTAGTGGGGCGAGATGGAAAAGGGGCGAGCGTACCTGTTACCGCATCACGACCATGGACCGTGCACCCTCCACAGGGAAATGAAGTTTATACTCTCGTAGATTTAATTGAAAATGTAAACATTTATAAAAATACATCTACAAGAGTAAATATTAGCCAAGCGTCCTGTCTATCTCATAAGGTGCTCATACAAGTTGTGTTGTTGACTGTTGTTGTGTTTTATACATTTATATTACCTCCCCCACGTTGCCTTTGTTAACTTTCCCCTAAAGGAGTGGTTCTCAACCAGTGGTACTTGAGGGCGTTCCAAGTGGTCCCCAGCTACACGATGGAGAGTTGGTAACCAAATCGACCCTTATAGATCTATAACTCTATTTGGTTTAATTTTACACTAGTTAAATGCCAACAAACATCTGCATTTAGTTATATTCACAATGTTTAGAAGAATAAGTTGATCAACGTTTACCTGTTATCTCTCTTAATGGTACCAACATCAATACAGCGTGGAAATGTGGACATATTCTTTAGTTTTGGGTGTCTATAAGGCTAAATCTCATTGAATGGTGGTCCGTGGCTCAAATGCAGAATCAATGAAATTAAAGGTTGGAAAAACCACTGCCCTAAATCAATAGTATTGTGATTTATTTATTACAGTATTTTGCACCCAAACTCACTGACATTGTAGTCGGTGTCACTCGGCGCCCAAAAAGGACTCTTATTAATGGGCCAGCCGTGCTGTATCGGAAGTGACATCTGAAGAGGGTGAGATTCTTACTCCTGGTGGCTCACTGCCTTCGGTCCAACGTGCTAATGGCTCTGTGAGGCAGTGTTGTTTTTGGCAGCAAATTTAGATTTTAGTTTTAATATAGTCTTTTGAATAGTTTTCATTTAGTTTTAGTCACATTTTAGTCACCTGGAATGTGTTTAGTGTTAGTCTAGTTTTAGTCGACTAAATGTCATGAGATTTTAGTCGACTAAATCTACAGTTGATTCAGTCGACTAAAATGTATTTTGGTGGGCATTGATGCCGTCGTAAGGACTGTTTTTACACTTGCTGAAAATAGCCGAACTACAAGCTGTTGTGCGCTTGTAGATCGGCTATTTTCAGCATGCAACCAAGTGTAAAATGACTTCTACTGGATGTCTTGTCCACTAGTCCCTTCCTAACATTTTAGTCTGTTTTTTGTTTTTTTTTACGAAATTGTCAGTATATTTAGTCTTAGTTTTAGTCATCGTAGCACAGTTTTCATTGACATCTGTGGTCTGATCAGCCATGGACTTGTTAAAGGCCTACGGGCAGGGCTGTCAACACTCTTGAATCAGCCATGGACTTTTTTAGGTAGGTAGAGTAGTGGGGCGAGATGGAAAAGGGGCGAGCGTACCTGTTACCGCATCACGACCATGGACCGTGCACCCTCCACAGGGAAATGAAGTTTATACTCTCGTAGATTTAATTGAAAATTTAAACATTTATAAAAATACATCTACAAGAGTAAATATTAGCCAAGCGTCCTGTCTATCTCATAAGGTGCTCATACAAGTTGTGTTGTTGACTGTTGTTGTGTTTTATACATTTATATTACCTCCCCCACGTTGCCTTTGTTAACTTTCCCCTAAAGGAGTGGTTCTCAACCAGTGGTACTTGAGGGCGTTCCAAGTGGTCCCCAGCTACACGATGGAGAGTTGGTAACCAAATCGACCCTTATAGATCTATAACTCTATTTGGTTTAATTTTACACTAGTTAAATGCCAACAAACATCTGCATTTAGTTATATTCACAATGTTTAGAAGAATAAGTTGATCAACGTTTACCTGTTATCTCTCTTAATGGTACCAACATCAATACAGCGTGGAAATGTGGACATATTCTTTAGTTTTGGGTGTCTATAAGGCTAAATCTCATTGAATGGTGGTCCGTGGCTCAAATGCAGAATCAATGAAATTAAAGGTTGGAAAAACCACTGCCCTAAATCAATAGTATTGTGATTTATTTATTACAGTATTTTGCACCCAAACTCACTGACATTGTAGTCGGTGTCACTCGGCGCCCAAAAAGGACTCTTATTAATGGGCCAGCCGTGCTGTATCGGAAGTGACATCTGAAGAGGGTGAGATTCTTACTCCTGGTGGCTCACTGCCTTCGGTCCAACGTGCTAATGGCTCTGTGAGGCAGTGTTGTTTTTGGCAGCAAATTTAGATTTTAGTTTTAATATAGTCTTTTGAATAGTTTTCATTTAGTTTTAGTCACATTTTAGTCACCTGGAATGTGTTTAGTGTTAGTCTAGTTTTAGTCGACTAAATGTCATGAGATTTTAGTCGACTAAATCTACAGTTGATTCAGTCGACTAAAATGTATTTTGGTGGGCATTGATGCCGTCGTAAGGACTGTTTTTACACTTGCTGAAAATAGCCGAACTACAAGCTGTTGTGCGCTTGTAGATCGGCTATTTTCAGCATGCAACCAAGTGTAAAATGACTTATACTGGATGTCTTGTCCACTAGTCCCTTCCTAACATTTTAGTCTGTTTTTTGTTTTTTTTTACGAAATTGTCAGTATATTTAGTCTTAGTTTTAGTCATCGTAGCACAGTTTTCATTGACATCTGTGGTCTGATCAGCCATGGACTTGTTAAAGGCCTACGGGCAGGGCTGTCAACACTCTTGAATCAGCCATGGACTTTTTTAGGTAGGTAGAGTAGTGGGGCGAGATGGAAAAGGGGCGAGCGTACCTGTTACCGCATCACGACCATGGACCGTGCACCCTCCACAGGGAAATGAAGTTTATACTCTCGTAGATTTAATTGAAAATGTAAACATTTATAAAAATACATCTACAAGAGTAAATATTAGCCAAGCGTCCTGTCTATCTCATAAGGTGCTCATACAAGTTGTGTTGTTGACTGTTGTTGTGTTTTATACATTTATATTACCTCCCCCACGTTGCCTTTGTTAACTTTCCCCTAAAGGAGTGGTTCTCAACCAGTGGTACTTGAGGGCGTTCCAAGTGGTCCCCAGCTACACGATGGAGAGTTGGTAACCAAATCGACCCTTATAGATCTATAACTCTATTTGGTTTAATTTTACACTAGTTAAATGCCAACAAACATCTGCATTTAGTTATATTCACAATGTTTAGAAGAATAAGTTGATCAACGTTTACCTGTTATCTCTCTTAATGGTACCAACATCAATACAGCGTGGAAATGTGGACATATTCTTTAGTTTTGGGTGTCTATAAGGCTAAATCTCATTGAATGGTGGTCCGTGGCTCAAATGCAGAATCAATGAAATTAAAGGTTGGAAAAACCACTGCCCTAAATCAATAGTATTGTGATTTATTTATTACAGTATTTTGCACCCAAACTCACTGACATTGTAGTCGGTGTCACTCGGCGCCCAAAAAGGACTCTTATTAATGGGCCAGCCGTGCTGTATCGGAAGTGACATCTGAAGAGGGTGAGATTCTTACTCCTGGTGGCTCACTGCCTTCGGTCCAACGTGCTAATGGCTCTGTGAGGCAGTGTTGTTTTTGGCAGCAAATTTAGATTTTAGTTTTAATATAGTCTTTTGAATATTTTCATTTAGTTTTAGTCACATTTTAGTCACCTGGAATATGTTTAGTGTTAGTCTACTAACTGTTTGTTTAGTAGAGTCTGAGTCTGTTTAGTCGACTAAATGTCATGAGATTTTAGTCGACTAAATCTACAGTTGATTCAGTCGACTAAAATGTATTTTGGTGGGCATTGATGCCGTCGTAAGGACTGTTTTTACACTTGCTGAAAATAGCCGAACTACAAGCTGTTGTGCGCTTGTAGATCGGCTATTTTCAGCATGCAACCAAGTGTAAAATGACTTATACTGGATGTCTCGTCCACTAGTCCCTTCCTAACATTTTAGTCTGTTTTTTTTTTTTTTTTACGAAATTGTCAGTATATTTAGTCTTAGTTTTAGTCATCGTAGCACAGTTTTCATTTAGTTTCCATTTAGTTTTCTTCAGTAGAAAAAGGTAGTCGACGAACATTTTTCGTCTTAGTTTTATTCTACGAAAACAACACTGCTGTGAGGGAGGTGCCCGTCAGGATCACCGAGAGAAGACTTTGGACCGAGATCTACTGGCTGAACTGAGACCAACGACCTCTTCTTCAAGTAACGACTGTTTTTCTTTCATTGCCAGTTACTTTTGTTAATTGTTAATGGACAGGTGATGATGGGTTAGGGTGTGTAACCCTATTGCTGAATGGATCGACCAATCAATTTGCATGTGATCCTTTTAGTGTGATAAGTAGAGTGCATATAGCCTACTCCTGACCTACAGTATTGTGTGAATGGAGTGGAACATGTATATATACTAGGATTGGGAATCATTTGCATTTAAATAATTTAGTCATGGACACTGGTGGATTACTACAATGACCATAATGCTATGCTGCACTTGTGGAGAGGGAGAGGGCAGTCTTTTACATATTATATGATAAAAAAATGATGAATGATATTTTGCTCTATTGTTCTATAAGTAAGTTCCTTTTTCTCGACACACAAATCTACTATGCCATGTACAATAGAAACACTGAGAACATGCATTGAACGAATCAATTTTGGATATACCAAGATTGTCCTCAAATAAACAAAGACAAAACTAAAGTACTTGTTTTGAAGTCAAGGACAATGGATTAAAAGTTAGGCGCTTAGCTTCAAACCTTGTTGTAGTCATGGCCTCAGAACTTTAACCAGCCACATTAGCACCGTCAAAGTCAGATTATATGATTTATATCCAACCAGAATCTACAAAAATGTCCAATAGTAATCTTACCGTGCCACCCGTTCATACCTCTAAGGTCCCTGGTAAAGGTTTGCTTTATGACCCTAGAATTAAAACATAGTATTCAGAGTAACATATCTGGAACTCTCCCTGAAAACTGCAGCTCTGCAACAACTTTTACCACAGCTAAAAACATGCATGCCTGTTTGCTGCTGCCTTTAATTGAGATTGTGTCATTATTATTCTACACTGACATTTAATTTATTTAAATGTGTTCCATTTTGCTCTGTGTCCTGAATATGTTTTCAATTAAGGCAACAAGGTTCAAATACGGGGTAGAATAGAAAAGTTACATAATGCAGCTTTTACTTTATTTTTATTTGTTTTACTGAATCTGATATAATGTTTCATTTGCTTAATGTTTGATATAAACCTAATTGAATTGCCTGGGAGCAGTGATTGTCCAGTTCTGTGTCCCGCCCCCCGCACTCTGATTGGACCATCAGGGCCCTCTGTTAGTTGCGAACGCAGTGAGCCACTTACTATGACAGCAGGGGCTGAGTGTCTGTGTGTGTGTGTGTCACGCTGTGTGGTGTCACGCTGTTACACCACCGGCCCGCCACCAGAGGGCGCAGCTGTGGCACGCACGCACGCACGCACACACACACACACAGGGCGCAGCTGTAGCACACACACACACAACCACACACACACGAGCTGCGTTCGCTTCACGCGTTTGCGCGTCTTACTTGTATTTAACAAGAGTTTATTCTGCTTGGAGTCACTTTAAACTCTGCTAGTTGTTAAGAGCTTTCTACACTAGCTGAAGCATTTCGTGTTGGTTCTACTTTAGTACTTTAGATTTTCGCTCTTTAAAAATAGATCTAGTATCAGTTTGTTTGGGCCGGTTTTGAGTTATGGCTTTACTACAAACATTGAAGTCCTTGGTCAACCAGAGACTATCTGCTGCTGCTGAAGAGATATTTGGGATTGTTGGAAGAATTCTAACAGAGTACGAGGATGAAGCTTTTCACATCAAGCAAGAAACTGACCGCCAACGCAGACTACTGGATATGGTTTTACAACCAATTGTCAAACTACACAGAGCAGGTTGGTAAAACCTTCACTACTATTACTATTACTATTTTCACCATTATAAGCTAAATGACAATGGTGACTATTTGGAATGGAAGAGGAACTGGTGAAAATGTTGCATAGATAGTCAATAGTATTCTAGTTGTATTTTCCCCCATTCATGTTAGTGTGACTGTTAACAACAGAAGTGGTAAGTAATAATTTATTTAAATGTTGACCATGGATAATCATAGACTGTTTAAAGTAAGCTAACTCGTTAAACATGTTGCACAACAAACAACACAATCTGATAGCAATAGGGTTGTATAGCAAATGACAATTTACATTTGAGAAACAAGGAGATGCTTGTTTTAGAAATGAAGCATTGTTGAAGTAAGACAATCATTTGCATGACACTTCAGACTGAAATCAAAACAACATTAGGGCAGGTATGGAACTAACAGCAAGAGTTAATGTTCAAACATGTAATGATGTGTTTCTCCTCTGTATCTTCTGTCTAGACTCCATGCACCCCCTTGTGTGTAAAGAGGAGGTATTCCCTGAGCAGCAGCAGGAGAGAACCTCCAGTCTGGTCCAGGAGGAACCAGTGTCTCCACATATTAAAAAAGAACAGGAGGAGAGAACCTCCAGTTTTATCAAAGATGAACCAGAGTCTCTACAGATTAAAGGAGAACAAGAGGAGAGAACCTCCAGTCTGATCAAAGAGGAACCAGAGTCTCTACAGATTAAAGGAGAACAAGAGGAGAGAACCTCCAGTCTGATCAAAGAGGAACCAGAGTATCCACAGATTAAAGGGGAACACGATGAGCTACTTCAAAGATCAGAGGAGGATGGTGGATCAACAGAGACATTACTATTAGTGAAACATGAAGATGGTGAAAACATGCTAACAGAACCTGTAGCCAGCACCTCATCTAAAAGCATGCAAACACAAGCTGATGTAGAGGACTGTGGACCATCACAACCAGCTAGTGATGATCAGCTCCTCTCTTCACACTGTTCTGAATCTGACATCACTGAAGAGAGTGATGAGTGGGATGAGACCACGGATGACCAGTCTGGTTTAAACACACTGAAATCTCACAATACACAACACATGGGAGGAAAGCGTTTGTCTTTGAGCAACAAGCTGCTCCATGACCTCAAATCACCAAAAGAAAGTCACTCCATGAAGAGTCACACAGGTAAGGAATGTTTTAGTTGTGCAGATTGTGGCAAAATGTTTCATCAGAAGGGACATCTGAAGACGCACACAATGATTCATTCAGGGAAAAAGCCATTTGTTTGTACAGTGTGTGACAAAGGCTTTAATCAAAGGGGTAGTCTAAAACGACACATGTTGACTCACACAGGGGAAAAACCTTTTACGTGTACCGTTTGTGGCAAAGGCTGCACTAATAATGGGAATTTAAATGTACACATGATGACTCATACAGGGGAAAAGCCCTTTAAGTGTACAGTTTGTGGCAAGGGCTGCCGTCACACTGGGGAGTTAAATGTACACATGAGGACTCATACAGGGGAAAGGCCCTTTACGTGTACAGTTTGTGGCAAGGGCTGTCGTCACACTGGGGAGTTAAATGCACACATGATGACTCATACAGGGGAAAAGCCCTTTAAGTGTACAGTTTGTGGCAAGGGCTGTCGTCACACTGGGGAGTTAAATGTACACATGAGGACTCATACAGGGGAAAGGCCCTTTACGTGTACAGTTTGTGGCAAGGGCTGTATTCATAATTGGGCATTAAAAATACACATGTTGACTCATACAGGGGAAAAACCTTTTAAGTGTACCGTTTGTGGCAAGGGCTGTATTCATAATGGGGCATTACAATTACACATGGTGACTCACACAGGGGAAAAGCCCTTTATGTGTATAGTGTGTGGCAAAGAATGTAGTCAAATAAGTAATCTAAAGACACATATGATGACTCATACAGGGGAAAGGCCCTTTACGTGTACAGTTTGTGGCAAAAGCTATACTCAGAATGGGCAATTAAAAATACACATGAAGACGTGTCTTAAAGAGGAAAAAGCTGTTAAATGATGAGTGTTTTTTCTTCTTCTTCAAATAAGGCATTATGTTGACACGTAATGTCAATTATTCAGTTTAGTCCAGCTATATACATTAAACATGGACTATACATCAATTATTTTAATCAATTTTCAACTTATAATGGCCAATTAAAAATACACATGATGACTCATGCAGGCCAAGAGCCCTTTACATGTACATTTTGTGGCATGGGCTTTTCTCAAATGACTGATCTAAAAATACACATGACTCATACAGGGGAAAGGCCCTTTACGTGTACAGTTTGTGAAAAGGGCTTTAGTATGAATTGCAATATAAAATCGCACATGAAGATGTGTCTTCAAGAGGAAATGCATTATGTTGACAATGTCAATTATCAGCAGTTTAGTCCAGCTTACATTAAACATGATGTACTATACTTTATTTTATTATTTGTATAATGACCTGCTGATACGGGTATAACAATGAGAATCAGTGTTTGCCCACATTCCACACCAATTAAATTGCCATGTGTTGTTTGGACTAGCATATTATCATAATGTATTTAAATCTAATCACTTGTTTTTTTTCTTCAAATAATGACTTAGTTTGATTATATGTTTAGATTATCTGTATTGTGCTGTCTTCATAAAAATGTAACAGAACATATTTACTCTGTAAAAACACTGTCCGTAATTTCTACTTTTTCAAATAAAGGGTTGACAGCTACACATCTTTTGTGTGTTCATTACAGAAAGCTCATCACACACAACATGTGCTTCACCTTCAACTTGTACTGTGAACAATACAGTGACAAGAACTGCTTCATTTTACATCCTGCATGCCAAACTATTACTATAAGGAACATGATAGGAGTATTAATTAAATTAAACAGTACACATATTTTACTTGAACTTTCTACTTTAAACATGACAGGAGTAAGTCCTAATGTTACAGAGTGCATACTGCCCATATACTTGTGACTACTTGTAGATCTAGTGTATAATAACAATAACAATTGTGTGCAAGGATGGTGACACATCCCTTAGTCATACTGTGATGATGGTTAAAACTATGACAAAATAATAGTAGCCTAGTTGTGGACGTGAGTTGATATGTTATCTGACAATTGGTATGAATGAAAAAATATTTTTATTTTTTATTTTTACTGTACAATGCCAGTGCATTATTATTTCTAGTCGTAGGATACGGGAATTCCACCTTTATCTACTGTGTTAGAATAAATGGGTTGTGAATGTTGTGGAATGTTTAGGAGCATGTCTGTCCCATTGTTAATGGACAGGTGATAATGGGTTAGGGTGTGTAACCCTATTGCTGAATGGATCGACCAAATCAATTTGCATCTGATCCTTTTAGTGTGATAAGTAGAGTGCATAAAGCCTACTCCTACAGTATTGTGTGAATGGAGTGGAACATACTAGGATTGGGAATCATTTGCATTTAAATCATTTAGTCATGGACACTGGTGGATTACTACAATGACCATAATGCTTTGCTGCACTTGTGGAGAGGGAGAGGGCTGTCTTTTACATATATGATAAAAAAATGATGAATGATATTTTG
Source organism: Protomyctophum parallelum (assembly GCF_964188405.1). Taxonomy (NCBI): domain Eukaryota; kingdom Metazoa; phylum Chordata; class Actinopteri; order Myctophiformes; family Myctophidae; genus Protomyctophum; species Protomyctophum parallelum. The sequence continues at coordinate 18,470,042 of NC_139697.1, read as the reverse complement.
CTTTATTGTTCTATAAGTAAGTTCCTTTTTCTCAACACACAAATCTACTATGCCATGTACAATAGAAACACTGAGAACATGCATTGAACGAATCAATTTTGGATATACCAAATTGGATATACCAAGATTGTCCTCAAATAAACAAAGACAAAACTAAAGTACTTGTTTTGAAGTCAAGGACAATGGATTAAAAGTTAGGCGCTTAGCTTCAAACCGTGTTGTAGTCATGGCCTCAGAACTTTAACCAGCCACATTAGCACCGTCAAAGTCAGATTATATGATTTATATCCAACCGGAATCTACAAAAATGACCCTAGAATTAAAACATAGTATTCAGAGTAACATATCTGGAACAAACTCCCTGAAAACTGCAGCTCTGCAACAACTCTGTTCTTTTTATCACAGCTAATAACATGCATGCCTGTTTGCTGCTGCCTTTCATTGAGATTGTGTCATTATTATTCTACACTGACATTTAATTAATTTAAATGTATTCCATTTTGCTCTGTGTCCTGAATATGTTTTCAATTAAGGCAACAAGGTTCAAATACGGGGTAGAATAGAAAAGTTACATACGTAATGTAATGTAATGCAGCTTTTACTTTATTTTTAATTGTTTTACTGTTAAGCGCTGAACTTCTCCTTTCTACACTAGCTGAAGCATTTCGTGTTGGTTCTACTTTAAACTTTAGTACCTTTTTCACTCTTTAAAAAATAGATCTAGTATCAGTTTGTTTGGGCCGGTTTTGAGTTATGGCTTTACTACAAACATTGAAGTCTTTGGTCAACCAGAGACTATCTGCTGCTGCTGAAGAGATATTTGGGATTGTTGGAAGAATTCTAACAGAGTACGAGGATGAAGCTCTTCACATCAAGCAAGAAACTGACCGCCAACGCAGACTACTGGGTATGGTTTTACAACCAATTGTCAAACTACACAGAGCAGGTTGGTAAAACCTTCACTACTCATGTTAGTGTGACTAACTAGACTAACTAGTGTAACTAGTAGTGTAACATATAGCCTACTCCTGACCTACAGTATTGTGTGAATGGAGTGGAACATGTATATATACTAGGATTGGGAATCATTTGCATTTAAATAATTTAGTCATGGACACTGGTGGATTACTACAATGACCATAATGCTATGCTGCACTTGTGGAGAGGGAGAGGGCAGTCTTTTACATATTATATGATAAAAAAATGATGAATGATATTTTGCTCTATTGTTCTATAAGTAAGTTCCTTTTTCTCGACACACAAATCTACTATGCCATGTACAATAGAAACACTGAGAACATGCATTGAACGAATCAATTTTGGATATACCAAGATTGTCCTCAAATAAACAAAGACAAAACTAAAGTACTTGTTTTGAAGTCAAGGACAATGGATTAAAAGTTAGGCGCTTAGCTTCAAACCTTGTTGTAGTCATGGCCTCAGAACTTTAACCAGCCACATTAGCACCGTCAAAGTCAGATTATATGATTTATATCCAACCAGAATCTACAAAAATGTCCAATAGTAATCTTACCGTGCCACCCGTCCATACCTCTAAGGTCCCTGGTAAAGGTTTGCTTTATGACCCTAGAATTAAAACATAGTATTCAGAGTAACATATCTGGAACTCTCCCTGAAAACTGCAGCTCTGCAACAACTTTTACCACAGCTAAAAACATGCATGCCTGTTTGCTGCTGCCTTTAATTGAGATTGTGTCATTATTATTCTACACTGACATTTAATTTATTTAAATGTGTTCCATTTTGCTCTGTGTCCTGAATATGTTTTCAGTTAAGGCAACAAGGTTCAAATACGGGGTAGAATAGAAAAGTTACATAATGCAGCTTTTACTTTATTTTTATTTGTTTTACTGAATCTGATATAATGTTTCATTTGCTTAATGTTTGATATAAAACTCATTGAATTGCCTGGGAGCAGTGATTGTCCAGTTCTGTGTCCCGCCCCCCTCACTCTGATTGGACCATCAGGGCCCTCTGTTAGTATTTAACAAGAGTTTATTCTGCTTGGAGTCACTTTAAACTCTGCTAGTTGTTAAGAGCTTTCTACACTAGCTGAAGCATTTCGTGTTGGTTCTACTTTAGTACTTTAGATTTTCGCTCTTTAAAAATAGATCTAGTAGATCAGTTTGTTTGGGCCGGTTTTGAGTTATGGCTTTACTACAAACATTGAAGTCCTTGGTCAACCAGAGACTATCTGCTGCTGCTGAAGAGATATTTGGGATTGTTGGAAGAATTCTAACAGAGTACGAGGATGAAGCTTTTCACATCAAGCAAGAAACTGACCGCCAACGCAGACTACTGGATATGGTTTTACAACCAATTGTCAAACTACACAGAGCAGGTTGGTAAAACCTTCACTACTATTACTATTACTATTTTCACCATTATAAGCTAAATGACAATGGTGACTATTTGGAATGGAAGAGGAACTGGTGAAAATGTTGCATAGATAGTCAATAGTATTCTAGTTGTATTTTCCCCCATTCATGTTAGTGTGACTGTTAACAACAGAAGTGGTAAGTAATAATTTATTTAAATGTTGACCATGGATAATCATAGACTGTTTAAAGTAAGCTAACTCGTTAAACATGTTGCACAACAAACAACACAATCTGATAGCAATAGGGTTGTATAGCAAATGACAATTTACATTTGAGAAACAAGGAGATGCTTGTTTTAGAAATGAAGCATTGTTGAAGTAAGACAATCATTTGCATGACACTTCAGACTGAAATCAAAACAACATTAGGGCAGGTATGGAACTAACAGCAAGAGTTAATGTTCAAACATGTAATGATGTGTTTCTCCTCTGTATCTTCTGTCTAGACTCCATGCACCCCCTTGTGTGTAAAGAGGAGGTATTCCCTGAGCAGCAGCAGGAGAGAACCTCCAGTCTGGTCCAGGAGGAACCAGTGTCTCCACATATTAAAAAAGAACAGGAGGAGAGAACCTCCAGTTTTATCAAAGATGAACCAGAGTCTCTACAGATTAAAGGAGAACAAGAGGAGAGAACCTCCAGTCTGATCAAAGAGGAACCAGAGTCTCTACAGATTAAAGGAGAACAAGAGGAGAGAACCTCCAGTCTGATCAAAGAGGAACCAGAGTATCCACAGATTAAAGGGGAACACGATGAGCTACTTCAAAGATCAGAGGAGGATGGTGGATCAACAGAGACATTACTATTAGTGAAACATGAAGATGGTGAAAACATGCTAACAGAACCTGTAGCCAGCACCTCATCTAAAAGCATGCAAACACAAGCTGATGTAGAGGACTGTGGACCATCACAACCAGCTAGTGATGATCAGCTCCTCTCTTCACACTGTTCTGAATCTGACATCACTGAAGAGAGTGATGAGTGGGATGAGACCACGGATGACAAGTCTGGTTTAAACACACTGAAATCTCACAATACACAACACATGGGAGGAAAGCGTTTGTCTTTGAGCAACAAGCTGCTCCATGACCTCAAATCACCAAAAGAAAGTCACTCCATGAAGAGTCACACAGGTAAGGAATGTTTTAGTTGTGCAGATTGTGGCAAAATGTTTCATCAGAAGGGACATCTGAAGACGCACACAATGATTCATTCAGGGAAAAAGCCATTTGTTTGTACAGTGTGTGACAAAGGCTTTAATCAAAGGGGTAGTCTAAAACGACACATGTTGACTCACACAGGGGAAAAACCTTTTACGTGTACCGTTTGTGGCAAAGGCTGCACTAATAATGGGAATTTAAATGTACACATGATGACTCATACAGGGGAAAAGCCCTTTAAGTGTACAGTTTGTGGCAAGGGCTGCCGTCACACTGGGGAGTTAAATGTACACATGAGGACTCATACAGGGGAAAGGCCCTTTACGTGTACAGTTTGTGGCAAGGGCTGTCGTCACACTGGGGAGTTAAATGCACACATGATGACTCATACAGGGGAAAAGCCCTTTAAGTGTACAGTTTGTGGCAAGGGCTGTCGTCACACTGGGGAGTTAAATGTACACATGAGGACTCATACAGGGGAAAGGCCCTTTACGTGTACAGTTTGTGGCAAGGGCTGTATTCATAATTGGGCATTAAAAAGTGGTCCGTGGCTCAAATGCAGAATCAATGAAATTAAAGGTTGGAAAAACCACTGCCCTAAATCAATAGTATTGTGATTTATTTATTACAGTATTTTGCACCCAAACTCACTGACATTGTAGTCGGTGTCACTCGGCGCCCAAAAAGGACTCTTATTAATGGGCCAGCCGTGCTGTATCGGAAGTGACATCTGAAGAGGGTGAGATTCTTACTCCTGGTGGCTCACTGCCTTCGGTCCAACGTGCTAATGGCTCTGTGAGGCAGTGTTGTTTTTGGCAGCAAATTTAGATTTTAGTTTTAATATAGTCTTTTGAATATTTTCATTTAGTTTTAGTCACATTTTAGTCACCTGGAATATGTTTAGTGTTAGTCTACTAACTGTTTGTTTAGTAGAGTCTGAGTCTGTTTAGTCGACTAAATGTCATGAGATTTTAGTCGACTAAATCTACAGTTGATTCAGTCGACTAAAATGTATTTTGGTGGGCATTGATGCCGTCGTAAGGACTGTTTTTACACTTGCTGAAAATAGCCGAACTACAAGCTGTTGTGCGCTTGTAGATCGGCTATTTTCAGCATGCAACCAAGTGTAAAATGACTTATACTGGATGTCTCGTCCACTAGTCCCTTCCTAACATTTTAGTCTGTTTTTTTTTTTTTTTTACGAAATTGTCAGTATATTTAGTCTTAGTTTTAGTCATCGTAGCACAGTTTTCATTTAGTTTCCATTTAGTTTTCTTCAGTAGAAAAAGGTAGTCGACGAACATTTTTCGTCTTAGTTTTATTCTACGAAAACAACACTGCTGTGAGGGAGGTGCCCGTCAGGATCACCGAGAGAAGACTTTGGACCGAGATCTACTGGCTGAACTGAGACCAACGACCTCTTCTTCAAGTAACGACTGTTTTTCTTTCATTGCCAGTTACTTTTGTTAATTGTTAATGGACAGGTGATGATGGGTTAGGGTGTGTAACCCTATTGCTGAATGGATCGACCAATCAATTTGCATGTGATCCTTTTAGTGTGATAAGTAGAGTGCATATAGCCTACTCCTGACCTACAGTATTGTGTGAATGGAGTGGAACATGTATATATACTAGGATTGGGAATCATTTGCATTTAAATAATTTAGTCATGGACACTGGTGGATTACTACAATGACCATAATGCTATGCTGCACTTGTGGAGAGGGAGAGGGCAGTCTTTTACATATTATATGATAAAAAAATGATGAATGATATTTTGCTCTATTGTTCTATAAGTAAGTTCCTTTTTCTCGACACACAAATCTACTATGCCATGTACAATAGAAACACTGAGAACATGCATTGAACGAATCAATTTTGGATATACCAAGATTGTCCTCAAATAAACAAAGACAAAACTAAAGTACTTGTTTTGAAGTCAAGGACAATGGATTAAAAGTTAGGCGCTTAGCTTCAAACCTTGTTGTAGTCATGGCCTCAGAACTTTAACCAGCCACATTAGCACCGTCAAAGTCAGATTATATGATTTATATCCAACCAGAATCTACAAAAATGTCCAATAGTAATCTTACCGTGCCACCCGTTCATACCTCTAAGGTCCCTGGTAAAGGTTTGCTTTATGACCCTAGAATTAAAACATAGTATTCAGAGTAACATATCTGGAACTCTCCCTGAAAACTGCAGCTCTGCAACAACTTTTACCACAGCTAAAAACATGCATGCCTGTTTGCTGCTGCCTTTAATTGAGATTGTGTCATTATTATTCTACACTGACATTTAATTTATTTAAATGTGTTCCATTTTGCTCTGTGTCCTGAATATGTTTTCAATTAAGGCAACAAGGTTCAAATACGGGGTAGAATAGAAAAGTTACATAATGCAGCTTTTACTTTATTTTTATTTGTTTTACTGAATCTGATATAATGTTTCATTTGCTTAATGTTTGATATAAACCTAATTGAATTGCCTGGGAGCAGTGATTGTCCAGTTCTGTGTCCCGCCCCCCGCACTCTGATTGGACCATCAGGGCCCTCTGTTAGTTGCGAACGCAGTGAGCCACTTACTATGACAGCAGGGGCTGAGTGTCTGTGTGTGTGTGTGTCACGCTGTGTGGTGTCACGCTGTTACACCACCGGCCCGCCACCAGAGGGCGCAGCTGTGGCACGCACGCACGCACGCACACACACACACACAGGGCGCAGCTGTAGCACACACACACACAACCACACACACACGAGCTGCGTTCGCTTCACGCGTTTGCGCGTCTTACTTGTATTTAACAAGAGTTTATTCTGCTTGGAGTCACTTTAAACTCTGCTAGTTGTTAAGAGCTTTCTACACTAGCTGAAGCATTTCGTGTTGGTTCTACTTTAGTACTTTAGATTTTCGCTCTTTAAAAATAGATCTAGTATCAGTTTGTTTGGGCCGGTTTTGAGTTATGGCTTTACTACAAACATTGAAGTCCTTGGTCAACCAGAGACTATCTGCTGCTGCTGAAGAGATATTTGGGATTGTTGGAAGAATTCTAACAGAGTACGAGGATGAAGCTTTTCACATCAAGCAAGAAACTGACCGCCAACGCAGACTACTGGATATGGTTTTACAACCAATTGTCAAACTACACAGAGCAGGTTGGTAAAACCTTCACTACTATTACTATTACTATTTTCACCATTATAAGCTAAATGACAATGGTGACTATTTGGAATGGAAGAGGAACTGGTGAAAATGTTGCATAGATAGTCAATAGTATTCTAGTTGTATTTTCCCCCATTCATGTTAGTGTGACTGTTAACAACAGAAGTGGTAAGTAATAATTTATTTAAATGTTGACCATGGATAATCATAGACTGTTTAAAGTAAGCTAACTCGTTAAACATGTTGCACAACAAACAACACAATCTGATAGCAATAGGGTTGTATAGCAAATGACAATTTACATTTGAGAAACAAGGAGATGCTTGTTTTAGAAATGAAGCATTGTTGAAGTAAGACAATCATTTGCATGACACTTCAGACTGAAATCAAAACAACATTAGGGCAGGTATGGAACTAACAGCAAGAGTTAATGTTCAAACATGTAATGATGTGTTTCTCCTCTGTATCTTCTGTCTAGACTCCATGCACCCCCTTGTGTGTAAAGAGGAGGTATTCCCTGAGCAGCAGCAGGAGAGAACCTCCAGTCTGGTCCAGGAGGAACCAGTGTCTCCACATATTAAAAAAGAACAGGAGGAGAGAACCTCCAGTTTTATCAAAGATGAACCAGAGTCTCTACAGATTAAAGGAGAACAAGAGGAGAGAACCTCCAGTCTGATCAAAGAGGAACCAGAGTCTCTACAGATTAAAGGAGAACAAGAGGAGAGAACCTCCAGTCTGATCAAAGAGGAACCAGAGTATCCACAGATTAAAGGGGAACACGATGAGCTACTTCAAAGATCAGAGGAGGATGGTGGATCAACAGAGACATTACTATTAGTGAAACATGAAGATGGTGAAAACATGCTAACAGAACCTGTAGCCAGCACCTCATCTAAAAGCATGCAAACACAAGCTGATGTAGAGGACTGTGGACCATCACAACCAGCTAGTGATGATCAGCTCCTCTCTTCACACTGTTCTGAATCTGACATCACTGAAGAGAGTGATGAGTGGGATGAGACCACGGATGACCAGTCTGGTTTAAACACACTGAAATCTCACAATACACAACACATGGGAGGAAAGCGTTTGTCTTTGAGCAACAAGCTGCTCCATGACCTCAAATCACCAAAAGAAAGTCACTCCATGAAGAGTCACACAGGTAAGGAATGTTTTAGTTGTGCAGATTGTGGCAAAATGTTTCATCAGAAGGGACATCTGAAGACGCACACAATGATTCATTCAGGGAAAAAGCCATTTGTTTGTACAGTGTGTGACAAAGGCTTTAATCAAAGGGGTAGTCTAAAACGACACATGTTGACTCACACAGGGGAAAAACCTTTTACGTGTACCGTTTGTGGCAAAGGCTGCACTAATAATGGGAATTTAAATGTACACATGATGACTCATACAGGGGAAAAGCCCTTTAAGTGTACAGTTTGTGGCAAGGGCTGCCGTCACACTGGGGAGTTAAATGTACACATGAGGACTCATACAGGGGAAAGGCCCTTTACGTGTACAGTTTGTGGCAAGGGCTGTCGTCACACTGGGGAGTTAAATGCACACATGATGACTCATACAGGGGAAAAGCCCTTTAAGTGTACAGTTTGTGGCAAGGGCTGTCGTCACACTGGGGAGTTAAATGTACACATGAGGACTCATACAGGGGAAAGGCCCTTTACGTGTACAGTTTGTGGCAAGGGCTGTATTCATAATTGGGCATTAAAAATACACATGTTGACTCATACAGGGGAAAAACCTTTTAAGTGTACCGTTTGTGGCAAGGGCTGTATTCATAATGGGGCATTACAATTACACATGGTGACTCACACAGGGGAAAAGCCCTTTATGTGTATAGTGTGTGGCAAAGAATGTAGTCAAATAAGTAATCTAAAGACACATATGATGACTCATACAGGGGAAAGGCCCTTTACGTGTACAGTTTGTGGCAAAAGCTATACTCAGAATGGGCAATTAAAAATACACATGAAGACGTGTCTTAAAGAGGAAAAAGCTGTTAAATGATGAGTGTTTTTTCTTCTTCTTCAAATAAGGCATTATGTTGACACGTAATGTCAATTATTCAGTTTAGTCCAGCTATATACATTAAACATGGACTATACATCAATTATTTTAATCAATTTTCAACTTATAATGGCCAATTAAAAATACACATGATGACTCATGCAGGCCAAGAGCCCTTTACATGTACATTTTGTGGCATGGGCTTTTCTCAAATGACTGATCTAAAAATACACATGACTCATACAGGGGAAAGGCCCTTTACGTGTACAGTTTGTGAAAAGGGCTTTAGTATGAATTGCAATATAAAATCGCACATGAAGATGTGTCTTCAAGAGGAAATGCATTATGTTGACAATGTCAATTATCAGCAGTTTAGTCCAGCTTACATTAAACATGATGTACTATACTTTATTTTATTATTTGTATAATGACCTGCTGATACGGGTATAACAATGAGAATCAGTGTTTGCCCACATTCCACACCAATTAAATTGCCATGTGTTGTTTGGACTAGCATATTATCATAATGTATTTAAATCTAATCACTTGTTTTTTTTCTTCAAATAATGACTTAGTTTGATTATATGTTTAGATTATCTGTATTGTGCTGTCTTCATAAAAATGTAACAGAACATATTTACTCTGTAAAAACACTGTCCGTAATTTCTACTTTTTCAAATAAAGGGTTGACAGCTACACATCTTTTGTGTGTTCATTACAGAAAGCTCATCACACACAACATGTGCTTCACCTTCAACTTGTACTGTGAACAATACAGTGACAAGAACTGCTTCATTTTACATCCTGCATGCCAAACTATTACTATAAGGAACATGATAGGAGTATTAATTAAATTAAACAGTACACATATTTTACTTGAACTTTCTACTTTAAACATGACAGGAGTAAGTCCTAATGTTACAGAGTGCATACTGCCCATATACTTGTGACTACTTGTAGATCTAGTGTATAATAACAATAACAATTGTGTGCAAGGATGGTGACACATCCCTTAGTCATACTGTGATGATGGTTAAAACTATGACAAAATAATAGTAGCCTAGTTGTGGACGTGAGTTGATATGTTATCTGACAATTGGTATGAATGAAAAAATATTTTTATTTTTTATTTTTACTGTACAATGCCAGTGCATTATTATTTCTAGTCGTAGGATACGGGAATTCCACCTTTATCTACTGTGTTAGAATAAATGGGTTGTGAATGTTGTGGAATGTTTAGGAGCATGTCTGTCCCATTGTTAATGGACAGGTGATAATGGGTTAGGGTGTGTAACCCTATTGCTGAATGGATCGACCAAATCAATTTGCATCTGATCCTTTTAGTGTGATAAGTAGAGTGCATAAAGCCTACTCCTACAGTATTGTGTGAATGGAGTGGAACATACTAGGATTGGGAATCATTTGCATTTAAATCATTTAGTCATGGACACTGGTGGATTACTACAATGACCATAATGCTTTGCTGCACTTGTGGAGAGGGAGAGGGCTGTCTTTTACATATATGATAAAAAAATGATGAATGATATTTTGCTTTATTGTTCTATAAGTAAGTTCCTTTTTCTCAACACACAAATCTACTATGCCATGTACAATAGAAACACTGAGAACATGCATTGAACGAATCAATTTTGGATATACCAAATTGGATATACCAAGATTGTCCTCAAATAAACAAAGACAAAACTAAAGTACTTGTTTTGAAGTCAAGGACAATGGATTAAAAGTTAGGCGCTTAGCTTCAAACCGTGTTGTAGTCATGGCCTCAGAACTTTAACCAGCCACATTAGCACCGTCAAAGTCAGATTATATGATTTATATCCAACCGGAATCTACAAAAATGACCCTAGAATTAAAACATAGTATTCAGAGTAACATATCTGGAACAAACTCCCTGAAAACTGCAGCTCTGCAACAACTCTGTTCTTTTTATCACAGCTAATAACATGCATGCCTGTTTGCTGCTGCCTTTCATTGAGATTGTGTCATTATTATTCTACACTGACATTTAATTAATTTAAATGTATTCCATTTTGCTCTGTGTCCTGAATATGTTTTCAATTAAGGCAACAAGGTTCAAATACGGGGTAGAATAGAAAAGTTACATACGTAATGTAATGTAATGCAGCTTTTACTTTATTTTTAATTGTTTTACTGTTAAGCGCTGAACTTCTCCTTTCTACACTAGCTGAAGCATTTCGTGTTGGTTCTACTTTAAACTTTAGTACCTTTTTCACTCTTTAAAAAATAGATCTAGTATCAGTTTGTTTGGGCCGGTTTTGAGTTATGGCTTTACTACAAACATTGAAGTCTTTGGTCAACCAGAGACTATCTGCTGCTGCTGAAGAGATATTTGGGATTGTTGGAAGAATTCTAACAGAGTACGAGGATGAAGCTCTTCACATCAAGCAAGAAACTGACCGCCAACGCAGACTACTGGGTATGGTTTTACAACCAATTGTCAAACTACACAGAGCAGGTTGGTAAAACCTTCACTACTCATGTTAGTGTGACTAACTAGACTAACTAGTGTAACTAGTAGTGTAACATATAGCCTACTCCTGACCTACAGTATTGTGTGAATGGAGTGGAACATGTATATATACTAGGATTGGGAATCATTTGCATTTAAATAATTTAGTCATGGACACTGGTGGATTACTACAATGACCATAATGCTATGCTGCACTTGTGGAGAGGGAGAGGGCAGTCTTTTACATATTATATGATAAAAAAATGATGAATGATATTTTGCTCTATTGTTCTATAAGTAAGTTCCTTTTTCTCGACACACAAATCTACTATGCCATGTACAATAGAAACACTGAGAACATGCATTGAACGAATCAATTTTGGATATACCAAGATTGTCCTCAAATAAACAAAGACAAAACTAAAGTACTTGTTTTGAAGTCAAGGACAATGGATTAAAAGTTAGGCGCTTAGCTTCAAACCTTGTTGTAGTCATGGCCTCAGAACTTTAACCAGCCACATTAGCACCGTCAAAGTCAGATTATATGATTTATATCCAACCAGAATCTACAAAAATGTCCAATAGTAATCTTACCGTGCCACCCGTCCATACCTCTAAGGTCCCTGGTAAAGGTTTGCTTTATGACCCTAGAATTAAAACATAGTATTCAGAGTAACATATCTGGAACTCTCCCTGAAAACTGCAGCTCTGCAACAACTTTTACCACAGCTAAAAACATGCATGCCTGTTTGCTGCTGCCTTTAATTGAGATTGTGTCATTATTATTCTACACTGACATTTAATTTATTTAAATGTGTTCCATTTTGCTCTGTGTCCTGAATATGTTTTCAGTTAAGGCAACAAGGTTCAAATACGGGGTAGAATAGAAAAGTTACATAATGCAGCTTTTACTTTATTTTTATTTGTTTTACTGAATCTGATATAATGTTTCATTTGCTTAATGTTTGATATAAAACTCATTGAATTGCCTGGGAGCAGTGATTGTCCAGTTCTGTGTCCCGCCCCCCTCACTCTGATTGGACCATCAGGGCCCTCTGTTAGTATTTAACAAGAGTTTATTCTGCTTGGAGTCACTTTAAACTCTGCTAGTTGTTAAGAGCTTTCTACACTAGCTGAAGCATTTCGTGTTGGTTCTACTTTAGTACTTTAGATTTTCGCTCTTTAAAAATAGATCTAGTAGATCAGTTTGTTTGGGCCGGTTTTGAGTTATGGCTTTACTACAAACATTGAAGTCCTTGGTCAACCAGAGACTATCTGCTGCTGCTGAAGAGATATTTGGGATTGTTGGAAGAATTCTAACAGAGTACGAGGATGAAGCTTTTCACATCAAGCAAGAAACTGACCGCCAACGCAGACTACTGGATATGGTTTTACAACCAATTGTCAAACTACACAGAGCAGGTTGGTAAAACCTTCACTACTATTACTATTACTATTTTCACCATTATAAGCTAAATGACAATGGTGACTATTTGGAATGGAAGAGGAACTGGTGAAAATGTTGCATAGATAGTCAATAGTATTCTAGTTGTATTTTCCCCCATTCATGTTAGTGTGACTGTTAACAACAGAAGTGGTAAGTAATAATTTATTTAAATGTTGACCATGGATAATCATAGACTGTTTAAAGTAAGCTAACTCGTTAAACATGTTGCACAACAAACAACACAATCTGATAGCAATAGGGTTGTATAGCAAATGACAATTTACATTTGAGAAACAAGGAGATGCTTGTTTTAGAAATGAAGCATTGTTGAAGTAAGACAATCATTTGCATGACACTTCAGACTGAAATCAAAACAACATTAGGGCAGGTATGGAACTAACAGCAAGAGTTAATGTTCAAACATGTAATGATGTGTTTCTCCTCTGTATCTTCTGTCTAGACTCCATGCACCCCCTTGTGTGTAAAGAGGAGGTATTCCCTGAGCAGCAGCAGGAGAGAACCTCCAGTCTGGTCCAGGAGGAACCAGTGTCTCCACATATTAAAAAAGAACAGGAGGAGAGAACCTCCAGTTTTATCAAAGATGAACCAGAGTCTCTACAGATTAAAGGAGAACAAGAGGAGAGAACCTCCAGTCTGATCAAAGAGGAACCAGAGTCTCTACAGATTAAAGGAGAACAAGAGGAGAGAACCTCCAGTCTGATCAAAGAGGAACCAGAGTATCCACAGATTAAAGGGGAACACGATGAGCTACTTCAAAGATCAGAGGAGGATGGTGGATCAACAGAGACATTACTATTAGTGAAACATGAAGATGGTGAAAACATGCTAACAGAACCTGTAGCCAGCACCTCATCTAAAAGCATGCAAACACAAGCTGATGTAGAGGACTGTGGACCATCACAACCAGCTAGTGATGATCAGCTCCTCTCTTCACACTGTTCTGAATCTGACATCACTGAAGAGAGTGATGAGTGGGATGAGACCACGGATGACAAGTCTGGTTTAAACACACTGAAATCTCACAATACACAACACATGGGAGGAAAGCGTTTGTCTTTGAGCAACAAGCTGCTCCATGACCTCAAATCACCAAAAGAAAGTCACTCCATGAAGAGTCACACAGGTAAGGAATGTTTTAGTTGTGCAGATTGTGGCAAAATGTTTCATCAGAAGGGACATCTGAAGACGCACACAATGATTCATTCAGGGAAAAAGCCATTTGTTTGTACAGTGTGTGACAAAGGCTTTAATCAAAGGGGTAGTCTAAAACGACACATGTTGACTCACACAGGGGAAAAACCTTTTACGTGTACCGTTTGTGGCAAAGGCTGCACTAATAATGGGAATTTAAATGTACACATGATGACTCATACAGGGGAAAAGCCCTTTAAGTGTACAGTTTGTGGCAAGGGCTGCCGTCACACTGGGGAGTTAAATGTACACATGAGGACTCATACAGGGGAAAGGCCCTTTACGTGTACAGTTTGTGGCAAGGGCTGTCGTCACACTGGGGAGTTAAATGCACACATGATGACTCATACAGGGGAAAAGCCCTTTAAGTGTACAGTTTGTGGCAAGGGCTGTCGTCACACTGGGGAGTTAAATGTACACATGAGGACTCATACAGGGGAAAGGCCCTTTACGTGTACAGTTTGTGGCAAGGGCTGTATTCATAATTGGGCATTAAAAATACACATGTTGACTCATACAGGGGAAAAACCTTTTAAGTGTACCGTTTGTGGCAAGGGCTGTATTCATAATGGGGCATTACAATTACACATGGTGACTCACACAGGGGAAAAGCCCTTTATGTGTATAGTGTGTGGCAAAGAATGTAGTCAAATAAGTAATCTAAAGACACATATGATGACTCATACAGGGGAAAGGCCCTTTACGTGTACAGTTTGTGGCAAAAGCTATACTCAGAATGGGCAATTAAAAATACACATGAAGACGTGTCTTAAAGAGGAAAAAGCTGTTAAATGATGAGTGTTTTTTCTTCTTCTTCAAATAAGGCATTATGTTGACACGTAATGTCAATTATTCAGTTTAGTCCAGCTATATACATTAAACATGGACTATACATCAATTATTTTAATCAATTTTCAACTTATAATGGCCAATTAAAAATACACATGATGACTCATGCAGGCCAAGAGCCCTTTACATGTACATTTTGTGGCATGGGCTTTTCTCAAATGACTGATCTAAAAATACACATGACTCATACAGGGGAAAGGCCCTTTACGTGTACAGTTTGTGAAAAGGGCTTTAGTATGAATTGCAATATAAAATCGCACATGAAGATGTGTCTTCAAGAGGAAATGCATTATGTTGACAATGTCAATTATCAGCAGTTTAGTCCAGCTTACATTAAACATGATGTACTATACTTTATTTTATTATTTGTATAATGACCTGCTGATACGGGTATAACAATGAGAATCAGTGTTTGCCCACATTCCACACCAATTAAATTGCCATGTGTTGTTTGGACTAGCATATTATCATAATGTATTTCAATCTAATCACTTGTTTTTTTTCTTCAAATAATGACTTAGTTTGATTATATGTTTAGATTATCTGTATTGTGCTGTCTTCATAAAAATGTAACAGAACATATTTACTCTGTAAAAACACTGTCCGTAATTTCTACTTTTTCAAATAAAGGGTTGACAGCTACACATCTTTTGTGTGTTCATTACAGAAAGCTCATCACACACATGTGCTTCACCTTCAACTTGTACTGTGAACAATACAGTGACAAGAACTGCTTCATTTTACATCCTGCATGCCAAACTATTACTATAAGGAACATGATAGGAGTATTAATTAAATTAAACAGTACACATATTTTACTTGAACTTTCTACTTTGAACATGACAGGAGTAAGTCCTAATGTTACAGAGTGCATACTGCCCATATACTTGTGACTACTTGTAGATCTAGTGTATAATAACAATAACAATTGTGTGCAAGGATGGTGACACATCCCTTAGTCATACTGTGATGATGGTTAAAACTATGACAAAATAATAGTAGCCTAGTTGTGGACGTGAGTTGATATGTTATCTGACAATTGGTATGAATGAAAAAATATTTTTATTTTTTATTTTTACTGTACAATGCCAGTGCATTATTATTTCTAGTCGTAGGATACGGGAATTCCACCTTTATCTACTGTGTTAGAATAAATGGGTTGTGAATGTTGTGGAATGTTTAGGAGCATGTCTGTCCCATTGTTAATGGACAGGTGATAATGGGTTAGGGTGTGTAACCCTATTGCTGAATGGATCGACCAAATCAATTTGCATCTGATCCTTTTAGTGTGATAAGTAGAGTGCATAAAGCCTACTCCTACAGTATTGTGTGAATGGAGTGGAACATACTAGGATTGGGAATCATTTGCATTTAAATCATTTAGTCATGGACACTGGTGGATTACTACAATGACCATAATGCTTTGCTGCACTTGTGGAGAGGGAGAGGGCTGTCTTTTACATATATGATAAAAAAATGATGAATGATATTTTGCTTTATTGTTCTATAAGTAAGTTCCTTTTTCTCAACACACAAATCTACTATGCCATGTACAATAGAAACACTGAGAACATGCATTGAACGAATCAATTTTGGATATACCAAATTGGATATACCAAGATTGTCCTCAAATAAACAAAGACAAAACTAAAGTACTTGTTTTGAAGTCAAGGACAATGGATTAAAAGTTAGGCGCTTAGCTTCAAACCGTGTTGTAGTCATGGCCTCAGAACTTTAACCAGCCACATTAGCACCGTCAAAGTCAGATTATATGATTTATATCCAACCGGAATCTACAAAAATGACCCTAGAATTAAAACATAGTATTCAGAGTAACATATCTGGAACAAACTCCCTGAAAACTGCAGCTCTGCAACAACTCTGTTCTTTTTATCACAGCTAATAACATGCATGCCTGTTTGCTGCTGCCTTTCATTGAGATTGTGTCATTATTATTCTACACTGACATTTAATTTATTTAAATGTGTTCCATTTTGCTCTGTGTCCTGAATATGTTTTCAGTTAAGGCAACAAGGTTCAAATACGGGGTAGAATAGAAAAGTTACATAATGCAGCTTTTACTTTATTTTTATTTGTTTTACTGAATCTGATATAATGTTTCATTTGCTTAATGTTTGATATAAAACTCATTGAATTGCCTGGGAGCAGTGATTGTCCAGTTCTGTGTCCCGCCCCCCTCACTCTGATTGGACCATCAGGGCCCTCTGTTAGTATTTAACAAGAGTTTATTCTGCTTGGAGTCACTTTAAACTCTGCTAGTTGTTAAGAGCTTTCTACACTAGCTGAAGCATTTCGTGTTGGTTCTACTTTAGTACTTTAGATTTTCGCTCTTTAAAAATAGATCTAGTAGATCAGTTTGTTTGGGCCGGTTTTGAGTTATGGCTTTACTACAAACATTGAAGTCCTTGGTCAACCAGAGACTATCTGCTGCTGCTGAAGAGATATTTGGGATTGTTGGAAGAATTCTAACAGAGTACGAGGATGAAGCTTTTCACATCAAGCAAGAAACTGACCGCCAACGCAGACTACTGGATATGGTTTTACAACCAATTGTCAAACTACACAGAGCAGGTTGGTAAAACCTTCACTACTATTACTATTACTATTTTCACCATTATAAGCTAAATGACAATGGTGACTATTTGGAATGGAAGAGGAACTGGTGAAAATGTTGCATAGATAGTCAATAGTATTCTAGTTGTATTTTCCCCCATTCATGTTAGTGTGACTGTTAACAACAGAAGTGGTAAGTAATAATTTATTTAAATGTTGACCATGGATAATCATAGACTGTTTAAAGTAAGCTAACTCGTTAAACATGTTGCACAACAAACAACACAATCTGATAGCAATAGGGTTGTATAGCAAATGACAATTTACATTTGAGAAACAAGGAGATGCTTGTTTTAGAAATGAAGCATTGTTGAAGTAAGACAATCATTTGCATGACACTTCAGACTGAAATCAAAACAACATTAGGGCAGGTATGGAACTAACAGCAAGAGTTAATGTTCAAACATGTAATGATGTGTTTCTCCTCTGTATCTTCTGTCTAGACTCCATGCACCCCCTTGTGTGTAAAGAGGAGGTATTCCCTGAGCAGCAGCAGGAGAGAACCTCCAGTCTGGTCCAGGAGGAACCAGTGTCTCCACATATTAAAAAAGAACAGGAGGAGAGAACCTCCAGTTTTATCAAAGATGAACCAGAGTCTCTACAGATTAAAGGAGAACAAGAGGAGAGAACCTCCAGTCTGATCAAAGAGGAACCAGAGTCTCTACAGATTAAAGGAGAACAAGAGGAGAGAACCTCCAGTCTGATCAAAGAGGAACCAGAGTATCCACAGATTAAAGGGGAACACGATGAGCTACTTCAAAGATCAGAGGAGGATGGTGGATCAACAGAGACATTACTATTAGTGAAACATGAAGATGGTGAAAACATGCTAACAGAACCTGTAGCCAGCACCTCATCTAAAAGCATGCAAACACAAGCTGATGTAGAGGACTGTGGACCATCACAACCAGCTAGTGATGATCAGCTCCTCTCTTCACACTGTTCTGAATCTGACATCACTGAAGAGAGTGATGAGTGGGATGAGACCACGGATGACAAGTCTGGTTTAAACACACTGAAATCTCACAATACACAACACATGGGAGGAAAGCGTTTGTCTTTGAGCAACAAGCTGCTCCATGACCTCAAATCACCAAAAGAAAGTCACTCCATGAAGAGTCACACAGGTAAGGAATGTTTTAGTTGTGCAGATTGTGGCAAAATGTTTCATCAGAAGGGACATCTGAAGACGCACACAATGATTCATTCAGGGAAAAAGCCATTTGTTTGTACAGTGTGTGACAAAGGCTTTAATCAAAGGGGTAGTCTAAAACGACACATGTTGACTCACACAGGGGAAAAACCTTTTACGTGTACCGTTTGTGGCAAAGGCTGCACTAATAATGGGAATTTAAATGTACACATGATGACTCATACAGGGGAAAAGCCCTTTAAGTGTACAGTTTGTGGCAAGGGCTGCCGTCACACTGGGGAGTTAAATGTACACATGAGGACTCATACAGGGGAAAGGCCCTTTACGTGTACAGTTTGTGGCAAGGGCTGTCGTCACACTGGGGAGTTAAATGCACACATGATGACTCATACAGGGGAAAAGCCCTTTAAGTGTACAGTTTGTGGCAAGGGCTGTCGTCACACTGGGGAGTTAAATGTACACATGAGGACTCATACAGGGGAAAGGCCCTTTACGTGTACAGTTTGTGGCAAGGGCTGTATTCATAATTGGGCATTAAAAATACACATGTTGACTCATACAGGGGAAAAACAGGGTGACACATCCCTTAGTCATACTGTGATGATGGTTAAAACTATGACAAAATAATAGTAGCCTAGTTGTGGACGTGAGTTGATATGTTATCTGACAATTGGTATGAATGAAAAAATATTTTTATTTTTTATTTTTACTGTACAATGCCAGTGCATTATTATTTCTAGTCGTAGGATACGGGAATTCCACCTTTATCTACTGTGTTAGAATAAATGGGTTGTGAATGTTGTGGAATGTTTAGGAGCATGTCTGTCCCATTGTTAATGGACAGGTGATAATGGGTTAGGGTGTGTAACCCTATTGCTGAATGGATCGACCAAATCAATTTGCATCTGATCCTTTTAGTGTGATAAGTAGAGTGCATAAAGCCTACTCCTACAGTATTGTGTGAATGGAGTGGAACATACTAGGATTGGGAATCATTTGCATTTAAATCATTTAGTCATGGACACTGGTGGATTACTACAATGACCATAATGCTTTGCTGCACTTGTGGAGAGGGAGAGGGCTGTCTTTTACATATATGATAAAAAAATGATGAATGATATTTTGCTTTATTGTTCTATAAGTAAGTTCCTTTTTCTCAACACACAAATCTACTATGCCATGTACAATAGAAACACTGAGAACATGCATTGAACGAATCAATTTTGGATATACCAAATTGGATATACCAAGATTGTCCTCAAATAAACAAAGACAAAACTAAAGTACTTGTTTTGAAGTCAAGGACAATGGATTAAAAGTTAGGCGCTTAGCTTCAAACCGTGTTGTAGTCATGGCCTCAGAACTTTAACCAGCCACATTAGCACCGTCAAAGTCAGATTATATGATTTATATCCAACCGGAATCTACAAAAATGACCCTAGAATTAAAACATAGTATTCAGAGTAACATATCTGGAACAAACTCCCTGAAAACTGCAGCTCTGCAACAACTCTGTTCTTTTTATCACAGCTAATAACATGCATGCCTGTTTGCTGCTGCCTTTCATTGAGATTGTGTCATTATTATTCTACACTGACATTTAATTAATTTAAATGTATTCCATTTTGCTCTGTGTCCTGAATATGTTTTCAATTAAGGCAACAAGGTTCAAATACGGGGTAGAATAGAAAAGTTACATACGTAATGTAATGTAATGCAGCTTTTACTTTATTTTTAATTGTTTTACTGTTAAGCGCTGAACTTCTCCTTTCTACACTAGCTGAAGCATTTCGTGTTGGTTCTACTTTAAACTTTAGTACCTTTTTCACTCTTTAAAAAATAGATCTAGTATCAGTTTGTTTGGGCCGGTTTTGAGTTATGGCTTTACTACAAACATTGAAGTCTTTGGTCAACCAGAGACTATCTGCTGCTGCTGAAGAGATATTTGGGATTGTTGGAAGAATTCTAACAGAGTACGAGGATGAAGCTCTTCACATCAAGCAAGAAACTGACCGCCAACGCAGACTACTGGGTATGGTTTTACAACCAATTGTCAAACTACACAGAGCAGGTTGGTAAAACCTTCACTACTCATGTTAGTGTGACTCTGCTAGTTGTTAAGAGCTTTCTACACTAGCTGAAGCATTTCGTGTTGGTTCTACTTTAGTACTTTAGATTTTCGCTCTTTAAAAATAGATCTAGTAGATCAGTTTGTTTGGGCCGGTTTTGAGTTATGGCTTTACTACAAACATTGAAGTCCTTGGTCAACCAGAGACTATCTGCTGCTGCTGAAGAGATATTTGGGATTGTTGGAAGAATTCTAACAGAGTACGAGGATGAAGCTTTTCACATCAAGCAAGAAACTGACCGCCAACGCAGACTACTGGATATGGTTTTACAACCAATTGTCAAACTACACAGAGCAGGTTGGTAAAACCTTCACTACTATTACTATTAGCCTACTATTTTCACCATTATAAGCTAAATGACAATGGTGACTATTTGGAATGGAAGAGGAACTGGTGAAAATGTTGCATAGATAGTCAATAGTATTCTAGTTGTATTTTCCCCCATTCATGTTAGTGTGACTGTTAACAACAGAAGTGGTAAGTAATAATTTATTTAAATGTTGACCATGGATAATCATAGACTGTTTAAAGTAAGCTAACTCGTTAAACATGTTGCACAACAAACAACACAATCTGATAGCAATAGGGTTGTATAGCAAATGACAATTTACATTTGAGAAACAAGGAGATGCTTGTTTTAGAAATGAAGCATTGTTGAAGTAAGACAATCATTTGCATGACACTTCAGACTGAAATCAAAACAACATTAGGGCAGGTATGGAACTAACAGCAAGAGTTAATGTTCAAACATGTAATGATGTGTTTCTCCTCTGTATCTTCTGTCTAGACTCCATGCACCCCCTTGTGTGTAAAGAGGAGGTATTCCCTGAGCAGCAGCAGGAGAGAACCTCCAGTCTGGTCCAGGAGGAACCAGTGTCTCCACATATTAAAAAAGAACAGGAGGAGAGAACCTCCAGTTTTATCAAAGATGAACCAGAGTCTCTACAGATTAAAGGAGAACAAGAGGAGAGAACCTCCAGTCTGATCAAAGAGGAACCAGAGTCTCTACAGATTAAAGGAGAACAAGAGGAGAGAACCTCCAGTCTGATCAAAGAGGAACCAGAGTATCCACAGATTAAAGGGGAACACGATGAGCTACTTCAAAGATCAGAGGAGGATGGTGGATCAACAGAGACATTACTATTAGTGAAACATGAAGATGGTGAAAACATGCTAACAGAACCTGTAGCCAGCACCTCATCTAAAAGCATGCAAACACAAGCTGATGTAGAGGACTGTGGACCATCACAACCAGCTAGTGATGATCAGCTCCTCTCTTCACACTGTTCTGAATCTGACATCACTGAAGAGAGTGATGAGTGGGATGAGACCACGGATGACAAGTCTGGTTTAAACACACTGAAATCTCACAATACACAACACATGGGAGGAAAGCGTTTGTCTTTGAGCAACAAGCTGCTCCATGACCTCAAATCACCAAAAGAAAGTCACTCCATGAAGAGTCACACAGGTAAGGAATGTTTTAGTTGTGCAGATTGTGGCAAAATGTTTCATCAGAAGGGACATCTGAAGACGCACACAATGATTCATTCAGGGAAAAAGCCATTTGTTTGTACAGTGTGTGACAAAGGCTTTAATCAAAGGGGTAGTCTAAAACGACACATGTTGACTCACACAGGGGAAAAACCTTTTACGTGTACCGTTTGTGGCAAAGGCTGCACTAATAATGGGAATTTAAATGTACACATGATGACTCATACAGGGGAAAAGCCCTTTAAGTGTACAGTTTGTGGCAAGGGCTGCCGTCACACTGGGGAGTTAAATGTACACATGAGGACTCATACAGGGGAAAGGCCCTTTACGTGTACAGTTTGTGGCAAGGGCTGTCGTCACACTGGGGAGTTAAATGCACACATGATGACTCATACAGGGGAAAAGCCCTTTAAGTGTACAGTTTGTGGCAAGGGCTGTCGTCACACTGGGGAGTTAAATGTACACATGAGGACTCATACAGGGGAAAGGCCCTTTACGTGTACAGTTTGTGGCAAGGGCTGTATTCATAATTGGGCATTAAAAATACACATGTTGACTCATACAGGGGAAAAACCTTTTAAGTGTACCGTTTGTGGCAAGGGCTGTATTCATAATGGGGCATTACAATTACACATGGTGACTCACACAGGGGAAAAGCCCTTTATGTGTATAGTGTGTGGCAAAGAATGTAGTCAAATAAGTAATCTAAAGACACATATGATGACTCATACAGGGGAAAGGCCCTTTACGTGTACAGTTTGTGGCAAAAGCTATACTCAGAATGGGCAATTAAAAATACACATGAAGACGTGTCTTAAAGAGGAAAAAGCTGTTAAATGATGAGTGTTTTTTCTTCTTCTTCAAATAAGGCATTATGTTGACACGTAATGTCAATTATTCAGTTTAGTCCAGCTATATACATTAAACATGGACTATACATCAATTATTTTAATCAATTTTCAACTTATAATGGCCAATTAAAAATACACATGATGACTCATGCAGGCCAAGAGCCCTTTACATGTACATTTTGTGGCATGGGCTTTTCTCAAATGACTGATCTAAAAATACACATGACTCATACAGGGGAAAGGCCCTTTACGTGTACAGTTTGTGAAAAGGGCTTTAGTATGAATTGCAATATAAAATCGCACATGAAGATGTGTCTTCAAGAGGAAATGCATTATGTTGACAATGTCAATTATCAGCAGTTTAGTCCAGCTTACATTAAACATGATGTACTATACTTTATTTTATTATTTGTATAATGACCTGCTGATACGGGTATAACAATGAGAATCAGTGTTTGCCCACATTCCACACCAATTAAATTGCCATGTGTTGTTTGGACTAGCATATTATCATAATGTATTTCAATCTAATCACTTGTTTTTTTTCTTCAAATAATGACTTAGTTTGATTATATGTTTAGATTATCTGTATTGTGCTGTCTTCATAAAAATGTAACAGAACATATTTACTCTGTAAAAACACTGTCCGTAATTTCTACTTTTTCAAATAAAGGGTTGACAGCTACACATCTTTTGTGTGTTCATTACAGAAAGCTCATCACACACATGTGCTTCACCTTCAACTTGTACTGTGAACAATACAGTGACAAGAACTGCTTCATTTTACATCCTGCATGCCAAACTATTACTATAAGGAACATGATAGGAGTATTAATTAAATTAAACAGTACACATATTTTACTTGAACTTTCTACTTTGAACATGACAGGAGTAAGTCCTAATGTTACAGAGTGCATACTGCCCATATACTTGTGACTACTTGTAGATCTAGTGTATAATAACAATAACAATTGTGTGCAAGGATGGTGACACATCCCTTAGTCATACTGTGATGATGGTTAAAACTATGACAAAATAATAGTAGCCTAGTTGTGGACGTGAGTTGATATGTTATCTGACAATTGGTATGAATGAAAAAATATTTTTATTTTTTATTTTTACTGTACAATGCCAGTGCATTATTATTTCTAGTCGTAGGATACGGGAATTCCACCTTTATCTACTGTGTTAGAATAAATGGGTTGTGAATGTTGTGGAATGTTTAGGAGCATGTCTGTCCCATTGTTAATGGACAGGTGATAATGGGTTAGGGTGTGTAACCCTATTGCTGAATGGATCGACCAAATCAATTTGCATCTGATCCTTTTAGTGTGATAAGTAGAGTGCATAAAGCCTACTCCTACAGTATTGTGTGAATGGAGTGGAACATACTAGGATTGGGAATCATTTGCATTTAAATCATTTAGTCATGGACACTGGTGGATTACTACAATGACCATAATGCTTTGCTGCACTTGTGGAGAGGGAGAGGGCTGTCTTTTACATATATGATAAAAAAATGATGAATGATATTTTGCTTTATTGTTCTATAAGTAAGTTCCTTTTTCTCAACACACAAATCTACTATGCCATGTACAATAGAAACACTGAGAACATGCATTGAACGAATCAATTTTGGATATACCAAATTGGATATACCAAGATTGTCCTCAAATAAACAAAGACAAAACTAAAGTACTTGTTTTGAAGTCAAGGACAATGGATTAAAAGTTAGGCGCTTAGCTTCAAACCGTGTTGTAGTCATGGCCTCAGAACTTTAACCAGCCACATTAGCACCGTCAAAGTCAGATTATATGATTTATATCCAACCGGAATCTACAAAAATGACCCTAGAATTAAAACATAGTATTCAGAGTAACATATCTGGAACAAACTCCCTGAAAACTGCAGCTCTGCAACAACTCTGTTCTTTTTATCACAGCTAATAACATGCATGCCTGTTTGCTGCTGCCTTTCATTGAGATTGTGTCATTATTATTCTACACTGACATTTAATTTATTTAAATGTGTTCCATTTTGCTCTGTGTCCTGAATATGTTTTCAGTTAAGGCAACAAGGTTCAAATACGGGGTAGAATAGAAAAGTTACATAATGCAGCTTTTACTTTATTTTTATTTGTTTTACTGAATCTGATATAATGTTTCATTTGCTTAATGTTTGATATAAAACTCATTGAATTGCCTGGGAGCAGTGATTGTCCAGTTCTGTGTCCCGCCCCCCTCACTCTGATTGGACCATCAGGGCCCTCTGTTAGTATTTAACAAGAGTTTATTCTGCTTGGAGTCACTTTAAACTCTGCTAGTTGTTAAGAGCTTTCTACACTAGCTGAAGCATTTCGTGTTGGTTCTACTTTAGTACTTTAGATTTTCGCTCTTTAAAAATAGATCTAGTAGATCAGTTTGTTTGGGCCGGTTTTGAGTTATGGCTTTACTACAAACATTGAAGTCCTTGGTCAACCAGAGACTATCTGCTGCTGCTGAAGAGATATTTGGGATTGTTGGAAGAATTCTAACAGAGTACGAGGATGAAGCTTTTCACATCAAGCAAGAAACTGACCGCCAACGCAGACTACTGGATATGGTTTTACAACCAATTGTCAAACTACACAGAGCAGGTTGGTAAAACCTTCACTACTATTACTATTACTATTTTCACCATTATAAGCTAAATGACAATGGTGACTATTTGGAATGGAAGAGGAACTGGTGAAAATGTTGCATAGATAGTCAATAGTATTCTAGTTGTATTTTCCCCCATTCATGTTAGTGTGACTGTTAACAACAGAAGTGGTAAGTAATAATTTATTTAAATGTTGACCATGGATAATCATAGACTGTTTAAAGTAAGCTAACTCGTTAAACATGTTGCACAACAAACAACACAATCTGATAGCAATAGGGTTGTATAGCAAATGACAATTTACATTTGAGAAACAAGGAGATGCTTGTTTTAGAAATGAAGCATTGTTGAAGTAAGACAATCATTTGCATGACACTTCAGACTGAAATCAAAACAACATTAGGGCAGGTATGGAACTAACAGCAAGAGTTAATGTTCAAACATGTAATGATGTGTTTCTCCTCTGTATCTTCTGTCTAGACTCCATGCACCCCCTTGTGTGTAAAGAGGAGGTATTCCCTGAGCAGCAGCAGGAGAGAACCTCCAGTCTGGTCCAGGAGGAACCAGTGTCTCCACATATTAAAAAAGAACAGGAGGAGAGAACCTCCAGTTTTATCAAAGATGAACCAGAGTCTCTACAGATTAAAGGAGAACAAGAGGAGAGAACCTCCAGTCTGATCAAAGAGGAACCAGAGTCTCTACAGATTAAAGGAGAACAAGAGGAGAGAACCTCCAGTCTGATCAAAGAGGAACCAGAGTATCCACAGATTAAAGGGGAACACGATGAGCTACTTCAAAGATCAGAGGAGGATGGTGGATCAACAGAGACATTACTATTAGTGAAACATGAAGATGGTGAAAACATGCTAACAGAACCTGTAGCCAGCACCTCATCTAAAAGCATGCAAACACAAGCTGATGTAGAGGACTGTGGACCATCACAACCAGCTAGTGATGATCAGCTCCTCTCTTCACACTGTTCTGAATCTGACATCACTGAAGAGAGTGATGAGTGGGATGAGACCACGGATGACAAGTCTGGTTTAAACACACTGAAATCTCACAATACACAACACATGGGAGGAAAGCGTTTGTCTTTGAGCAACAAGCTGCTCCATGACCTCAAATCACCAAAAGAAAGTCACTCCATGAAGAGTCACACAGGTAAGGAATGTTTTAGTTGTGCAGATTGTGGCAAAATGTTTCATCAGAAGGGACATCTGAAGACGCACACAATGATTCATTCAGGGAAAACGCCATTTGTTTGTACAGTGTGTGACAAAGGCTTTAATCAAAGGGGTAGTCTAAAACGACACATGTTGACTCACACAGGGGAAAAACCTTTTACGTGTACCGTTTGTGGCAAAGGCTGCACTAATAATGGGAATTTAAATGTACACATGATGACTCATACAGGGGAAAAGCCCTTTAAGTGTACAGTTTGTGGCAAGGGCTGCCGTCACACTGGGGAGTTAAATGTACACATGAGGACTCATACAGGGGAAAGGCCCTTTACGTGTACAGTTTGTGGCAAGGGCTGTCGTCACACTGGGGAGTTAAATGCACACATGATGACTCATACAGGGGAAAAGCCCTTTAAGTGTACAGTTTGTGGCAAGGGCTGTCGTCACACTGGGGAGTTAAATGTACACATGAGGACTCATACAGGGGAAAGGCCCTTTACGTGTACAGTTTGTGGCAAGGGCTGTATTCATAATTGGGCATTAAAAATACACATGTTGACTCATACAGGGGAAAAACCTTTTAAGTGTACCGTTTGTGGCAAGGGCTGTATTCATAATGGGGCATTACAATTACACATGGTGACTCACACAGGGGAAAAGCCCTTTATGTGTATAGTGTGTGGCAAAGAATGTAGTCAAATAAGTAATCTAAAGACACATATGATGACTCATACAGGGGAAAGGCCCTTTACGTGTACAGTTTGTGGCAAAAGCTATACTCAGAATGGGCAATTAAAAATACACATGAAGACGTGTCTTAAAGAGGAAAAAGCTGTTAAATGATGAGTGTTTTTTCTTCTTCTTCAAATAAGGCATTATGTTGACACGTAATGTCAATTATTCAGTTTAGTCCAGCTATATACATTAAACATGGACTATACATCAATTATTTTAATCAATTTTCAACTTATAATGGCCAATTAAAAATACACATGATGACTCATGCAGGCCAAGAGCCCTTTACATGTACATTTTGTGGCATGGGCTTTTCTCAAATGACTGATCTAAAAATACACATGACTCATACAGGGGAAAGGCCCTTTACGTGTACAGTTTGTGAAAAGGGCTTTAGTATGAATTGCAATATAAAATCGCACATGAAGATGTGTCTTCAAGAGGAAATGCATTATGTTGACAATGTCAATTATCAGCAGTTTAGTCCAGCTTACATTAAACATGATGTACTATACTTTATTTTATTATTTGTATAATGACCTGCTGATACGGGTATAACAATGAGAATCAGTGTTTGCCCACATTCCACACCAATTAAATTGCCATGTGTTGTTTGGACTAGCATATTATCATAATGTATTTCAATCTAATCACTTGTTTTTTTTCTTCAAATAATGACTTAGTTTGATTATATGTTTAGATTATCTGTATTGTGCTGTCTTCATAAAAATGTAACAGAACATATTTACTCTGTAAAAACACTGTCCGTAATTTCTACTTTTTCAAATAAAGGGTTGACAGCTACACATCTTTTGTGTGTTCATTACAGAAAGCTCATCACACACATGTGCTTCACCTTCAACTTGTACTGTGAACAATACAGTGACAAGAACTGCTTCATTTTACATCCTGCATGCCAAACTATTACTATAAGGAACATGATAGGAGTATTAATTAAATTAAACAGTACACATATTTTACTTGAACTTTCTACTTTGAACATGACAGGAGTAAGTCCTAATGTTACAGAGTGCATACTGCCCATATACTTGTGACTACTTGTAGATCTAGTGTATAATAACAATAACAATTGTGTGCAAGGATGGTGACACATCCCTTAGTCATACTGTGATGATGGTTAAAACTATGACAAAATAATAGTAGCCTAGTTGTGGACGTGAGTTGATATGTTATCTGACAATTGGTATGAATGAAAAAATATTTTTATTTTTTATTTTTACTGTACAATGCCAGTGCATTATTATTTCTAGTCGTAGGATACGGGAATTCCACCTTTATCTACTGTGTTAGAATAAATGGGTTGTGAATGTTGTGGAATGTTTAGGAGCATGTCTGTCCCATTGTTAATGGACAGGTGATAATGGGTTAGGGTGTGTAACCCTATTGCTGAATGGATCGACCAAATCAATTTGCATCTGATCCTTTTAGTGTGATAAGTAGAGTGCATAAAGCCTACTCCTACAGTATTGTGTGAATGGAGTGGAACATACTAGGATTGGGAATCATTTGCATTTAAATCATTTAGTCATGGACACTGGTGGATTACTACAATGACCATAATGCTTTGCTGCACTTGTGGAGAGGGAGAGGGCTGTCTTTTACATATATGATAAAAAAATGATGAATGATATTTTGCTTTATTGTTCTATAAGTAAGTTCCTTTTTCTCAACACACAAATCTACTATGCCATGTACAATAGAAACACTGAGAACATGCATTGAACGAATCAATTTTGGATATACCAAATTGGATATACCAAGATTGTCCTCAAATAAACAAAGACAAAACTAAAGTACTTGTTTTGAAGTCAAGGACAATGGATTAAAAGTTAGGCGCTTAG
Organism: Protomyctophum parallelum; assembly: GCF_964188405.1. NCBI lineage: Eukaryota > Metazoa > Chordata > Actinopteri > Myctophiformes > Myctophidae > Protomyctophum > Protomyctophum parallelum. The sequence goes on along the minus strand of NC_139697.1, from coordinate 18,440,619 downwards.
CTTCAAACCGTGTTGTAGTCATGGCCTCAGAACTTTAACCAGCCACATTAGCACCGTCAAAGTCAGATTATATGATTTATATCCAACCGGAATCTACAAAAATGACCCTAGAATTAAAACATAGTATTCAGAGTAACATATCTGGAACAAACTCCCTGAAAACTGCAGCTCTGCAACAACTCTGTTCTTTTTATCACAGCTAATAACATGCATGCCTGTTTGCTGCTGCCTTTCATTGAGATTGTGTCATTATTATTCTACACTGACATTTAATTAATTTAAATGTATTCCATTTTGCTCTGTGTCCTGAATATGTTTTCAATTAAGGCAACAAGGTTCAAATACGGGGTAGAATAGAAAAGTTACATACGTAATGTAATGTAATGCAGCTTTTACTTTATTTTTAATTGTTTTACTGTTAAGCGCTGAACTTCTCCTTTCTACACTAGCTGAAGCATTTCGTGTTGGTTCTACTTTAAACTTTAGTACCTTTTTCACTCTTTAAAAAATAGATCTAGTATCAGTTTGTTTGGGCCGGTTTTGAGTTATGGCTTTACTACAAACATTGAAGTCTTTGGTCAACCAGAGACTATCTGCTGCTGCTGAAGAGATATTTGGGATTGTTGGAAGAATTCTAACAGAGTACGAGGATGAAGCTCTTCACATCAAGCAAGAAACTGACCGCCAACGCAGACTACTGGGTATGGTTTTACAACCAATTGTCAAACTACACAGAGCAGGTTGGTAAAACCTTCACTACTCATGTTAGTGTGACTAACTAGACTAACTAGTGTAACTAGTAGTGTAACATATAGCCTACTCCTGACCTACAGTATTGTGTGAATGGAGTGGAACATGTATATATACTAGGATTGGGAATCATTTGCATTTAAATAATTTAGTCATGGACACTGGTGGATTACTACAATGACCATAATGCTATGCTGCACTTGTGGAGAGGGAGAGGGCAGTCTTTTACATATTATATGATAAAAAAATGATGAATGATATTTTGCTCTATTGTTCTATAAGTAAGTTCCTTTTTCTCGACACACAAATCTACTATGTCATGTACAATAGAAACACTGAGAACATGCATTGAACGAATCAATTTTGGATATACCAAGATTGTCCTCAAATAAACAAAGACAAAACTAAAGTACTTGTTTTGAAGTCAAGGACAATGGATTAAAAGTTAGGCGCTTAGCTTCAAACCTTGTTGTAGTCATGGCCTCAGAACTTTAACCAGCCACATTAGCACCGTCAAAGTCAGATTATATGATTTATATCCAACCAGAATCTACAAAAATGTCCAATAGTAATCTTACCGTGCCACCCGTCCATACCTCTAAGGTCCCTGGTAAAGGTTTGCTTTATGACCCTAGAATTAAAACATAGTATTCAGAGTAACATATCTGGAACTCTCCCTGAAAACTGCAGCTCTGCAACAACTTTTACCACAGCTAAAAACATGCATGCCTGTTTGCTGCTGCCTTTAATTGAGATTGTGTCATTATTATTCTACACTGACATTTAATTTATTTAAATGTGTTCCATTTTGCTCTGTGTCCTGAATATGTTTTCAGTTAAGGCAACAAGGTTCAAATACGGGGTAGAATAGAAAAGTTACATAATGCAGCTTTTACTTTATTTTTATTTGTTTTACTGAATCTGATATAATGTTTCATTTGCTTAATGTTTGATATAAAACTCATTGAATTGCCTGGGAGCAGTGATTGTCCAGTTCTGTGTCCCGCCCCCCTCACTCTGATTGGACCATCAGGGCCCTCTGTTAGTATTTAACAAGAGTTTATTCTGCTTGGAGTCACTTTAAACTCTGCTAGTTGTTAAGAGCTTTCTACACTAGCTGAAGCATTTCGTGTTGGTTCTACTTTAGTACTTTAGATTTTCGCTCTTTAAAAATAGATCTAGTATCAGTTTGTTTGGGCCGGTTTTGAGTTATGGCTTTACTACAAACATTGAAGTCCTTGGTCAACCAGAGACTATCTGCTGCTGCTGAAGAGATATTTGGGATTGTTGGAAGAATTCTAACAGAGTACGAGGATGAAGCTTTTCACATCAAGCAAGAAACTGACCGCCAACGCAGACTACTGGATATGGTTTTACAACCAATTGTCAAACTACACAGAGCAGGTTGGTAAAACCTTCACTACTATTACTATTACTATTTTCACCATTATAAGCTAAATGACAATGGTGACTATTTGGAATGGAAGAGGAACTGGTGAAAATGTTGCATAGATAGTCAATAGTATTCTAGTTGTATTTTCCCCCATTCATGTTAGTGTGACTGTTAACAACAGAAGTGGTAAGTAATAATTTATTTAAATGTTGACCATGGATAATCATAGACTGTTTAAAGTAAGCTAACTCGTTAAACATGTTGCACAACAAACAACACAATCTGATAGCAATAGGGTTGTATAGCAAATGACAATTTACATTTGAGAAACAAGGAGATGCTTGTTTTAGAAATGAAGCATTGTTGAAGTAAGACAATCATTTGCATGACACTTCAGACTGAAATCAAAACAACATTAGGGCAGGTATGGAACTAACAGCAAGAGTTAATGTTCAAACATGTAATGATGTGTTTCTCCTCTGTATCTTCTGTCTAGACTCCATGCACCCCCTTGTGTGTAAAGAGGAGGTATTCCCTGAGCAGCAGCAGGAGAGAACCTCCAGTCTGGTCCAGGAGGAACCAGTGTCTCCACATATTAAAAAAGAACAGGAGGAGAGAACCTCCAGTTTTATCAAAGATGAACCAGAGTCTCTACAGATTAAAGGAGAACAAGAGGAGAGAACCTCCAGTCTGATCAAAGAGGAACCAGAGTCTCTACAGATTAAAGGAGAACAAGAGGAGAGAACCTCCAGTCTGATCAAAGAGGAACCAGAGTATCCACAGATTAAAGGGGAACACGATGAGCTACTTCAAAGATCAGAGGAGGATGGTGGATCAACAGAGACATTACTATTAGTGAAACATGAAGATGGTGAAAACATGCTAACAGAACCTGTAGCCAGCACCTCATCTAAAAGCATGCAAACACAAGCTGATGTAGAGGACTGTGGACCATCACAACCAGCTAGTGATGATCAGCTCCTCTCTTCACACTGTTCTGAATCTGACATCACTGAAGAGAGTGATGAGTGGGATGAGACCACGGATGACCAGTCTGGTTTAAACACACTGAAATCTCACAATACACAACACATGGGAGGAAAGCGTTTGTCTTTGAGCAACAAGCTGCTCCATGACCTCAAATCACCAAAAGAAAGTCACTCCATGAAGAGTCACACAGGTAAGGAATGTTTTAGTTGTGCAGATTGTGGCAAAATGTTTCATCAGAAGGGACATCTGAAGACGCACACAATGATTCATTCAGGGAAAAAGCCATTTGTTTGTACAGTGTGTGACAAAGGCTTTAATCAAAGGGGTAGTCTAAAACGACACATGTTGACTCACACAGGGGAAAAACCTTTTACGTGTACCGTTTGTGGCAAAGGCTGCACTAATAATGGGAATTTAAATGTACACATGATGACTCATACAGGGGAAAAGCCCTTTAAGTGTACAGTTTGTGGCAAGGGCTGCCGTCACACTGGGGAGTTAAATGTACACATGAGGACTCATACAGGGGAAAGGCCCTTTACGTGTACAGTTTGTGGCAAGGGCTGTCGTCACACTGGGGAGTTAAATGCACACATGATGACTCATACAGGGGAAAAGCCCTTTAAGTGTACAGTTTGTGGCAAGGGCTGTCGTCACACTGGGGAGTTAAATGTACACATGAGGACTCATACAGGGGAAAGGCCCTTTACGTGTACAGTTTGTGGCAAGGGCTGTATTCATAATTGGGCATTAAAAATACACATGTTGACTCATACAGGGGAAAAACCTTTTAAGTGTACCGTTTGTGGCAAGGGCTGTATTCATAATGGGGCATTACAATTACACATGGTGACTCACACAGGGGAAAAGCCCTTTATGTGTATAGTGTGTGGCAAAGAATGTAGTCAAATAAGTAATCTAAAGACACATATGATGACTCATACAGGGGAAAGGCCCTTTACGTGTACAGTTTGTGGCAAAAGCTATACTCAGAATGGGCAATTAAAAATACACATGAAGACGTGTCTTAAAGAGGAAAAAGCTGTTAAATGATGAGTGTTTTTTCTTCTTCTTCAAATAAGGCATTATGTTGACACGTAATGTCAATTATTCAGTTTAGTCCAGCTATATACATTAAACATGGACTATACATCAATTATTTTAATCAATTTTCAACTTATAATGGCCAATTAAAAATACACATGATGACTCATGCAGGCCAAGAGCCCTTTACATGTACATTTTGTGGCATGGGCTTTTCTCAAATGACTGATCTAAAAATACACATGACTCATACAGGGGAAAGGCCCTTTACGTGTACAGTTTGTGAAAAGGGCTTTAGTATGAATTGCAATATAAAATCGCACATGAAGATGTGTCTTCAAGAGGAAATGCATTATGTTGACAATGTCAATTATCAGCAGTTTAGTCCAGCTTACATTAAACATGATGTACTATACTTTATTTTATTATTTGTATAATGACCTGCTGATACGGGTATAACAATGAGAATCAGTGTTTGCCCACATTCCACACCAATTAAATTGCCATGTGTTGTTTGGACTAGCATATTATCATAATGTATTTCAATCTAATCACTTGTTTTTTTTCTTCAAATAATGACTTAGTTTGATTATATGTTTAGATTATCTGTATTGTGCTGTCTTCATAAAAATGTAACAGAACATATTTACTCTGTAAAAACACTGTCCGTAATTTCTACTTTTTCAAATAAAGGGTTGACAGCTACACATCTTTTGTGTGTTCATTACAGAAAGCTCATCACACACATGTGCTTCACCTTCAACTTGTACTGTGAACAATACAGTGACAAGAACTGCTTCATTTTACATCCTGCATGCCAAACTATTACTATAAGGAACATGATAGGAGTATTAATTAAATTAAACAGTACACATATTTTACTTGAACTTTCTACTTTGAACATGACAGGAGTAAGTCCTAATGTTACAGAGTGCATACTGCCCATATACTTGTGACTACTTGTAGATCTAGTGTATAATAACAATAACAATTGTGTGCAAGGATGGTGACACATCCCTTAGTCATACTGTGATGATGGTTAAAACTATGACAAAATAATAGTAGCCTAGTTGTGGACGTGAGTTGATATGTTATCTGACAATTGGTATGAATGAAAAAATATTTTTATATTTTATTTTGACTGTACAATGCCAGTGCATTATTATTTCTAGTCGTAGGATACGGGAATTCCACCTTTATCTACTGTGTTAGAATAAATGGGTTGTGAATGTTGTGGAATGTTTAGGAGCATGTCTGTCCCATTGTTAATGGACAGGTGATAATGGGTTAGGGTGTGTAACCCTATTGCTGAATGGATCGACCAAATCAATTTGCATCTGATCCTTTTAGTGTGATAAGTAGAGTGCATAAAGCCTACTCCTACAGTATTGTGTGAATGGAGTGGAACATACTAGGATTGGGAATCATTTGCATTTAAATCATTTAGTCATGGACACTGGTGGATTACTACAATGACCATAATGCTTTGCTGCACTTGTGGAGAGGGAGAGGGCTGTCTTTTACATATATGATAAAAAAATGATGAATGATATTTTGCTTTATTGTTCTATAAGTAAGTTCCTTTTTCTCAACACACAAATCTACTATGCCATGTACAATAGAAACACTGAGAACATGCATTGAACGAATCAATTTTGGATATACCAAATTGGATATACCAAGATTGTCCTCAAATAAACAAAGACAAAACTAAAGTACTTGTTTTGAAGTCAAGGACAATGGATTAAAAGTTAGGCGCTTAGCTTCAAACCGTGTTGTAGTCATGGCCTCAGAACTTTAACCAGCCACATTAGCACCGTCAAAGTCAGATTATATGATTTATATCCAACCGGAATCTACAAAAATGACCCTAGAATTAAAACATAGTATTCAGAGTAACATATCTGGAACAAACTCCCTGAAAACTGCAGCTCTGCAACAACTCTGTTCTTTTTATCACAGCTAATAACATGCATGCCTGTTTGCTGCTGCCTTTCATTGAGATTGTGTCATTATTATTCTACACTGACATTTAATTAATTTAAATGTATTCCATTTTGCTCTGTGTCCTGAATATGTTTTCAATTAAGGCAACAAGGTTCAAATACGGGGTAGAATAGAAAAGTTACATACGTAATGTAATGTAATGCAGCTTTTACTTTATTTTTAATTGTTTTACTGTTAAGCGCTGAACTTCTCCTTTCTACACTAGCTGAAGCATTTCGTGTTGGTTCTACTTTAAACTTTAGTACCTTTTTCACTCTTTAAAAAATAGATCTAGTATCAGTTTGTTTGGGCCGGTTTTGAGTTATGGCTTTACTACAAACATTGAAGTCTTTGGTCAACCAGAGACTATCTGCTGCTGCTGAAGAGATATTTGGGATTGTTGGAAGAATTCTAACAGAGTATGAGGATGAAGCTCTTCACATCAAGCAAGAAACTGACCGCCAACGCAGACTACTGGGTATGGTTTTACAACCAATTGTCAAACTACACAGAGCAGGTTGGTAAAACCTTCACTACTCATGTTAGTGTGACTAACTAGACTAACTAGTGTAACTAGCATTAACAACAGAATCAAGTGGTAAGTAATAATTTATTTAAATGTTGACCATGGTTAATCATAGACTGTTTAAAGTAAACTAACTCATTAAACGTGTTGCACTCTAAAACAACAAACAACACAATCTGATAGCAATAGGGTTGTATAGCAAATGATAATTTACATTTGAGAAACAAGGAGATGCTTGTTTTAGAAATGAAGCATTGTTGAAGTAAGACAATCATTTGGCATGACACTTCACACTGAAATCAAAACAACATTAGGGCAGGTATGGAACTAACAGCAAGAGTTCATGTTCAAACATGTAATGATGTGTTTCTCCTCTGTATCTTCTGTCTAGACTCCATGCACCCCCTTGTGTGTAAAGAGGAGGTATTCCCTGAGCAGCAGCAGGAGAGAACCTCCAGTCTGGTCCAGGAGGAACCAGTGTCTCCACATATTAAAAAAGAACAGGAGGAGAGAACCTCCAGTTTTATCAAAGATGAACCAGAGTCTCTACAGATTAAAGGAGAACAAGAGGAGAGAACCTCCAGTCTGATCAAAGATGAAACAGAGTCTCTACAGATTAATGGACAGGTGAGAATGGTTTAGGGTGTGTAACTCTATTGATGAATGTGGATATAGCCTACTCCAACACAGTGTTGTTTATTGCAGCAAATTTTGATTTGAGTTTTAGTCATAGTCTCTAGGATAGTTTTAATTTATTTAAATGTGTTCCATTTTACTGAATATGTTTTCAATTAAGGCAACAAGGTTCAAATACGGGGTACAATAAGAAAGTTACCTAATGCAGCTTTTACTTAATTTTTATTTGTTTTACTGAATCTGATAATGTTTAATTTGCTTAATGTTTGATATGTAATTCATTGAATTGCCTTGTTGTTGGGAGCAGTGATTGGCCAGTTTTGTGTCCCGCCCCCTCACTCTGATTGGACCATCAGGGCCTTCCTTTTGGTGTTTTAAGTATTATGTTATGCTTGAAGTTTAGCTATTTGAAAAATCACGAAACGATTTTAACGATCTTGGGGGGGTCCCTGGAACAACATATGGGGGTTGGCGACCTTGACATGAAATTGTTTGACATAGAAACATAGAAAATAGATTTAGGGGGGGTATGACACGCTTAGGGTTAGCCAGGTGGTATCGCACATGAAAGACAGATGTTGGAGGCCCTAGCGCCCCTCGAAAATATATAATGCAAGTTGAACGTTCTCAAATTAATCAAATCTGAGAACATTTAGAACAAAATATCGGTCAAAACATCTGTAATCGATAGGTCTAGGACCCTCCCAAACTCTTTTTTATTTTAATTGTTTTTGCAGTAGAGGCCATCGGGATTGGGAGTCGAACCCGCGGCACACTGCCAGACTGTCTTACCAGCCAAGGTGCCTGGACCATTGAGCTACGGCCCAGGCCTCTGCATCTATATTGGTGATACCAATGTCATAGTGCGACGTAAGTTTCTTTTTAGTTTTGTTTGGCTTTTTAACCTCTCTTTCTCCATGCCAATTGATTCCTCGTCACACACATTCCTGTGTTGTCATTGTTTTTTATGGGGTTTTCTTTTTGTGGCTTTTGCCTTTTATTTTATATTTCTTTCATGGAGGGACAGACAGTAGGCTGACAGGAAATAGGGAGAGAGATGGAGGGAAGACATGCAGTAAGGGCCGTCGGGATCGGGAGTCGAACCCGCGGCCACACTGCCCAGACTGGATTACCAGCCAAGGTGCCTGGACCGCTGAGCCACGGCCCTGTGTTGTTATTGTTGTCATACTTACCAGTGAGGAGCCCCCACCGGGAGGATATAGAGGCTTCGCCCTACTCCTCCCGCCCAATAGGTGCTATACCAGCCGTATAGGATTACGTGTGGTGACAATTATCACCCTCCTCGGGGACTTCCACAGTTCCCAGCCCGCGAACACGCTCCGACACTCGACAAAGCCAGATGCACCACGGTGGATTTGACTTTTATTTGAACCCTCTAACGTTGTAGCCCACTAGAGATCGAGAGCAGGCGGTGAAACACAAATGGTGCAGCAGCACCACCTTTTGCTCACACGGATGCTACTACATCACTGCACGGTGTATGCATATAGACCAAAACAGCAAACGTTTCGAGGCTCCAGAGTGTTCTAAACTAAACAGCCACACTCAAAACTGTGTGTGTGTGTGTGTGTGTGCGCGTGCGTGCGTGCGTGCGTGCGTGCGTGCGTGCGCGCGTCCAGAGCCTTAGAGTAAGACAGAGTTACGACAACTCTGTTCACTTCATGGGGCTTCAGTCCAATGGCGGCTCTTCTACATAGACTTCTATTGGCGAAATGGGACCGCGGAAGTTTGTGTAATGTCATGTATTGGCGTCTATGGGCTCGTGCGAGTACATGAACCACCATGACCGGGCTGTTTACTGCCCCCTCAATGCTGCAACTCTATACTCTATGGCTCTGGTGCGGCCTAGAGCTCCATACTCGGTCTATAGCCTATGTGTGGCCAGGGCACTAAGGCCCGGACACAGAACACCAGACTACGCCACTCTGGGAATTTCACCAAGAGAATATATGTACAATACAGGTTGCAAGCCCACTGGGCAATGATAAGAAGAGGGAGCAGAGACGTGCAGTTCCAGTTGGAATATATATTGTTTTATTGAATTATGTTTAATACAATAATGCTACTTAAAAGTGACTTTAATCACAAGTCAATATCAAAAGGATCTAAAAAGGCAATAGCCTAATATCTTAAAACTACAAATACCAGTAGCCAAGGGGTGCCAAGGTGTCCTTACTGACAGGAGGAAGGCAGGGAGTGAGGGAGTGAGGGGAAAGAATCACCGCCACCAAGGACGCACACACTTCACATCAAACACTGCAAGAAAAGAGAATACAATTATACACACAGCACTGGTCTCACATAAAAAAATAGCATGCACTATAGCTAAACCCCAAGACAGCCTACAGGACCATGTGACCCACCACCTGTCGGGACTACAACTACAGCACCCTTAGTTACTGGCACTAATATAAACTGAGGCAGAGCCCAATATTACATTACACGTTGTGTTCAAGCATTATCAAAGGGGCATCAAGTCTGAGATACTATAGGTTTGCACCAAAACAAAGTAAACTTAAACAAAACAAAACAAAACGAAATAAACAAATTAACGAGGACAAAAACAGCAGAGGCAAGGCAGACTGGATTGGGTTCTCATAATACAAACAAAAAGATACCATTAATACCTGGACATGATTAACTGATTTCAAACTATAGTCTAGTATAGCAGAACTGCCTTACCTCGGTTAAACGGTTCAAACACATATTGGGCAGACGTGCCCACAGCACAGGACAATGCCTCCGCTTGCGAGGCAAACGAGGGCAGATGAGATGACAGGGGGGACAGCTCTAAGCCTTGGTTGAACAGTACCAACTGTACCAACCCACAGCAGCCTATCCCAGGGTGGGATTCCCACTGTCAGATGCCTGTAGAATAAGACACTTAGACTTTGCTCATAACTTTACAATTACACAAACCCAGGGAGACCTTACATACCGTCAATGACATTCTCTTGCACATGCGACCCCAACACACCACCAGGCAAACAAAGCCACTAAGCCAGCCAGCTACTCTGATCGCTGGGTGTGGCTCCCTCTTATTCAGTGAGCAGCCAGGTCTATCAGCTGTCCTGAATATGGGTAATTAGGGTGTCACATGATTGGAAAAGCTCAACCCACTACATATGGTATAAACTAAAGGGACACAGAGACACTGATATTTGACACATGGCACAGTGTTTTATTTATTTATTCAATATTTGTATTTTTTACATCCATACAAGTATATGAGAGCACAATTATTGTTTTTTTTCCTTCTTTTAACATTGTATCAACATGGCAAATGGTGAAAATATAACAATAGTAACTAAATCGCGGGGCACGATGGCACAGTCGGTAGTACTGTCGCCTCACAGCTAGAAGGTCCTGGGTTCGATTCCTGCTGGGACGCTGTGGGCGCCGGAGGCGTGTTCTCTCCTCCGCGTCATCAGTGCCCATACCCGAAGGCGGGGTTGGCGAAAGGGCCTTTCTGTGTGGACTGTGAAGTTTGCATGCTCTCCCCGTGGCCCCATGGGTAGGTATACCCTCACAAAAAACTGGTTTTACTGGTTTAGAGACCAGTAATCCTGGTCTCTAAACTATTTGTATTCATAGAAATTGCACCATTTCTCTTTATATCCCGTCCAAACCACCAAAAATCAGTTCCAAATAAATGCCTGCATTTTCTCTTTCGTCCAGTAGAGGGCGGAGTGGTTCCATTAGATTAAAGTTTGTTATGGAAAAGGTCACTATCCTGCTAATTTAGAGTCAAACCACCATTACTCCTAGTCAGAATGAGATGTCTTGTGTCTTGTAAAAGGGCACTTGGGTGTTTGCTTTAATTCTACTGCCATATGAATATAGGCTACTGTAGGCAACCGCACAGTACTGTTGTTGTTTGTTTTTGTTCAAGGTTGAGGGATTCAATTGATGTTGGTGTGTCACAATACACTATCAATTATGCCCAGAGAAACCGAATGCTGTAATTATTATTGTTACTGCACAATTATTATGAGTCAGTGCAGTACCAAGGCACTGCACTGCACAAACATGCTACTGAAATGGATCAATTGTTCACACCTCTTTCTTTCTTCAGGTTTCCATGTGGGCCCTTATTTTCACAGCACGCACGCACGCACGCATGCACGCACGCAAATCGGACAGGCTCCAGTAAAGTAAAAAAAAATCACACCTGTGTGAAGTGAGGGGCGCTCTTATCATACTGTATGTCACCATACATCATCTAATTCTGGCCAATCAAAATTTGCCTCCTCGCGTACCTATACCTTTATCTTCAATGTTTGTGTTTACACATTTTGTCTTCGATGTTTGCGTTTACACAGACCCTACAAGGGACACTTACACTTATGTGTGTAATATGTGATTTTAGATATTTTAGATTTTAGCAGTGAGCCCAGTGTCTCTGATGTCATGGACACTGGGCTCACTTACTTCCTTGACTACAATTCCCATAATGCTTTGGTGCTCCTTCTTGTGGAGGGCTGTCTTACTGAGACAACATGTAGTCTTCCTAGATGTAGTCCAAGGAAGTAAGTGAGCCCTGCAGTGTCCATGAAATCAGAGAGCTCACTGCTAAAATCAAAAATATCTAAAACCACATGTTACACACATAAAGACCCCCAGGAAAGTGTTCCAAATCTTCTAAGAGTCATTAACATGTAATTTGCAAGTGTCCCTTTAAAGCGGGACATAGTCCGGCTCAAAATAATCCTCAAAAGTGTACAGTACTTGAGTATTTAGTGGTTTTCAACATGTTTAATATCAACCCCCATACTTTATAGAGGGTATGCACGTGACATCATAGTCAAACCAGGAAGTAATCCAGGAATGCCTACTAAGTGGCAAAAAACTACTTTCTGCCCTTGACAGCCCATTCATTAAAACAGAAAAGTCATATTTAATTGCCTTAAATGACATTAAACAATGTTAAACTCACTTTACCTGTCACTTTGCCACTCGATCTGCCATTCACTTTATGCATGCGCATACCCTCTATTCAGCGTTTGATCCAGGGACCACCATTTGATGACATTTAGCCTCTCAGACCCAAAACAAAATAATATTTTGTTCACAATTCCATGCGGTTCCGGCAAATGTTGATCAAAATAACAATTCTCCCGCATTCTCTGATTTTGTAGCCTTCTCGTAAATTAAGTAATGAAGATGTAACAATAATTTAACTCTTGAGAACGTAAAATTAAACCAAATGGGTCCATTTGGTTTCATTTTACGGTCTCAAGAGTAAAGAATCTAGAAGGGTCCATTTGGCGGTAACAAGACAACTCACCCCGTTTCTGTTTTCCTCCCAGAATTTTCCACAGTCCCTGTGAGCACATCTAAGCGTCAGGAGCGTGAAGATGAAGCTGAAGTTTTCTTCTTCGTGGGGTTTTTAGACAGCTGGTGGACCCCCACACACACCTGATTTCCATCAGTCTATCAGTGAAACCCCACACACACCTGATTTCCATCAGTCTATCAGTGAAACCCCACACACACCTGATTTCCATCAGTCTATCAGTGAAACCCCACACACACCTGATTTCCATCAGTCTATCAGTGAAACCCCACACACACCTGATTTCCATCAGTCTATCAGTGAAACCCCACACACACCTGATTTCCATCAGTCTATCAGTGAAACCCCACACACACCTGATTTCCATCAGTCTATCAGTGAAACCCCACACACCTGATTTCCATCAGTCTATCAGTGAAACCCCACACACCTGATCTCCATCAGTCTATCAGTGAAACCCCACACACCTGATCTCCATCAGTCTATCAGTGAAACCCCACACACACCTGATTTCCATCAGTCTATCAGTGAAACCCCACACACACCTGATTTCCATCAGTCTATCAGTGAAACCCCACACACCTGATCTCCATCAGTCTATCAGTGAAACCCCACACACACCTGATCTCCATCAGTCTATTAGTGAAACCCCACACACACCTGCGGCTTTAGAGCAGCTGCTGTCAGACGGCTCCGTCATCATATCCGCTAACCTGATGAACCCCGCGGGGGGGCAGGGGACCTTCAGCCAACAAACACACACGTTACTAGCCCACTGTTTGCTATATATAGCGCGTACACACACACACACACACACACACACACACACACACACACACACACACACACACACACACACACACACACACACACACACACACACACACACACACACACACACACACAGACACACACAAACACACACAGAGAGTAGCCTACACATACACACACGTAGAGTAGCCTACACACACACACACACACACACACACACATAGAGTAGCCTACACACACACACACACACACACACACACACACACACACACAGTATACACATGCACGCACAGAGTACACACACACACACACACACACACTCACAGAGTAGCCTACACACACACTCACAGAGTAGCCTACACACACACACACACACACACACACACACATTATGCACACACGCACACACAGAGTACACACACATGCATAAAGTACATACACGCAAATGCAAATACATGAATAACACACACACACACACACACACACACACACACACACACACACACACACACAGTGGTGGGAAAAGTACTCACATGCTTTTAGTATATCAATACTGAAATATAGAAATACTGTATAAGTCCAGAATTGAAAATGTAGTTGAGTAAAAGTACTCATAGTACAAACTACAGTAGGCCTACGTATGTCCCATTTACTTTTGAAAGTAGAAGCTATTTTCAAATGTCTGAAATGTACTGTATATATAGGGCTGAAGTGGTTCATGTATGTTTTGTAATAGCCTAATCAAAATCTACAAAGTAACTAAAGTTTTCAAATAAATGTAGTGCAGTAAAAGTACTGTACAATATTACAGTAGGCCTACTTGAGTAAATGTACACACACACACACACACACACACACACACACACACACACACACACACACAGACCTTAATTAGTGGGCTCGCTCGGCAATCGAAACCCTGCCACAGAGCTTCTCTCCTGTCACATGAGTTGCCATGGCGACGCCTGCCTCTCACATCAATCAAAGATGGGCTGTGGTGGTGGGACGCGTCGGTGACTGCGATGCACAAACAATATGTTAAGCTCAAGCAGGGGGAAGACAAGGAAAATAGAATTACCGCTTGATCAAATAACATCTGGGCATCCTCAGATATAGCTGCCTGCAGAAGCCATTTCCCCACACCTTACCGACCCCCTTGTTTATCGCTATGTACCATAGCCTAATATTCATGAATATACAGAACCTTACCGACCCCCTTGTTTATGGCTATGTACCATAGCCTAATATTCATGAATGGATACAAACCATTTCCCCACACCTTACCGACCCCCTTGTTTATGGCTATCTATGTACCATAGCCTAATATTAAGCCATTTCCCCACACCTTACCGACCCCCTTGTTTATGGCTATGTACCATAGCCTAATATTCATGAACGGATACAGAACCGCATCGGTGAAAATGCTCCTCTTTAGTTTTTCTTTCTTTTTTTGCCAAGCGTGACGTTATTCATTCCACATGATCATATATATGGGTAGATTTTGAAGGTGCGTTTTACCAATGGAAATACATAAATTGGCCTCGCTCTGCGCACATTCGTATTATGAAAGGCATATCGGCCCGTGTTGAACGCACTCGGCCGTGTTGAACGCACACACATTATGGCTTACCGCGTTCCTGAATATTTTAGCATTGTGGGAGTGTCCATATGTTAATTATTTTCGCTTTGCGCAATTTGCTATTAAGCCCCTTGACCTAAAGACACTCAGCGCATAACGATTAGACGTGGGTCTGACCACCTCATAAACGCAAAAAGCACTGTTTGATTTGACACTTGAGCGGCTCTGAGAGGCTGCTAGACTCTAGCAGCCTCTAGCAGCTAGAGTGTTGCCATGTCTGTTTATTATAAGCGGCTTCTTTTTCTGTAAAGTTGCTTGTAAATATTGGTAGTTGGTACTATTTTGTGGTTGCTTTTCTTGTTTCTAAAGTGGTTATTTGGGCTTTTCTCCTAATGTTGTTTAAACCAGTGATCCTCACACAGCACATTCCCATGTCAAGGATCCCCAGATGAATGCATTTGCCCAACTAAGGACAGCTAATCCAAAAATTAAATAAAAATAGCAGATCTATACCAGCTCACAATGCATCACATTCATTCATTAAAACTATGAACTCTGACTGCAGGGGGATATATAATGATCATTATAACAATGTGCAAGAACATATTTAAAAAGAAGGAAGAACTTTATATTTGTGGACAATCAAAATATGTTTTTTTATTTTAATGTGGTGTCATTCAAATTAATCTGGATATGGCAGACTCACTATTTAGAAAATAAAAACATGGCACTTCATTTAAAATAGGTTACAGACCCCTGTTATATGCGCTTATTTTTATAGACCTATTTACTTGTTTCTATGAGACATGGCAGTTTTGCGTCTTTTTAAAAAAAATGTTGAGATTAGAAACGGCCATAATTCTTTCATTTCTCAACCTTAAAAATAAATAAAAACATCTCCATAATCCGTGGGAAATGTGCTTTCATATGCTGTATCACACCCGATTCAAGTCTTCTTCAATAAAATGCTACGAGCGAAATCAGCGAAGACCATACCATCGGGGCCACGTACAGCATTACGCAGCACGCATTCAACTCATTCCTTCGTCGTGACTTGAATGAAATAAAATATAATAAACGTTATTTTACTGGTGTTTTTCAATAGAAACAAATAAAGAGCGTGTGTAGGCTACTGTGTGCAAGTGCAACAGTGCATATACATGCATGCACTAGGCTATATTTCTTCCGTGTCGGGATGGTGATTGAGCTCTTCAAGTTCACAGCCCGTTTGGTCTTTCATAAAAAAAACGTTGATATTAGCCTATAAACACTCATGGTTCTCTCATTTCTCAACCGTTTTATTAAATGTAAAAATCTCCATATTCCTTAGGAATCTTGCTTTCATTCGCTGTATGGTACATGGTTCTATCGTTATCGAATTAATTAATTAATTGCCAATTTGCCAATATGCTGCTATCTACTCGCAATTCCATTCCGATCTGAAAGATGGTTCTGTTCTTTTGAGGCATAAAGGTGACAGCATGCAGTGCAATAGGAATAATTAACCCAAATGTGACAAAGGCATGTCATGTCTTCTATGGTGCCAGCCTGAAGAAATGTCATACCACGATCCCCAAAGTGCGCATTCCGTATGTGACATCAGCTGACTGGTAAAGAGAATAGTACGGACATGTTGATTGGGTACGTCTCAAACACGCCTTAAACACACCCATGACTAATTCAAGGCCGTTTTGCGCACTCCGCGGGGTGTCAAAAGCGCTTCTTAACATGCCCAAAATTGCAATATGACATACTACACGCCCCCAGATCATAATACTGTAATTAGATTACCTAATATAGAAGTAAGTAAAATAGAAGTCCTAAATCGACCCCAAAGGCTCACTGCTGGAACACGGTTATGAACAGACACAACAGCAGCACTATAGCAATTGTAATAGTGGTATACATTTTCTGTGCAAGGATCAGTTTTAGTTTTTTTGTTTCATCTGTTTTCTCGCATTTTTCACTTTTTCACACAGCAGTGTTGATTTTGTAGACTAAAAACTATGACGAAAAATGTTCAACGACTACACTGACGAAAGAAAACTATATGAAACCTAATAAAAACTAATATGATGACTAAACCAAGATTAAATATATTGTCGTCAACGCGACTAAAATATTAAGAAGGCACTATAGTGGAGAAGAGATCCAGTAGAACTAAGACAAGTCATTTTATGTTTGGTTGTGGTCTGACAATAGCCGATCTACAAGCTCACAAAGCGTCGTGTTGAGGCTTGTAGATTTTCAGCATGCAACCAAGGTGTAAATTCAGCCATTACGACAAGTCGACAACAATCAAGGCCCGCCAAAATACATTCTAGTCGACTAAATTAACTGTAGATTTAGTAAACTGAAATCTTTCATTTTTTAAGATTTGTTTTAGTCTTTTCTGCCTTTATTGATAGTATCAAGTGAAGACTGACAGGAGAGAGGGAGAGAGGGAAGGGGAGAGACACGCAGCAAAGGTGGTCATGAACACACACACACACACACAACATGAATGTGCCTGGACCACTTGGCCAGCGGGCGCCCCGTCCACTGAAATCTCATGATATTTAGTCGACTAAAACTAGATTAACACTAAAGCATTTCAGGTGACTAAAATGTGACAAAAACTAAATGAAACTTTATTCAAAAAATATGAAATAAAATCTAAATTTGCTGCCAAAATCAACACTGTTTGAGAGGAGTGTGTATAGGCAGAGAGCAAGGGGGGGGGGGGTTGTGGGGGACCACATGCAAAACATGATGGGAGACAGATTTGAACTCTGTTCCAGCAGTTCACACAAGCAGTGTTGATTTTTGACAGCATTTCTTTTGTTTTTAGTCCTATGGGGCTCCAATTTCGTCTCATCTTTCTAAATACACTGTTAGCAGTGGGGAAGGGGTGTTCCCCGGCGAAAGTTGGTATTTTGCTTACCTGCATGTCTAAATCCCTAAAACACCTCCGTTACCCGTTATATTATGCATATGTGTGGTTTGGGCGTTACGATAATTGACCAATCCCAGCCCACGTGCCATTGTGAGATCCCTTTGTCCGTAGCCTACTGTCTATATATGGAAGAGTGTTGCATTGCTGCCTTGAAGTCTTACTTGTGCTGCACCCCCCCCCCCCCGTGCCGTTCTTTGTTTTACTCCCACCACACAGAGCCAAGAACACTCGTCTTTTCATTGAGTCACAACTCGCTCAAATCTAATGGTATATAGATTGTGCGTGTAGGCCGTCTCTACGGAATGGTATGAAGGAAAGTTCGGTATAATTACATCGTTTTAAACCCCATTTGCTGCTGATGAACTGAAGCAAATGGAATTGCGCATGCACGCCGCACTGCCTGCAGGCACAAATAACTTCTTTGACTGTACAATTATATAAACACAATGGACGCAAGGAACTTAAGTGGTGCAGGCACTCGCTTCTGCTGATTATAGGGACATTACAAAGAGATGCAACAGGAGAATAAGCTGGAGAGACGACGCAGCCTGACTCTGTGCCTGGACATCTCCATTGAGGCGCGCGCCGCTCTACCAAACTAATTTGGCTAACAGGTGCTTTCAAACTCCACTATCGCTTTCCCAAATGTGTGTGACCAAAATAGCAATTTAGGGGAAGCGTGCCAGCACACCCATGACCACACCTCAAATACACACACACAAATAAAATCTAAATCCCCCACCCACCCCTGTTTCCCCTCACTGTATAGGTTTCTTTTGCCTTTTTACCTCCTATGATGATTTATTTTTGACTATATAGTTGTTTATATTCGTACGTCTCTAAATGTTTTGATGAATTGAAAATGGTGGGCCCTATTGTAAACAAGTGTAATGCTTTATGGTGTCGTCCACTCACTAACAGTCTTTGTATTGAGTTGTGCTTGAAATGTACTGTAATTCTGCAAACTGTTAATAAATCAATCAATCAATCAATCAATCAATCAAAACCGGTGTCGGCAAAAAAGGATAGCGGGTGACACTGGACCAAAATACCGTTAAGGGACAGAGGAAGCTCTTATATTTGTAATTTTCGGGCAGCAGCTGAATTGCGGGCCGTGTCACGGGTAAAGGCTGCGACGAAATTGGAGCCCATAGTCTCTTGAATAGTTTTCATTTAGTTTTCGTCACATTTTAGTCAACCTGGAGTGTCTTAGTGTTAGTTTTAGTCAATAATAACAAACACTAAACATTGGTGGTGTGAGGTTGGTCTTGCCTAGAGAGAGAGAGATTGAGTGGTGGTGTGAGGTTGGTCTTGATTCAACAACTCTGATCATGGCCCTGGTTTTCTCGTGGCTGATCCATTGACCAAGATTCCCGCATGCTCTTGGGGGTTGCCGGTTTATACTCTTAAAATGGCCGGGTCATCTCAGTGCAAAGTTCAGATCCTTGTGGTATAGGTGTTAAGCGGAGAGCTTTAGCTTCAATGTCTCTAAAACCTAATGAGCTGCAGGTCAGAATCACATGTGTTATTTATGGATTGAAATAATGCGTCTCTGGTCTGCACACTAAGAAACCAATGAGACCAGTATTGCCACTGCTATGCCAATGATACTGTACGTACACTATTCTACCTGCCCATAAATTCTTAGGAGTCTAGTTTCCAAAAAGCTCTCAAAGCATGCTTAGAGGATTTACTGTACTGTTTGATGGCTCTAAACATTTTGCAGCTAAATAATAACAAATCAGAAGTCATGTTGGCCCTCTATCTTCCACTGCAGTAATTCATCATAATCTTGGTTACTTAGCTGCTAATGTAAAGCCTACAGCCTGGAATTTAGGAGTGTTTTTTGCCAGTTAGTTCAGAATGCAGCAACCACACTCCAAATCACACTCCTGTGAATAGATTGGCGCCTCACTTCTTTAAAACATCGTACTCTGTTTAAAGTGCTCGAAACAAACATTAGAAAGTCCATAGACTGTAGACAGCCGTACTCTGTTTATTTAAACTGCTTTAAATAAACATTAGAAAGTCCATAGCTGCCACATGACATCACGTGGGGTTGTTTTTTTATTTATTCATTCTTTCCGTCATTAAAAGTCCATAGACTTGTCTGCCATATGATGTAATTGTATCTGCCATATGATGTAATTTCCAAAAGCCAGGCGTTGGAGGGGCTAGCACCCCTAAAAAAAGAGAGAATAGCACATTTCAGGATTTTATTGATTACTTTTAAGGCATTTACTTACTGTAAACCATATGTTCTTAGTTGAACTTGGTCCTCTCCTTTTTTCACGTCTACACTCAAATCTCTCCTAGCCGGGAAAACCGCACCGGTCTAGGAAATCTCATTTCAGAATCAAATGAAATGTGATGTCCGTGACCGGTGTGGTTTACCGGGCTAAATCTCTCCACCAAAAATAGCCAATGTGCTGTACAAACTCACAATGTGGCGCAATGAGCTTGTATCCAAAACCAAACTCCGTACGTGGGGGGTCAGAGCTTTCGCCTTTGCTGCCCCAACCCTGTGGAATGCCCTCCCTAAGGCACTCTTTTAATGTTCTTTAACTTTTAGTGTTTTTTTTTCTTCTTTTTTTTCCTTCTTTCTAATAAAGTTGTTTTTATTTGTTGTTACCTCTGCAAAGCCCCCCCATGTAAAGCGTCTTTGGGTACTCAGAAAAGCGCTATATAAGTTTGAGATATTAATCATATTATTATTATTATTATGTATGCAGTCTTTTGTTTTGTTCCTCACAAAATTGTTGTAGTGTTTTTAGATTTAATGCTGTAACTTTTAAAATGTATTACTGTGCACAATGTATAGCAGTAGCACTAGCAGTGGCATTTGTAGCAGAAGTAGGAAATGACTCCCATGGGAAGGAGTGGCAGTGTTCAATCTGTTCATCCATTGCAATGTGTGGACTGCAGGAGAAAAAGGATGCAGTAACATTATGAACATTTCTGTGCAGTCGTATCTCATTTGTAACATTTTGGACTCTCTCTTGCGATACATCCTATAGTTCACCTCACCATTACAATGATGATTGATGACACTTGGGTTTATTCGCTGTTCAACTTGACCCATTTAGACCAAGAGGCCCATACTACAAATGCCTTTCTATAGGTTTTTTAATAGCAGATGTGAAGATATCGCAGCGTGGCTTGACGCGCTGTGAGCTTCATGTATCTGCTTGTAGAACGCAAAAAAACAAAACATTTTGACATTCAAGCCAATTTCATATCTTGTTTAACTGTAAAAACGTGCATATAGTAGAAGAAACTCAGAACCATGTATTATATCTGTATCTCTCCCTGCCACTGTCTGACTGTACGCCAGCTGTGCTGCCGCCGGCACTTTGTCTGTTTTTGTCTTTTTTCCTCCTTGTTTCTCGTTTTTTTTTATTGTGATGCATATCTTCAATAGTATTTTGGAATACATTGAGATAAGGATAGGCACTAATAAGCTTTAAGCTTCTGCCTATGCCTTTTCCATCACCTAAAAAGAAAAAGTAAACTGTTTTTGTGTAATGTCTCCCTCTGAAAGATAGAAATAAACTATTCATTACAATAGATGGCAGTTTACCACACACAGTGCATAAACACCTGCCCAGCACCCATCCTGCACTGAAGACCACTAAAGGGCCCAATTACATTTCCCCAGCAGTGCTCCGGTAACTATTGCAAAGCTGAGACTGTTTTCTTGCTGCAGTTCATAATACTTGGCCAAGAAAATAAAAGTTGACAATTTTGAAGGTCCAATTATTCAATGATAACTGGAAAAAAATGTGTCGGTGAGGTCGATGGCAAACCTGTGTGGCTGTGGCAAAAGAGTACAATATCATAGAAATAATAATAATTTCCAAGTGGTACAGGGTTGTGAAATGTATGTGTGCAAGTGAAGGTGGGTTCCGTCCTATACACAGAATCAACTGCGCTCTTCGATATAAAAAAAAAAAAAAAAAAAACGTTTTAACACAAATCTTCTCTACTGGGCGTCTGAGAACCACTGCTGATACAGTGTTGTTTTTGGCAGCAAATTTCAATTTTAGTTTTAGTCGTAGTCTCTTGAATAGTTTTCACTTAGTTTTAGTCACATTTTAGTCATTCGGAATGTTTTAGTGTTAGTCTAGTTTTAGTCGACTAAATATGTGTAAAATGACTTATACTGGATCTCTTGTCCACTAGTCCCTTCCTAACATTTTAGTCTAGTTTTTATTTGACGACGAAACTGTCAATATATTTAGTCTTAGTCTTAGTCATCATAGCTTAGTTTTCATTTAGTTTCCATTTAGCTTTCGCCAGTGAAAAAAGCTAGTCGACAAAATCAACACTGCTGCAGATACAGAGTAGAATGTGTCAAGTTGAAGTATAGGCTATGCAGGATGACGCAGAAAAGCTCAAAGTTAAACCAACTTGAAAATAGCAATCCCCTGTTCACCAAAAAAGTCAAGCGACTCACGATGGAGCTGTCAAGGAAGGCCAGCTATATTATTGCTTCTCCTCTGTGTCGAAGCCACACTCAGACAAGGAATTCATAAAGCTTTAACCAAAAACCCCTTTGGAAAGGGATTCTATGTTTTATTGATAGCGTTTTCTTTTTTCACAATCCTCTGACTCTAAACTCAAAGGTGACTTACAGGAGGAACTAACACTGGAATATTGGAGTAGTGCATGTGATGTAAGGTAGCCTCAATATCACCTTTCTGCAATATAATTGGTTTATGAGAGTTTATATAACACCAGAAAAAAGTGTAACATTTAATATTGCAGACCTATATGCACCACATGTGGTGAAGACAAAGGTACACTGTTCCATTGTTTGGGGCTATATATGTCCAAGAATAAGGGAATTCTGGGAAGAGATTTTGACTAAAAGCTGGCAGCATACTTCAAAAGAAGTCTACATTTCTTCAGCAGTTCTGTGCAGACTGAAATGTTTTTTTATTTGTTGTGGCTTTGCTCTAAGTGCTGCTCGTTGGATGCAGTATATCACTCTAAACAGTGCTGGAACACACACGATCTGAATAACACAAAATAAATCACGAGCACCTTGAATTTCTGACCAATCACACAGGATTCTCACATCTGCGTCTGTGGTGATGATCGGCTAAGTTGGAACATTTGGGACGTGCCAAAAAGCACTTCTGCAAGGGAGTCCGTGTGTTCGTTTTCTCTACAATCACGTCATTCTGTTCTTATGATCTAGCTGAACTTATTTTATTTTGAAATTTCAGAAGAGGATAAGCCCCCTTGAGGTGCCGCATCTCGTTTTCATTTTGGCAAGAAGTATGCTGCAGCCTTAAGAGGTTATTGATTCGAGCTGCATGAGACACAGTTTTTACGCTCCATCTAGAAGAGGGTCTGTCGTTTAGTTTTTGTGTCCTATAGGGTCCAGGGCTGGACTGGCCACAGGTCATACCGGGCATATTCCCGGTGGGCCGCGACCGTAGGGGGCCACCATGATTCTTTTTGACAGGCAGGCAGGCCAATAGGCGGCAGGCCACCAGGAAAGGTCAGGGGCGTGCTGCCATTCTGCCAGTGCCATCATGATAATTTCACTGTACCTGTATCAGTGAGTGACAAATAAACCCAAAGGGTTGTGTAGTTGTCTGTTGGTTTGTATCATTTATGTTGTTCTGTAAAAGTGGTGGTATTAGGGCTTGTTTGTTTGTGTGTGCCGCGACGGAGCGGGCGGTAGAGTTTCTGTTATCTGCGCGCTGGTTGTGGTGGGCCGGTCTGGGCCAAATCACGCGGAAATGACCGGGCCGAATTTTTGTCCCAGTCCAGCCCTGATAGGGTCCATAGAACAGGAAAAAAAACATGGTTTACAAAAATCTTCACGAAACGTTCCCTTAAGTGCACAAGACATGCACTATTGGTTGTCTGTGTGTCCGTCCGCATGAATAATCTCGTGAAACACTGGACTGATCGGCGACAAGCACTATACTCCATTGCATTGTGAAATATTTATATACTGATATATTTGCCGGAAATGTTGAAGATTTGTTTTCAAAAATGTTTATATTTTCATTATTGTGAGAACGATGGCTTCCATTTTCGCATTGCAACTTTTCAGGACTAGAAAGCCTGCAGTTTTTATTAGCTTGTATTCCCCATTGATGATGTCACTGGAAGACGGTTTCTAAACTGCCCACAGCCCTCCTATGAGACACAGACCGAGTAGAAAAGAATTGCGCAATTTTTTCATGATTATTAGTGAGGACCTAGTATATGAAGATATAGTGGTCCTTTAAGGTGTCGGACATACTGACAAACTCAAAAAAAATTAGATTACTAAATAGTATGTTGATGGAATTTCAGTTGCTCACCCCTGCTCTATTCTCCTCTCTTCTCTCCCTCCAATAGCCATTCTCTTACAGCTATAGCGATGTCCCCAATCACGTATTTGCTTTTGATTTTGAGTGTCTTACCGATTCTTCCCGATCCGATATGTATATTTATAGTACACTTATGCCATATCACAATCGTACAAAATCCATCCAATATCCAGTCTGATATCATGATGGATATAATATTGATACTAGGGATGTCCCGATCACATTTTCCTTGCTCCCGATTTGATTCCGAACATTTGGATATGACGTCATCGGCCCCCCGATTTCCCAGCGCCATCACACAGTATAATTATGCGTAACACGCACTGCGAGTAGGGCAACACGCCGAGGAGGGCAACGAAATGCGCCAAAAAGTGCCAAGCTGACCCTCATAATAACAATTTTCTCTGTGGCTCTGCCGCGTAATAACGCATGCCCTCCTCGCAAACGCTGAAAGTAGCCGATCTGCATATGATAACGCAGCGCTCTCGTCGGGAGGGGGGGGAGGCAGCACAAATAATATGCGTGTAGGGCAACCAAAACGTCAGCGACGTCCCTGCGATTTCCGATCGCGTGATCGGATCGAGACAACCCTACTTACAGCTAACCCGGACGGACAGCACCTTTTAGGTTTTGTACAGATTATCTTAAACTGAAGGCCATAGACCGTTGTGTGGACCGTGTAGCTGCCTGAGTTCTACCATGCAGGTGCCATTAACATCACGTGCACATGCAGGCTTTTATAGTTATAGTTACTCTGTGACCATAGCTTCAGGTTGTCGATAATGCACCATCAACTTTCCAATGCCTTGTGATCCTTGGCATCTCAGGGCTGGGTTGGTTGAGCATGTGTTATTATACAGTCACGACATGTGAGACCAACATCTCCCTATAGGATCCGTGCACTGTTGAAGCGAAGCTCACAGTGAATGTATAGCCAAAATGTGAATTTGCTCGCTACTGTGGTCCATTTAGGCATTGGGCATTGCCTGGCTTCCCATTGCCTGTTTAGTCCTAGGACTAAAAGGAGTTGATGATGTTGATTCTTTTGCAAACTTTCTGTGAGGTCTTTCTGACCCACTTAGGGTTGATTATCTTTGCCCGTGAAGCTCTCAGAAGGTTCCCCTTGATTCGATGACTTTTCCTAAATATTCGATTAATATCATCTCTGTTTTTATTTATTTTTTCATCTGAACCATTTTCTAAATATGATTTTAGGCATACTTATTCCATCCCTCCCTATTCGTATTCGGTCATAATGACCGCTGGCACCCTTCCTCCCCCCATGGGAGTGGAGTTCACACCTCCAGACAGCCCATTGTTCAAGTTAAAAGACACAGGGCCCTATTTTCGCCAGTGCCTTTTACCCCTTATACCTAAACTTCTTTGCCTATTTTAACTATTTTGAAAAACATTTTTGAATAGTTAAAATAGCCGAGCTCACAACGTGTCGATTTAGACCGGCTAGTTGAAACTTTTATTTTTATTTTATTTTTTAAAAATGGTAAAAACCTGCAAAGAGACAGGAGATGGTAGCCAGTAGCCACAGAAAAAAAGGTATTTTTGACCTGAATTCAGCTCATGTGTAATAGGTGGCCTAACTTCAGTCATGCAAGTGTTAAGGAAAAGGTTATGTTTATTTGATCCCCAGACTCCCAACGGCATTTGAAAATGCAACATTGTTGTTGCTGAGCAGTGAGTACTGCTCCTGTCTTGGCTGTGCTTGTGCTCACATTATTATGGTCTTCTTCATTCCATTATGGTCTAATGACATAATTATGTCAAACTCAAGGCCCGGGGGCCAAATCAGGCCCGTGAATGAATTATTTTGGCCCGCAGGAATCGGGATGATATTTAATTAGTATTAGAATTGGCCCTCTGGTATACTGCACGGACCACCATAATACTACAAGTCCCACAATGCACTGCGAGTGCATTGTCACGTATCGAGGGCCCGCAAGCGCAAGCATGCGTCTTCTCTTCACTATTGATCAGCAGTGAAAGTATATCACTTGTGGTCAACTTTCAGCTATACCCCTCTCCCCAAAAATGGCACTCGACTTGTACCAATTTCTTTATTTTGGCCCACTGTGTATTTGAGTTTGACATCCCTGGCCATCCTTGGTGGATGCAAGCCGGGTTGTTGGGCAGGGGCTGTGCTGTGCTTTTGCTGAAAGATGATGATAGGCTTGTGTGTTACTTTTCATGCAAGTATCAGTTTAAATACGGGTCCAATACGTTGAAATCCCCAGTGTTCATTTTTAATGTATGCAAATGGTACAAATACTACATGTGTACACTGTGTAATTCAACAGTCAGTGATTTTACAGTGCACTGCATTTTGATATATGTACTGTATGTGGGGGGTGGGATGCATCCCCTGGTGGTGTACTAATTAAACTCCCTTTTGTTTTAACAGTAACTACACACCGCTGTAGCTGATTCATAATTCTTTCCTTCTTCATTTCAAGTTCAACTTCTCATACTTTTAAGGTTTAACTCCATTACTTTATTTCTTTACCGAGGGGTGCAGACGTTGGTCCGACATGCAACAGTCCTAACATACGCTAGTCCGACACATGCGTGGCTGGTTAAGACTCACCCGTGGCTCCCGACATGCGTTGCCGGTTAAAACTCACCTGTGGCTTCCGCGCACGGTTAGGTTAGGCGTTAGGGTTTGTGGTAGATTTGGCATATATGCCACTTGAATTAAGGTGACTTGATTGATTGACAACAAAAAGGCCTGTCAGCTCAAACCCACATTGCAATTCTTTTTATTTTATTTTAGTGTTGCTGTGTACAAAAACGTCGGACGCATAGCATTACAAATGAAATACAAAAAAAAGTACCTCTCCCCCTCTATTTCCCATTCCAAGTGCATTAAGTCTTACTGTATATGTAACGCCAGCTTCCAAAGCCCCCCTCAGGTACATACAGTATCTGACCTATTTTCAGCAATGGTATAATACATTTTTTCGGTGGGTAGATCTCGTTGAGCTTTGTCATTTTGAAAGAAGCTCTCAAGTCAAAAAAGTGTGGGCATCCCTGGGGTTAGGGTGTCGGACTAATGCCTGTCGGTCTCTTTAGTACGCCCGTCGCCCTACCCACTGTGTGTGCCATATTTTCTTTCCCTCTCTCAATAGGAAGTGAAGTGGTGCTCAGGTATGGATAATTCTTCCAATTGGCACGGGATAAGAGGTCTGATCTCTCTAGCCTGGGGGCTCTCTGCTTTCCCTCTGCTGGCTGTTTTGCTGGTGTGTTTTGTTTTGATACCACGCTCTGAGTAAGAAATGGTTTGCGAGAAATATGAAAAATATGATGTCATCCGTGGGCTAAGCATTAAGGCACATGTCGAGAATGCTAAGGCTTTAGCTCGACATCTACAAGCTTTGATCTTCATGATCATCTTTTTTAAATTGACTTTGTAGGATCCAGACTTGTCTTGGACAACATTGGGAGATTACTCCATTGCAGTATTGCTTTAAGGTCACCCGTCGTTGTGATTTGTCATTTGTCATTTGATGCCTTGAAGGCCTTTGTTTATCTGGCCATACCTTTGGTTGGTACTTCCTGTTTCAGGTCTTGAAGAGCAGTGCCCAGAGGTTTAAGACAGGGCTGCCCTCTCAGTTGACTAATGTTTGTAATTTCTTTGCAGGCCCCTGACCCAGTTCAACCTGGTCTCATCACATTTCAAGAAGGTCTTGCATGACATGAATGGATACGATAGCTATCCTTATACCCAATTCTCTTAGAACAAGGGTCTCAACAGTTAAGATGAATATCTTTCTTTCTATTCCATTAACTTTCCTCCCCCGCCTCAGCATTGGAATGAACTACATTCCACCATCGCTAAATGTGTCTGGGGAGTGGCGACGCAAACCCCTTTCAAATGTATACCACAATGCAGCATTGGAGCCTATAATGTTATTCAACTCATGATGTAGACACTCCACTATTCTGTGTTGCTGTCTTGTGGTGGTCATTGTAAGAACGTCCAGCCCTTACAGCTATGAGAGCCACACGTATATTGTTGTGTTTATCAAGAAGTGGTTCAGTTAATTATAAAGGTTTTAAATGTGACTTATTCGGCCACGTGTGGTGGTGTGTTTACTGCAGTAGTTTTTTGTCAGTGACTGAGAGCCTGTGCAAATTCCAGCTTTTCACCAGAGGAGATAAACTTCAAATTGAGTTTATAGCACAGGCAGTCTCTTCACACTATGCATGTCTGAAATAAGTGTCAGAGCTGAAATTGACATGTACATTCTAAATAAATGCCCAAACATGTAGCTAGGTGTAATGTTAGAGACCACAGAAGTGAACCTTTCAAGCCTGTTTTCTCAACTCACTGTTTTCTGCAAGTCATTACTCTATAAGCCATATCTCCAAAACTGTTGGGTCAAACTCAACAACCAATATGTCAATTTGAAGCTATGATTCCCCGCTTTCATATGACACGAAGAAACAGGATGTAAACTAAAGGTCATTTCTTGTATATATATATATGGCTGCATCTGCAGTTCCAAATGAACCAGTCTGCACTGCAGCTAAAGCTAGCACAGCAATGACTGCCAACACTGTCTTATACAATTCAGTCTCTATGCACACAGGAGTTTACAGCAGATCACAGGCTTGATACATCACTTCAAAGGCATCCTCCGTCTGCCAGAGTTGCGATATATTGAAGGGTCAGGAACTTTTTTAAATCTCCAGCTTAATGGTTCCTGGCAGCTACAGTACAACACTTTTGTGCCAAAACACTGCTTTTCTGCCTTGAAAGGTTGTGTTTGCCCGCATGGAAAACGTGAGCTCATTATGCCAATGAGAAGCCACTGGAAGCTGTTAGGGCCGATTCATATACTCCTATTTTAGAGACGAATAAAAGTCGGTTCGGCTCTGTAGAGCCTACAATGTGACGTCATTTGAGGTTCGGGGGGGCGGGTACCGACCTGAAGTCGGCTCTTCGGTGCTACTGAAAATTTCTGACGAGCCAAAATCATTTCGGCACTACAGCGCGGAAACAGCGGTAGAATAGGAGTATGAATCGGCCCTTAGTGTCCCATGTAAGTAACAAATAGTCAGATGTCATGCCACTCTGTTCTTGGGGTTTGGTAGCACATAAATGGTGGTAGTAGTGGTAATAATAATAATAATAATAAGCTTTATTTATATAGCACCTTTCATACAGGGTTGCAGTTCAAAGTGCTTCACAGGCAGGACATACATCAAGTGCTTTACAGTTAGGTCATATAGGTTATATCAAACACAATACAAGACAAGACAGTGAATGTGCATATAGTCAGACATCGAGATAAAAATAGGCATGAGAAGGTCCAGCATTTAAGATATTTGTTAAGAGAAAATAATAATAATAATAAAATACATGATGGGAAGCCTCAATAAAGTGCTATACCGTAGGGTGGAGAAGGCTAATCTGAAGAGGTGTGTTTGAAAATGTTGGTGGAGTTGGCCTCTGATTTCCTGAGGAATTGTATTCCATAATTTTGGTGCATAAAAAGAGAATGCGGCCTGTCCTATTTTCTTTCGTGAAAATAGTTACTAGTAGTACTGTAGTAGTAGTACTATCAGTATTAGCTGTATTCGTAGTATATTAATAACTGCCATTGGCCTCTATTCCCACCTATTGGAACACACTTTACCGGCACACGTCACCAGTTCAGGTTCAGCTGTATGTCAACTGAAGCTGCATATAGTCATAGTATGCACACCTGAGACCTGTACAGTCCTACAACAAAAGGCCAGGTCACATGTTATGTCATCTTTTTCACACTGTTTTTATACTTGTAATTCAAGTTTTTAGTTCTTTCAGTCTTGTGCACAAAAGGCATCACAAATATTCATCCTCTGGCACCTGGTACTTACAAAACGTCCACATGCTGTCACACACAGAACACCTAGTCACAGACATACCCTCATGATCACTGTGTCCTGCTTAAACTGTAAGAGAAATAGCGATCCCATGCCCATTTCCTCTTGTCCCTTCATTATAATTTCACTGGAATCATTCATAAGTCATATAACACACATTTTAAAGTGTCACATACTACTCTATAAATGATTCCCATAATATAACCAAAGTCAAGAGTTCTCTAAACACAACCCTCCCACTGTTGGCATGTTCCCCACACCCCATTGCTAGTAGTTGCTCCCTTCAATGAAGTCAACAGTCAATTAACAACTTTAATCAAGCATCACACAATATATATATATATATAGTCAAAACAACAAATATCACTCTGCAATCATAAATAATAATTAAAATGTTAACCATTCAGTCTCAGTGGCAGGTTGAACTGCCACACTTGCTAACATCCGTTCATATATAACACTATTTCTACCATATCTTCAATCCATGTGTTTGGGATCTGGGGAGGTACGTGTGCTCTTCCGTAATCTCTGAATACCCAGTTACCAGTGTTGGCAAGTAACTTAAGTAATATACTACTTTCAGTAATATTATTACTTTTTTCCAGTAATATGTAACTTAACTAGTTACTTTCACATTTTGAGTAATAATATTACATTTACTTTTTTTCAAAAGTAATATTATTACTATTTTCACGAGCCTTGGTGGAACTGTGGGTTTGAATGTTTATTTATAATAGTAGACTGGATAGGGGTCAAGTTGCTTTGCAGACTGCTGATCCGCTGTAGATCTAGACTCTAGAGCGGATACGGAAACGATGCACACTCGTCGGTACGTATGTGTGAAGTATCGGATGCAGAAGGGCGGGCCTTAAACCGTCCTGAACACGGAACAACAACCTAAACTATAGTGTGTGTAACTCGTTAGACTGCACTGTTAGAGAGAAGAGACGTAAACAAACTAAGCATGGAGGAGGTGGAGGAGACAGAGACACCGGCACAACAAAGCGTTAAAACATTCAATACTTGGAAGTATTCGCATTATTTTGAGTATGTCCGCGATCGAGACGAGATGAACATTATTGTCCGCTGCAAGTTGTGCATAGGGAAGAAGTTATAGTCCACGTCGAATCTACTTCTAATCAATGTGTACAAATGGACCCATCATGAGTTAAATAAACACTGCAGAATAGGGGAGGGGGACTGCTAATGTTGAAAATGCAAAGTAAGACTTTTGGGGACAAAATATGCAATTACTGGGGGCGAGAGAAAAAAGTAATAAGTAAAGTAATAAGTAACTAGTTACTTTTCTCAGGGAGTAATAAGTAGTGTAACTTTATTACTTTTTTTAAAAGTAATAAGTAATAAGTAGTATATTAGTGTTAAAGTAATATTTTGCCAACACTGCCAGTTACCCACTACCTCTTTGTTACCGGCATCTTATCCTCCCTAATCCTTACTGTGGCGCTGCTATGACAAAGGATTTTCTCTCTGGATTAATACAGGTCTAAAGCTATCTATCTAAGTACACCTGAACTAACTGTAGTGCTTTTGGCCAGAGTTAGACCAGGAGTTGATCTGCCATTAAGCTAACAGTAGGCCCTCAAGGGGCCAGAGGTAGAAATGAAACTGCTGGAGTATTAATAGCCAACTCCCATCTCAGCCCTCCTCTTGCAGCAGGAGGCCTCTTTATATCGTGAGATCAGATAAACCCTTATTGATCCCCAGAGGAAAATGCAGGTGTCATAGACAGTGATAGCAGTAACAGCAGCGTGAATTAAACTCAGGACCTACTACAGGTTAGAGTCAAGAATGAAACCAAGACTGATAGGAATACAAAAATAACCAAAATGAAATGCTGAGCTGCTGGGCTGGATATCTGACTATGAGTGAGCATATAATATTGTCTATCATCACATTTTTACGAACGAATATAATTTAGGTATTACAATCAATCAACAATGAGTATATCACGGGTGTATATGTAAGGTCTATTAACAGTCTACTGTAACAGAACTGAGCATATGAATTAATGGTCAATCAACAATTTACTGTATATATTTTGCGACCCTCCTGGAGAATATACACGGTATATCAACCGTCTATGAGTGAATATCAGTTCCTCAATAATTCAGGCAACAGGCATCGGTCAAAGTTTGGCAAAGTACAGTACATGATCCTATGTTGTCCATGTGGAAGTGTGCCAGAGTCCATGCAGGAGATGGTAGTCCAAATGTCCTCATCTCCAGTTCAACTCTGAAGATAGCTTTATAACCAGAAACCCTACTAAGAAGCAGGATTTGGGGACAGTGAAGTAACAAGAGCTTTAACCCTGGGTCTTGATGGTCACAACAGTAGTTCACGGCTTCCCATATGCATGGCTATCGTGTCAGGTTATCTCAGTCGGTAGAGCCCTCGCCTTTGGACCATAAGGTCATGGGTTAGATCCCGGGCAACCGCCAACTCAGCACACGATCGAGTGGCACGTTGTGTGTTGAGTACTGGGAGCTGTTGGTATAGGACGTTGCACTGCACCTCAGCAATCCATCTCCTAAATAGGGGTCTCGCACACTGAAACACACGCTGAAAAGTAACCTTTTTATTTAATTTCAAATGCATTTAGTTAGCTAGTTATGTTAACTTTATGAACTGAATACAAATACATTGGACATTAAAAAAAAAGACAATAACATTTTAATACTATAGTCAAGTCATTAAGCTTGGAATTTGTAACAGCTGAAATCAATAACATATCAGTATTCCGATATTAACCTGCAGGGCCGCATTAAGTGACGGTGGGGGCCGCATGTGGCCCCCACCATCACCGGGCTGCCATTTTCCGTGTATGCCTTATAGGCTTAGAGGGGAACATATAATAGAACCTGGGGAACATAAGGGGAGGAGCTTATCTATATTATAGATAAGCTCCTCCCCTCGATTTCTTCTTGTAGACGTGGAGGGCCTCCTCTAACCTGACTCTGCCAGATGGGGGCGGTATTGAGTAACCATGTTCCCCAAGCTGTGAAACAAATTTGTGTAGCAAGCTTCTTGGATCTGGCAGCATCAGGTTAGGCCTCCTCCCCTTGGATGGTAATGGGAGTTGGGCACCCCTCCTCTGCTCTGTAGTCCTCCATCAAAGCCGTTCCCATGTTGAGCTGCATGGAGGTGATATTATATTAGGAACAGTTGACTTTGAAGTGTGCCTCGTATAGTCTGCCGTCTCTTCTGTTGACAAGACCCGCAGTTCTCTTCAAAGGACTCGATCACCTCCAAGGACAAACTAAGGTGGCGTTATAGTATGTACCACTCCAGCATCGTCTCTTGTGGTGTATAGTGCTGTCCAATATCCTCAATGTTAAATCATGTATCCAATCTTTATTTAACTGCAGTACTGTCTCAATATAGTCAATATTCCATCAGATACAACAGCAGACAGGATGAAAAGGTAATTCCCATGCCTCTGCAGCTGCGGTATGTCCTATAGTAACCATTCTGCACGAGCAGAACTACAGTATGCAGCACAAATGACTGACACATTCTTGTCCCACAATTCAATATCTAAGCAAACAGGACTTTGCAGGCTTGATGCGTCCCCTCAATGCCTTCGGTCTGCCCCGGAGTTGCCATATTGACGATTGGTCAGGACATTTTTAAACCTCAGTCGATCCTGCTTAAGCTTCCTGGGAGATACAATGTTCTTGGGCCAAAAACAAGTTTTTATTTTTGTTTTGCCTGCAAGGTAACTCATTATGCTATACTACAAGAAGCCACTGGAAGCTGTCCGAGTGCGGCCCTGAATGCAACAAATGTCACTCTGTCGCTGCCTGGAATTTGATAGCGTGGACTAGTGATGATGACATCAGTATAGCCATCAGAGGTATATATGGGTTTGGCAGGCATTCCTATATCGACTCCTTCCTCCTCCCACCTCCACCCCCACCCCATCCGCCATCCCTCCATCTCTCTCTGAGCCCCACACACCACCTCTCCTCTATACTTCCCCCCTCTGCTCTCTCTTCTCGTTCCACCTTCCCAGGCTGTCCTTGTGTGCATCAGAGGAGCCATGCTATAGGTCTCCTTTCATTTCTGAAGCGTGAATGGTGTCGTGTCATACGACTAGTCTAGGGTGACGAGGAGGAGAATCGATCGGACACAGCCGAGGAGCCTGCATATCGAGTCCCATTTACTCAAATAACTTTTTTTAAATGGAAAAGAAGAGAGAGAGAGAGAGAGAGAGAGAGAGAGAAAAAAAAAGAACAGACATAGGTCATCTCTCGGAAGACTCAAGACGTGTGTAGAATATCAATTGCAGACAAAGTGCTGCGTGGCTGATCAAATGGATAGCACAATCATCATGCGCTCAAATGAGAGACAGACACACTTTTAAGCAAGCCATCTATACAAATGACTTCTTAGCAAATAAAGCGTGGCTGCGTGGGGAAGTAAAGGATAGACAGCAGCTGGAACCGACTGTGCCCCGGCGGCCATGTATTGTTTATGAAAATGCTAGACAATTGTCTTTGAGTTGTCAAATTCATGAATTTGTTATGAGCTTCGGAAAGGAGTGATTTATCTTGAAGGACCATTAGGACACATTAAACTCCTCTGTGTTCATGTATCCATTTGAGTTTACAAACGTATAGGGTCCATATGGTTACATTTGTACACTCGAGCTAAACTAACATTCAGGATTTTACTGTGTGCCGTATCAGTTGAACCTGTCAGCTCTGTAATATTATGATGTGCTTCGTCCTCTTGCTTTCAGAGTGGCCAGCGGAACATTTCAGTCTGGCTTTCATTGCTGTCACATGAGGATTGGCAACTCGAGAATGAAAGCAAAGCCATTTGTCAAGCCAAGGTGGCAGGGAAATGTGGGAAACGCACTTAAAATGTTAACATTCAAATCATATTTCTTCACTCCCTTTGGGATGATGTCAGGCCAGGTATAACTTTGTTCGCCAGGAGCTACATATCACTCGTGTTTGATTGGCAAGCCGCTTCAAACAGCACTGCTAAATAAACTCCTGTTATTCTAAGAGGGTATAGACATGCAGCATATAGCCTGAAGTCTGACATTATGCTTACAGGCATTTGATATCTCTCAATGCTATAGTCTGCCATTCTTTGTACTTCTACCTTGTCCACTCGCATGCACGCTCACATGCACGCACGTACGTGTGCGCACACACATGCGCACGCACACACACACACTCAATGTGTCAATGCCATAGTGAGTAGATATTATTATCCACATGCTGTTATCTTTGTGTGCTCCTTTAAGGTGAGTAATAATTCGTTTTGGCTGCATGCATCAATCGGTTGTTTTTCCTAGTTTTTGCTAACCTATAAGTAAACTAAGGTGTGGTTTAAGTAAATGGCCAACTCTTTGGAAAGAACAATGTTATGAATGTTTGTCCCAGAGAATAGAACAGTGACACTTCCCATAAATATACAAGCATCAGCTGTCAGGGCAGGATGTGGTCAGGGACTTGTTAGTCTGCTGGTGACCTGGTGTCGTGGAATAATATTTCAAATCAGTGATATCCACTGTCTTCATGTCTCAAAAGCAAATGAAAGAAAGATGAAGCAAGCTAAGTCTCTCTCTGCAAGATGACTGACGGCGTTGAGTGCCCATGAAGGCAAGTCGCGCAACCTGAGCAACTTCTCCCCATATAACCCCGGATGACGAATGGCGCCACATTCTGTCACACGCTAAAATCGGCATTTCACACCGGATGACACGTCGTGTCGAGATCAGACCAGCCTTGATTATGGATGGTGTCTGTGTGAGTCCGAGATGCAGCACCGGGGTCACGCCGACGGATGACCCTTGGCTTTAACGGGGTGCTAATCCCATCACAACAAGGTGAAAGCCAAGGAGCGTGTTGTGGAGTGCAGGGCTCAGCCTCCAAGGGATGGGCTGACAATCAATTCAGTCAGCACTCGCATCAGTGTTTGAGTGTCTGTCTGACCCAAGAGTGCCAACAACACAGACCGGTAGCTCTCCCCGCGCACCCGGATGATTTAATAGTATACTGTATGCTATACTTTACGGTGCCCCTTTTGGCTATTTGGGGTAATGGGGCATGCTCTGAGTGAAATGGTGTTTCACTGATGAGGTCACAGCGAGTCAGGCCATCAGCAAATGGCCTGACTCCATCAAGGACATAGCTTAACCACTTAAACCCTTCGTTTGACAGGGGCCCTCCAGGGCTCCCTCTACACCAAATCTCTTAGAACGAAAATAGATTACCTACAAGAATGTGATGCATAGTGAGCTTGTAGATACGTTTTAGTTTTTTTAAACCATTTTTTTTACCGATTTTCACCAAATGTGCTCAGAATAGGGACGTTAGGGTTCATGCGTTTAAAGGACCAATAGACCTGTACGTGCCTGTCGCAGTCGGCCACCGGCCTACTTGGGAATGATGCAACTTGGGAACCTAATGATATACCTTGTCTTACCTTAGCACCCGTTTTAACTGTGAGCCAGTGTCCCACAAATTGTACAGGTGAAAGGAGTTGGCCTCATTAGGCCCACTGGCAGAGCCTGGCCCAGGTGAAAGGAGTTGGCCTCATTAGGCCCACTGGCAGAGCCTGACCAGAGCCTTTTGTGGTGGTTCTGGAGAACCGTGGGCCCGACCGACTCGATACCGGGCA
Source organism: Protomyctophum parallelum (assembly GCF_964188405.1). Lineage (NCBI taxonomy): Eukaryota > Metazoa > Chordata > Actinopteri > Myctophiformes > Myctophidae > Protomyctophum > Protomyctophum parallelum. The sequence continues at coordinate 18,403,817 of NC_139697.1, read as the reverse complement.
CTGCACTCCCTGTGGGTGTGTGGAACGCGTGTGTCGATTGTGAAGTCGGTGGGTCAAACGGTTATCGAGGTATGTGCATTACAACCGTACACACACGTACTGTACGCACGCACACACGTACGCACACAGAGACGTGGCACATTTATAGTAGGATACCGATGGCCAGGCATGTTTAACTCATTAGGACATTACTGCTGACCATTTTCCAAACCATCCTATATTCAGTATACACTAAATATAACTGTATAGTTGTTTCTTGTCGATGTGAAGGTTAAGTTAAGTTGTGGAGTGATTTGAAAAGTGTAACTGAGAAGATTTAATTATAAACAAAATATCCACGACTTATTACCGGCACAGTTTTGTTAACGGCCAACATTGATTCCATTATTCAGTTAAGTTTGGGATTGTTTGAATCACTTTGGATACATTGTAAACAACAAACACATAGGCCTACCGTATACGATGACAACTGCGACCTCTAAAGATGAAGAAGTTCATGGGGAAATGGGCTATGTTTATATGTACGATATGGCTGAGAGAGTAGACAGTGAGTACAGTGAGTGAGTATAAACAAATAACGTGTAGACTGGTGAAGTCCTTAATTAATTAAACTGACAGCTTGGCACCAGCTGCGTCAACATGTGTTATTTCCCCCTGCCTGCGTTATGTAAGCCATTGATGGGCACTTGGGCAGCTCTCGAGCTTCATTAGAGTGAGAGGGAATGATCTGGGTCAATATCAAATTGCGGGAGTTTTGAAGTCCTAGGGATGTAACTTGTGTGTACTTTTATTACAATAAAAAAACTAATGCTTTTTATGTTCATTATGATCATGCCTTTATAAATATCATCATTATTTATACTAATTGTATTATTAATTAATACAAAAATGGCTGGATATCACTAAAATGTCAACTAAGTTATACCGTCCGAATTTAATAACGACCACCTTCTAATTAGTTGAACAGCAATACAATGAGCTCAATCAATTTTTTATCATTTTATTTGTATAGATAATCTTGGCAGATATGATTTTTTTGGCAATATATCAACTATTATATGCATGGAAAATAACACATTTTATCCGTGTCCGAGAAGTCACTGTCAACCCATTACAAAAACACCTCAAGGTGGTGTGTCATTTGATTCCAAATCACATGACCTGGTCCACATGATGTCATTAACAATAACTCCTGATGAACAGACTGGCATGGCTCCAAGGTACGTATGTTCTTTCTCCTCTTTCTTAAATATTTAACATGAAGTAGTGTGTAAGTCAAGTGTGGATTTATTGCATGTCAACAGTGTTACTACAATCTAATATTTAGAAGAATCTTTCTGTAAAATTGCCATGTGGTGTTTGGTGATAGGCAGCCATGTTGATTTTAGACCAGAAAACAGCAAATCATTTTGTCAACTATGTTACTGTCAACTATGTAAAGTTAACTTAGTGGACTAAGAGTAACATAGGTGACAGTCATGAGTCATGACATATGTTCTTATAGTAGTTTTCAGCAGTTAATTTAAATGTATACTATTCTAACTGTACAGTAAATACAAACACTGTTTTCAATAATTATTATAAAAGGTAAACTTGTTTTTCAGGAAAATGCGACGATTATCCACTACCGAAAAGGCATCGTGCACGGCGAGATGGCGACCCTGCAAAAAGGGAGGCATACCCAGGATGCAGACATGCCTCTAGTAGAGTGAGCCCTTAGAAGACCCTCTGGGGGCTGTACTCCTCTCTTGGCGTATGCCCACTGTATGGCTTCCACAATCCATTGCGAAACCTTCTGTTATGGGTTTTCCCTTGACCTGAGAACCCCATGCCACAAACAACTGATCACCCTTCCTGAAGGGAGCAGTTCTGTCCACATACAGTTTCAATGCCTATAACTTTGGCAAAGGCAATTCAGCCTCCTGTACTCCACCAAGGAAAATGGAGGCGGATGGAATGCCACTAGGTCGACCAGATCACTCACAGAGGGGAAATTCTTAGGCACGGAAGCCAGGTTCGGCCTAATAGACACCCTGCAGTGGTTCCCACTAAATCTCATGCAGCTCGGGGCTGGCCGAGAGTGCATGCATGCCACTAGCACGCTCTGCAGTTGTCAGGGCAACCAACAGAGCGGTCTTAAGCGAGAGAAACGTCAGGGCCACGTTCTCCAGCGGCTCAAAGGGATCCTGTGATAGGGCATCCAGTACCAGAGTCAGATCGCAGGACGGGACCATGAGACCTGGAAACCCGGACAGGCACGCTTGACACCTCTCTGGAACACGGGCGAACCAGCAGTTGTTGTCCCTGCACCGTCTTACCATTTATGCCGAAGTGGTAACGGTATGCCAAATTGGCTGCCAAGTTGACCTTAACGGAGGATATCCGGGAAGTCCTGTATAGGAAGGTCAGAATGTGCACCACCAAGGCCTGGAACGGGACCACCCGACCAGGTCTAGCCGAGCACCAATGTTTAAACACGTTCCAAGCCATGCTGTACTGTTGTCTAGTCGGCAGGGCCCTGTCGTTCGGGGTCAGGCCCTCTGCGTTCAGGTTCGAGGTTGCGCCCTGACTGCTTGAGCAGGTCCCTCCATAGGGGGAGGCATCCAGGCCTATACTACGGTTGGTGATCCTGCCAGGGAGAAGAGGAGTCAACACTTCTTGTTCTCCTCTGAGGCGAACAGGTCCACCTCGGACATCCCAAACCTGTCCCAAATCTGGGCCGCCACCTCTGCGTGTCACCAGTTGTGGTAACGGAGTGCACCCCTGCCCCTGTGTTCAGGAGTCCCAGGCCATGAGTGACAAGAGGCGCTTGTCGCTCCACGTCAACAGCCTATGTGTGCAAACGTGTGCAGGTGTATAATAACTTATGTAGCACATGGTCGTAGGGTGACGACTTCCCTGGCTAGGGCCAGTCCCAGGGGGACGCCATGAATGTAATCATGAATTCATTTTGTTCATGATTATGGTTAATTTGATAAATAAATCATTATACTTGTTCATGTCCAGTCAACTATGTTACCATGCTTATAAGTTACCATTAGGTTTTCTTAAAATATATTTAGTTGTTCCATAAACTATAAATTAAATAACTTAGAAACTTAGTAGCAGTGACACATGTAGCTCAGTATAATTGAATCAAGAAAATGACCATGAATTAACTGCATTCTGTGACATTAGGTGGTTTAATGCAAAAAAGGATACATTTCCTTTATTAATTGGTGGTTATATTTCAAAATGTAGGTAAGTGGACACATATTCTTCCAAGAACAATGATTTGTTTAAAAATCTGACAAGTTAAAACTTTACAGTTTTTGTCCGTAACATACAGTAGTTGACCAAAAATGAGTTAACACCTCTGTTTTTTTATTAAATATCTGAAATTAGAACATGCCTGAGCTTGGCAATTACTGACCGTCGACCTCAGGAAACATCGCTGAAGATACGTCCCAGGTGCATATATATTTATAGTTATTATATTTATAGTGACTCATAGGAATAGACTATGTGACAAGCAGGTATAGTCATGGCGACCACCGGAGAGATGGGTGATAGCCGGAATGTAGACGGCACCCGGGTGAGCAGTATGGGTTAGCGCCCCAGCCTGTGTCCTCCGTGAGGAGGAAGCCCAACAAACCTTGGTGAGGCCTTTAGGAGGGCCATTATAGTCCACCACTCCTGAATGCAGTGCCTGGTACTGGGAGTCTGGTGCAACGCACAGGTCCTGGGCCTGGTGAGAGCAGGAGTGGACCTGGTGAGACGTAGGAGGGGCCCGGTCAGGAGTCAACCCACAGAGCCTAGTCCTTCCACGCGCCAGATTTTGGTTCTCCCAGTACCGGCAGAGTAGTGCCGGAGCAACGGATTGTGTGGCCTTGCTCATTCCCTGATTCCCTGATGGACCGGCTGGGTCGCCTGAGTGAGGGGTATGATGTTGGAAGACCCGAAACCCCGTTGACCTCAGGAAACATCACTGAAGATACGTCCCAGGTGCATCCATGCGATGTATTTTTTTGTTAAAACATAATCTCTCGGGAATACTCTGTAAGGAAAAATATTTTTAGTATTGGTCTAAAAAAATATTTGTGTTTCCTCTGTGCCCTCGCCCTCTTTTTGAAGGGTCTGGTGCTTGAACCACAGTATACCTAAGAGGGCATAAAGTCTGTTGTCATAGAAACCTGTTTAATTTCAAATATCTTTGCTCTGTGCGTAATTAGGCTATAGTATATTATTCCTGTGGCGCGTCCAGCATCCAGGCCTCTCATTACTGTAGTGCGAGCTGTTGAAAACAACTCAACAATGCTTGCCCTCCACAGGCAACACACAAACACACTGTCCAAAACGGTTTGATATTGCCCCTCGTTGGTACACCGAGCTGTTGCATTGAAGTGCTTAAATTTGTTTTAATGTATCTTGGTGCGCTACAAGAGCTATACCGTAGCGCTCCCCAGGCAGTGCTTAATCAGCCCTCATGCAACGGTTCACTGACTCACTCCATGCAGTCTTTTAAAAGCATGAGTTCTACGCTCACTTAAAAGACGCATCCTGTTCTACTCTGCTCGGCTGTTTTGATTTCGCTTTTTGATGGAAGACGCCAATCCCCCTGTTAGCTTTAAAGGACAACTTTAGTTTTTTTTTCAACCAATTGGTTCATGTTTTGGGTTGTTATTAGAGAAAGTAAAAGATGAGTGTTATTTTTTTTTCATTCGCTGCTTTCGTTCGTTTTTAGGGATTTCAGCTGTTTTTGACAGGGGGGCGGGGGCATTCGAGCATGGGGCTAAATATGTATATTTTTACAAAATGTTATAGCGATTTTTGTATTATTTATTACAGTTCTACTAGACCCCAAGAAATTACATCTGGCCACAAAAGATGAAGGGATCCACTGAATGTGTCAAACTGACATATTGAGCCTATGACACACAGTGTGGCTTCCCCCAGTAGGCCTCCTTCACATTCAGTAGATCCTGTGATCTTCTGTGGCCAGATGTAATTTCTTGGGGTCTAGTAGGACTGTAGTAAATAATAATAAAAAAAAATCACTTTAACATTTTGTAAAAAAGAATGTTTGAATGCCCCCGCCCCCCAGTCAAAAACAGCTGAAATCACTAAAACGAAAGAAATCAGCAAAAGAATTAACACTCATATTTTAGTTTCTCTCATAACAACCTAAAACATGAACCTTGGTTGAAAAAAACTAAAGTTATCCTGTTATCCTGTAGTGTGCAAAAAAATAAATCCGTGCCATGTTTTTTCTTAAAACCAAATTGGTTGTCGGTGGTTGCTGTGTACTCTTTGAGCCTGTCCATGAGGATACCTTCTATAGCACCTTTGACATAATGCTCGCTAGTGCAATTGGTGTGTAGTTGTCTATGCTAGTTAACTTTCCCGTTGGAGGATTTTTCACTACTGGCACTAACAGTATACAGACAACATGGACTCAGGTAGTATGCCATGCATCACTAGCCCAGAGAAACACATTGCCAGCAGCACTGAAACTCTATGGCTAGAATGTTTCGGATGTTCTGCCGTAATCATATCCTGGCCACCGTGCTTTGTTTAAAACACATTTTTCAATAGCATAGCTCACCTCATCATGTCTGACAGACACACATCACTGTGGGGAATCTCACCAAGGTTGAAAGCATCACTCTTAACACAATTACACATATTTCCATAGTGCCTTCTCCACAGCTCAACAATGTTATCAGGCCCATGTGCCATCAATACTAGAGGGCATCGGCATCTTACTATTATTAAGCACCTTCACTTCCTTCCAGAACTCGTCAACATGCTGTAGCTTTTCGGCCATAGAGTTTGCCCATCATGACCTGTTCATTTCTTTTAACTTGCCGCAGAGCGTACTTGTATCTAGAGTTTGCATGCTTCTTGCGTTCACACTCAGGGCCATGCCTATAGGCTTTCCTGCTAGTACCCAACATTTAAAGGCTTCTTTAGCCTCTACATCAGAGTTCCCCAATTCATTTTCCTCAAGGGCCATATTTTGACTAAGGTACAAGGCTGGGGGCAGAGTCTGCACGCGCGAGGTCGAGGTCTTGCCCTGAAAATTCATTTTCAGGGCAAGACCCCATTTGAAAAGGATGCATGCATAGGCTACTGACCCCCATTTAATGCCATTTATATCTGGGACCCCCCCCCCAGGGGCCATCCTTTTAAGAGGATTGCTTCCCATAACCAGACAGGTTTACTATTATATCATACATTTTACACAGTTCATTATAATGGCTACCCTCCTTACAATTAATGTTTCCACGTGTGATAGCATCAACAGGTAAATCAATATTATTTAAGTAAACATCCGTCAGTGCCTTGTACTGCTGTAGCTCATTTTACAATTGGCACATCTACAGTTCTACACAAAAACTGGCGGAAAGTATACTGAGCCTTTGCCATTGTCAGAGAGATATGGGTGGGGCAAGGTTGACTGCTTTTATTTGTTACACATGGCAAGGTTGACTGCTTTGTTACACATGGCAATAGCACACTTTACAATTGGGTGAATAATGTGAGATGATTGTTCATTCCCAGTGAAATTGCTGAAGCCAGTCGATATTGTGCTGATCGAACGAGGCACAGATGTCTCGGCAGGTGGGCTTTCTCTGGGCTGCCTTCTTTTTAATGACTTGCGCTTGTTGTTGAGCGGTGCCCGCTCCATTAAGCAGCTATGTGTGTCCCTATGTATACGTGTCCCTGTGTCTGTCCGAGTACGGAAAGCTGAAACACGGTAAATCTATCATTTCAGTTTCGGAAACCGTTGAGGAACCCCCATGGGCGCGTTCCTGGGGGTCTGGATGTTCCGAAGTCCCCCGCACGGTCACTGTCATTTCTCAAATAAATATATTTCCAAAAAGAATCAAAGTGCAGTACAGAGCACAGTACACTAGACTACACTACAGAGCACCGTACAGTACAGTAACTATAACAATAAATGTATAGTTGCACCGCTCAGTTCACACAGGTGTGATTGGTAATCAATCTAAACAACCATCTTCCAGGAAGATCCTTTCTTGAGCTGTTGCATGCTGTTCAACCATGGATGTGCACACAAAACAGACAGAACAGTGGTGAAGGAGATGAAACAGAGAGACTGTGAGGCTGTGAAGAGACCTGTGTAGGTATCTATACTGGGTGTGTTTGCTGGCCTTTAGCAGAGTTAAAAAAAGAAAAAGAAAAACAAGGCATTTGGAAAATCATATCGAATAACTCTCTGGGGTTTTAATATTCATAGGGAAGCACCGCCTCTGCACAAAAACAACGGCAACAAATGGGGAAGGAAAATCAAACCTGAAGTCAGCCTCGTGAGACAGAAAAAGGCAAAAGCAGCCTGGTGGCAGCTGCATTAATTTTGGTTGCCTTTCATCAGAGGTTGGCCTTTTGACAACGGAAGTGATTGAAGCAATCTTCACAGCCCGCATTTCCATTTGACTCAAAGGTCACCTGTGCACGGTATGTAAGAAGAAGAGGGAACCAGGTGGGAGGTTGAAGCACTTATCATGGCATTATGGAGATAAATAGGCCTTGATGACGTGTGTGCGTGTGCATGCACGTGCGTATAGGCAGCAGCCATCTTTCTCTGCATGTTGCTTTTTGAATGTGTGATCTCATCCACTTCTCCATCTCTCCTCGCTGTGAACCCCATAATCTTTCCACACTCGTGCCTTTATTCTCCTTTAACTCTTTATATCTCTCAACTGTATTCCACTGTATTCTCATCCTTTTATCCGCTCCCCTCCCTTCTGTAGCCTCTAAACGCCCGACTCAATCTTCACCCGTTCCTCTACTATGGCACCACTTTGCACCGGTTGGTTCCCAATGGGAAGAACAGTTGGTTCCCATTGGGAACCAACTGTTCTTCAGTTCTTTTTGGTTCCAAAAACCAGAGCTCCAAAATTGGTGGGAAAAACTAGACCTATATTAAATTGTTAATAGGATCAATACAAGTAAATTAATACATGATAAGCCTTCCACAGTATAGTAGCTTATATTTTCGATTATTTTGCATATTTTCCTACATAATGCCTCATTTAAAAATGTAAAATTTGTAATACAATAAATCATTGTCAAATCTAATATAGGTATGGTTTTGCACACTCAATTCATAATTAACGTTCCAATTTTGAAGCTGGATGGACTAAGAACCAACAAGAACTGCCTCAGGTGTTTCACAAAATTACAGATTAGTAGCTATATTGATGTATGGTCAAAAGATCCCAAATGAGTGTAATATTCCTTCTTGACTGATGCAAATAACCGCAGTTGAACGTTTTAAAATTCCAGAGATTGATTGTAGTGCAATTAATCTCTTGAATGCTAAAACGTTCAACTGCAGATGATTTGTTCTAGATTTGGGACAGCAAATCACAAGTGAACTACACGTCACAATGTGACACTTTGTGAGTTGTGACGAGTGGAAAGCTGGTTAGCTGTATTTGAACATGTTTTGTTTATTTGTATTTGTCAAACCATCCTCCAGTTCTATAATGTGACCAGGTGCTGGAGCGCTCCCGTTTGTTGTTGCTGCCATCAATTTGAGGGGCTTGCACACTGTTTTGACTGCTGTGTTTAACGAAGCCAGGCACCGCTTGGGTTTGTAGTGCTGTTGTGTTGTTCTGTGTAGAGTTGCAGTACGTGTTAGCCTTATGCCAAGTGGAATCATTGCTGTGTGTGAAGTGTGTGATTCACCTGTCTATTCCATTTTCTAAGCCTGCAGCCAACAGGAGTAGAGCAAGCCAGCTGGGGAGTCTGTTGCCAGCAATTGGTGGACTGGAAATGTACCGTAGATGTTGTATGTTATTGATAAACAACCGAGTATTTTAATTTAGAATAAACAGTCTAATAAAACAGTCAATAAAGTTATATATAGCCCATGTAACCCTAGTTACGAACTAGTAATAGAGAACAGGTAGGAGTGATCAACAGAGTGTTTGTCTATACCTGGACTAGCATCAGAAGCACTCTAGGTTTTTAAGAGCCAGTGCAATGCACATCAATAATGACACAGACAACAATGAACTGAATTTGTTATGTGGCCAATTATTATTGCCAATTATGCACATAGGAAATAATTATTACAACAACTGCAGTATATGAAAGATAATAAACAAAAAGAAAATCCGGCAAAATATTAAACCCTAAAGTTCCCAAAGTTCTGTTTGGTTTGTTTGTTTACTCTTTACTGAGTAATGTATTAATCAATGATTAACTATTAAGACCACAGAACTGCGATATATGGCGGAAGAAGAACAAGAAAACATATACAATAAGGCACCATAGACACCTTGCAGGGCTTGGCCTCTCAATAATAATAATAAACTGTATTTATATAGCACCTTTCATGACATGAATGCAAAGTGCTTTACAGAGCAATAAAATGAAGCAATAAAATAGGCTACATTTTATTCTGGGAGTCCTGTCTTTAATAACTGAGGGGTTACAGAAGTATCAGTATACTACAAGTTTGTTGTATTTCAACACTCTTCGTGTCTTTATTTTCACAAAATAAAATAGCTTATAAACATTTGAGCATGTGAAAGAATAAACTAACAAATATGGTTTGAGTGATCTTTATTTATAGCGGTTTGTTCAGTGGGAGACTGCATGTCAAACAGTTCAATTCCTGAGCATTTTTCAGATATTATTTGTGTTGTGTTGTGTTGTTGTGTTGTGTATTCAATAAAAGTGTCATGTTGATTTGCTTTGGAACATTATTGAATCATATTCTGAATGTACAGTCACATTTCCTAGAGAACAGCAATTTAGTTGAAATGCTGTTTGTTTGGGATTATAGGCTCTTTTGTTTGATTTAGACAATTTCATCCAAGAATGTTATGCAAGAAAAGAACAACAGAACATAAGTTAAGTGACTTACTTGCAGCCTGACTGCTCACTGCTGGACTCATGCTTGACCTGAGACTTGAACATAAATTATGGCATTAAAGTGGCTTTAATTAGTTTTATATATAATTAATTCATAATTATAAGTTTAATTAATAACGTTTAATACAATGTAACTTTAATGCCACTTTAGATGTATCGCTATCCTGAGTTAGATTACTAAACTGTACTACTGAATCATCTTTTTTAATTCATGGGATTTCTTAGATTTGATTGTTGTTGTGGCTTGGCTTATCGTTGCTTGCAGCTATATTTCTACAGGTTATTATGACCTATTATTTTATTTAGTATCAGCCATATATTAGGCACTATATATGCTCTCTTATACCTCTTATCTTTTTAACTGCATGATGCACCACTAAGAATTCCACCCACCTTACTTGTAATGTGATGTGATAATGAAGATTGATTCTGATTCTCCAGGGCTCGGAGTCTGATCATGGTTGTGCCCTATACCTGACTTTGTCAAATGGTGTGTTAAAGGCTATAGGTTTCAGACAGAATAGTAATAAACCAAAAGACGAGAAACAGATGCGCGTGGACTCTCAACTGAAATGTGATGCAGTAAAGTCGGCTCTCGAGTGTGGACAACACATTAATTTAATGTGGAAAGGGACACGTCACTCCTTTTGCAACCAGATCTTATATTCATTATGTTTGGGAGACAAGAAACACTTTCCTGGGGGTTTTTATGTGCAGGGTAATATGTGTTTTTACTAGATGTTTTAGTATTTCAAAGTGTCCATGGTGTCATGGACACCGGGCTCTGCACTTACTTCCTGGACTACATGTTGTCTCAGTAAGACAGCCCTCCCACTATCCACAAGGAGGACCAGTGCACCAAAGCATTATGGGAATGCACAACCTGCCTAGTAGTAACATCAAATAGGCCAATTTTTATTTTATTTTTTTCAAACAACATTTTTTTTTTTGGTTTTTGAATTATATTTGTATTCATGAGAGAACAATGGCTTCTATTATAGCATGCCAACTTTCCAGGAATATAAAGCGCATACAATTAGTTTGGATTATCCATCGATGATGTCACTGGTAGGCAGGTTTCTGTCCACAGTTGTCCTGTGAGACACAGACCAAGTAGGAAAGAAATGGTACCATAATTATTATAATGAGCATTAGTGAGGACTTTGATACTTTTCATGTCCGTGAGACATTTACCGGTATGTAAACAAATATAATCAAGTGTTTTGATATTCTCATTTAATTTCTGGTTGATAGGATTGTGAAAGTCTGCTATTGTTAACATGCAGGTGGCCCATGAAAGCAAAAGGCATTATTAGCCAACCTGGCCATCAATGAACAATTATTAACTTTTGATTGATTGATTGATTGCTTGATTGATTGAAAGAAATAGCAACAGAATGCAGTCAAACATTTAGTCCAAAAGGGATAGCACAAACATTGCGGTCTTGTTTCCATTTACGCCCTATGGATTCAACTCATAGACATGACATGAAGAACAATGACACAATTCAATATCCTCACAGGACAAAATGGGCCTGCTGAAAGGTAAGGTGGATTTTCAGGCCTTTCATGCCTTCTGGCTGATGTTAATGTGCCTCTTGTAACAATAATAGTCCTTCAGTTCTTCCACTATATTAGGCTATTAAATGCTGTCAGTTGTCATCTGTAATGTGTATATATATATATATATATATATATATATATAATACATATGTTTTATTCTATTATGTTGTGTATGCCTGCCCCTGCATTCCCCTGTGAGCTGTGCTCTTTGTTTCCTTGTGTTGAACTGGGTGTGTTGATTTGTTGCTGTTGGTGTATAACAGCCTTACCTGAGTCTTATTGTGTTATGTCTGTGGACTGGATATGGTGCAAAAAATAAATGTCCTTTGGGATAGTTACCAGAATCTGAAAGGAATACTACAGCTCATATATATACTACAGTTCACCACTACATGGAGGAAACAATTATAGGAAATGACGATTTCTTACATGAGAGGCGTGGTGGTAAAGTGCTTAGTGGTAATAAACTACATTATGCCCTTCTTTAGAGATTATGTTAGGATATTTCCCCCTCACTATATGAGTTAAATATACACAGTTGTATGAGTGGCAGGGATAATGATTTGTAACTCCATGTGGGATCCAATTATGTTTATTGATCTCAGGTTTCTCACTAATTTCCCATTCCTGCCTTGTGGCTATATAAGTGGGGTTATTTCATACAATGATTGCAATCATTCAACATAAGCCTATAAGGTCTTATTATTATATAAATAATAAATCCATTATAGGTGTCACATTCTAATTGGTTTGTAAGAAGGTAAAGGGCCTATATAGGCCTATAACTTTTAGAGAATGATAAATGCTATATGCTATTGTCTTTGCTGGAGGAAGAAATCATGGTGAGGCACATCAATCTTTATTACCGGCTATCTCCGAGTCCAGAACATCCAAGGGCAACAGAAATATTGCACGCGGGAAGAACATTAATCTTCTTTCACCTGTCTATAGATTTTTTCCCCTTGTCTGTGTGGAAATACATTTATCCCTATACAGTAACGACTCTTTGGTGTACGTTACTGTTTAATAGAAGTTGATTCATTGTTGGTCTAAGGCTAAAACGGAACACACACACCCACGCACGCACGCGCGCACACACACACACACACACACACACACACACACACACACACACACACACACACACACACACACACACACACACACACACTTGTCACTTTGTTTTTTGGAATACCATAAGTTAAAACCCTCTGTCTATAAAGCCGATTGATTGATTGATTGATTGAAGTAGTAATTAACAGTTTGCAGAATTACAGTAGTACATTTCAAGCACAACTCGATACAAAAAACGGTTTACTGTGAGTTAACAGAGTTTCCCGATAGGTTACATTTACAATAATAGATTTGAATGCACAAGGGTCCGCAGTCTTTGGCCCCACCCTCGTTGTACCTGTCGTTCCGTGACAGGCTGATGAGCTGAAAACGCTTCCCATCGATGAGCTTACACATCCCATATCCCGGAGGGGCGGTTATGTTGCGATAGGCTACCTCGTCGTCAGGGTCAGGCGAGACAACTTTTTCGTCAGGTGACTGAGAGTCTGACAACTTTTTTTTTTTTTTCTTTTTTTTAAATTATTATTAGAATTTTCTTCACCATTGTGTGTTTGTAATGGTGTCTAGTAACACATAGGGTAAATTGTGACTGTGACAGCTGCTGAAAGTTGGGGTAGGCCTACCATTATAACAACCAATATAAGGCAAAATGTTCTAAATTTCATTATGCTTTAAGTAGCATGTGACGTGTCAAACTGTAGGGTATTCATGATTTTGAACCCATTCCAAGCATAGTGGAATGGGTTCCACTAAAAACTAAAAACACTCCTTGGGCTAAATTCGGCCATATCACTTGCCCAAATGTGCTGTTTTTAGCCCAAGCAGTGTTTTTCGTGCAAAACTAATGCTTGGAATGGATTCAGAATCATGAAAACACCTATATGTTACACCGTACGTCATATATGCTACTTAAAAGTTTCATTTGTGAAGAAATGTCTTGGTAAGAAATATATTCCCAGATTTGACATGATTCTGACAATTGTCTCTGACTAAATGGGTTGATGACACAGCTCTGATTTTACACAGACACAGTCATTATGTAAATGTATGGTATCATATGTCGTATTGTATGAACCCCCCCCCCCAAATAAATGAATAAAAATAAATAAAAATAAAACATCATTATTTCAATATTCTACCATACAATAGTCTACCATCCCTTGTGTGTTTGTGTGTCTACTTACCAGTTGCCCCCCCCCCCCTCTCTCACACACACACACACACACACACACACACACACACACACACACACACACACACACACACACACACACACACACACACACACACACACACACACACACACACACACACACACACACACACACACACACACACACAATTCGATATTATTAAATAATATCGAATAGTGTATTAATGTACATTTTCCTTATTTGGACAACGGTTGCCATGACAACCATCTATCAAATCACATGCGTGACCGTCCGTCCAGCCTATGGCACGGTATCCCTCTCTAGCCCGGGTAGCCCCGCCTCCTCCCACGCCTCTCTCTCTCCACCGGCGTTCAGTCGGTAGCAGCGGGCTTTTTTGCAGGCTTGCAAAGTGGAGCATGAGAGCGGCGCATTCGGGGGATGTTGTACTTGTAATGCTATAGTTTTCGAGTAAAAACACAGGGTAGAGAGAGAGAGAGAGAGAGAGAGAGAACAAAAACATAAGGCTAGAGTGAAGGTCACTGCAACCGGGAGACAAGGGAGCGTGGCTGGCGGAGGAGGACTGGAGGAAGTGGAGGAGGAGGGTTGCTCGCTCTTTTGCAAAACCACACACACCGCGCACATCAAGCAGACATGGCGGAGCACCACGCACCCGGCGACGGGAAGCACAAAGCGTCCCCGGCGGTGCAGCAGGGCAACAGTCGAGCCGGCGTCCTCCAGGCTGCTGCGGGAGGAGGAGGAGTGGGCAGCGGGAAAGGAGGCCTGTCAGGCGGACTAACGCAGCCGGCCGGGTGGCAATCTCTGCTCTCGTTCACCATCCTCTTCCTGGCCTGGCTGGCGGGGTTCAGCTCGAGACTTTTCGCAGTGATCCGCTTCGAGAGCATCATCCACGAGTTCGACCCATGGTAAGGCACGCCGCGCGCGCGCAGCTTGCTGCTTGTATGTATGTATGTATGTATGTATGTGCGCGCGCGCGCGTGTGTGTGTGTGTGTGTGTGTGTGTGTGTGTGCGTTGTCATTGTCCTGTCACATCAGCAGCACTGTAATTCCCGTTGGTGATGGATGGTTTATAGTATTATTAATAACACAATAATAGCCTCATGCTACCTGCCTCCAAGCCAGACAGTCAGACAGTCCATAATGAGATGTCGATTTTTATAACTTTCTCCTAAAATAGGTATTTTACAACAACATGTATTAAAGCATCCTCATAAAAGTGCTGCTTCAACTTTACTTCGAATTATACTGTGTAATAAATAATATGATGACGAGTGCAGTTGGACAAGCATGCTTCCTCCACTGCATTTTCCGAGTTGAATTGAGGCATTAATGTGTGCATGGGGGGGGGATTATTACAGTATGATCGATTTATCTGAAAATGGGATTTGGCAGAAATTCGGTCGAGATTTCCCTGTGACTTATTTCATTTTATGAGCTGTGGCTGATGATCGTCTGCTTTTTAAATGACATGATCATGATCTGTGCCATTCCCTCTGACATAGCATCTACTATACTGTAGCTGTGGCAGTCCATTATGACACCACACATATAGGGACCCGGAAGGCAAGGCAGTTGATCTTGGCTTCCCCTTTCATAACCACTAAGTGACCGTGTGTCACACTGGAATCATTCTTTCAACATGACGGTGTTCTAGTTTGTCCACAACAGTTGCAGTGCATCGTTCACCCTGTGATTGTGATAGACTTATATGTTGTTGTTTCATTCAAACGGATTGAATGATTTCATTTTTGGCTGGGTGTCCATTCCAAGAACAGGCGTTTCCTCTCCCTGGTATGGGTTTCCTTATCTGACAGCGTGTCACAGGCAGCTTGTTTGAAGTGAACTTGCAATGCATTTTATACTTGAGTGCCAAAGAGCTGCATTATAGGGATTGGAGTTGAAACGGGTCACCTGATCCACGTGTTTAATCCTGATTCCTGACTGGTTTATACACTAAGGAATAATTGGAGCAATGTTAGACTTTGTTTGAGTGCAAAATTGTGTCGCAAATTCCTTGTAATCTCTACTTATTAACCCCCTGCCATCAAATCTGATTATGTCGGGGTTCTTCTTGTGGGCTAGCTCTTTTAATCTGAAAGATTTATGGTCATTCACTTCTGCCCTGGATTATTATTAGACCGCTGGGGCCAGCTTTACCATGGCAGTGTGGTCATTCCAACAGCTACATGGTGCTATGACGGCATTTGCAATGCATTTATAAGTGTTATTATAGTGCCTAATCGGCTCCAGTTGTTTTTGAGGGGCGTATATACAGGTTTAATGTTTGTTTTTAGTTCAATGTTTGGTGTAGAAGGAATACAGGAGCATATCTATGAGCCCTGATGGTCCCAGTCAACTAATACACTACAGGATCTATCGTGGCACAAGGGCAGTTTCTATATGGCCGGTGGCTTGCTTCCTTCCTAAATTGTATTGTTTATGGCCTGACAGACTGCCAGTGAAGAGGAGAGGCTATTCTTTTGAGGGTCCCTCCTATGTTCAGCTATTAGTATAGATTTTCGTCTCACACAAACATAAAATTCCAATTGACAATGAATGGAGAATTCACGTCATGTAATTGTGTTTAATTTCACAACTCTGAGAGCAACCTCTCATAGGCTACAGGATACATCAAATATAAAGTAATATGGCATAAAAGTGTGTTTTTTTTATTATTATTTTGTTTTACCTGAAATGTAGTGGAGTAGAAGTAAAAGTATTGGAAATTGGAAATACTCAAGTAAAGTAGAAATACCTCAAATGTTTAACATATCCACCCCGCCCCCTATCCAATCAGAAGCCTTCCCAGCCCCAAACCTGATGTGGAATGAAATAATGGGATTTAAAAGTATTGTCCATGTAAACACTCATTCGGAATGACCATTTCCCATGTAAACACGCAGCAAAAAACTTACTTCTGAATTAATTAATTCTGAAGTTTTCATTCTGAATGAAAAAGCCCTCATGTAACCGCAGCCAGTGATTGGAGAATTTACGTCAGACAGTACGTGTCTGAGCAAATCGACATGTTGAATTATGATGATGAGAGCGCCCCTCACCTCACTTCACACAGGTGTGATTTCTAGACTATTATTTCATTAAATATGTTGTACTAGAGAGACCACTACAGACAGAATCTTCAAACCTTGGCTGCACTTCTGTTTGAAGTAACTATAACATTCTGTTTATAAATATAATATAGCAATGCAGTGCATGCATGTGGAAAAAGAAAGTCTGAATTGTTTTGTTCACAGCACAGATGAGTCGCCAGACTCGCCACTGCCAACAGAAGACTGTTATTGCACTGTAGTTAAATGCAATTGTTGTTATGGTCCAAAGGTACAGTATGACAGGAGATGTAGTCTCCTGTCAATGTATTTTCATATTTTCAAATATGGCCTCCATTGAACAAAGTTTATAAGTTACATCTCTCTAGGTCGTCCTCAGAGTGAAGAGCCCTCCATCGTCGCTTCCAGTCATCTCGGTTCTCCATATACATTTGGCCAGCTCGTTAATAACACCCGTGTGAACTGAGTGGTGCAACAGCGCACAACAGCGCCCCTACTGGTACTAATAGTCATACTCGTGCTCATTAACGTCACACGGACACATAGGTGCACGGACACATGAACACATAGGTGAACACGGACATTGCTGTTCCTTGGAGTGGTTGCACCACTCAATAAGTTGTTATAGGGCACATACCACATCATGGGCTCAAAATACCCTCCTGTGATGTTCCGTTTTATTTGAACATGCTGTAATATTACATTCCACATTTGGGTTGGAATTTGTTTGTTTGTTGCCTGGACCACAGAGGAAGAATATAGTCTCCACTATGGTTTCAGAATTTAGACTAAATGCCGTTTTATGCTTTCAGACACACCATCTGTACGTGTCTCACAGTGCTCTTGAGCTTTGTGCATTCACACTGTCTGCGACTTTCTGAAAGCCTCGGCAGAAGACGTGTACCAGAAAGTCAATGTGGTCTCAGACATCTGTGGCAGCGGTATAGCTTATACCTCATCCTCGTCTTAAAACCCCTCTTTTCTCGGCTTCTTTTCCAAGATTGAGGTTTTGGATCAAACCGGCGATGTTCACGCCGGCGCATTGCTACAGTGTTGCCGCATCGCGGTTACAATGTTAATGTTTTTTTGGGTGACACATATATATATATATATATAAAGAGATCGGGATAGAATTAGCCGTTGCTTCCGGTTGTGAATTGGGGGTCTTCAAAATATGACTGGGACTACAGACTGATACGTTTGTCGTTTCGCCGTCACTTGACTTGGTGCGACGCGTCGTTCAACACATGACACTCCAAGGCAGCACACATCGGTCTTAATGGACATCCACGCATGTTTAATATAAACATGTATGCATCGTTCAACAGTGAAGGCATGTTGACGTCAAACAGAAAATCCAAGATTTTCCGTTTCTTTGAAACCTCCAAGGTCAATGTAACGTGTTATGTCCTCCTGCCAACCTGCAGACTCCTCAGAGTTTTGACACGTTTTATTGTTTATACACAGAATGTTCCTCTCACATAAAGGGAAAAAAAGGTGAGCTATATTTGAACTTTTGAATAGGGCTTATTTATTTTGTCAGATCTGCCAATTATGTTATCATGTATTACAGCTGAATATTTGAGTTAGTTTTTGACAGCTAGAAAAGAGGATATTTGTTTATGACGCCTAATGCTGAATGATGGTGGACGCCGGGCGTGACGCTACCCCCCATTGTCTGGATGTTCAGACCCTGCTGTTCTGTGCCTTCGACTCTGCTGCGCCGAGCTTCAAGTGATCTGCACTTACCAGAGAAAAAGGTTAAACCCCAGGCAATTTGGAAAAGGCAAAATTGGATTCGTAGATTAAACATCAAAATGTCTGGCTCGTTTTGAAATGCAAACATTTTCTTTCAGAGGCTGTCCTGAATTGCAGTCAAGTGCTGCTTATCAGACTCTGCTAATTTGCTCTCTCCTAATATTTTGTTATTATTAAGCCCAGGCGACAGTAGATTAAAAAAAATGCATTTATTTCCTGTCTCTTCCATTTAAAAGTGAATTAGTTCTCTGTGCATTGTGTAACACTATTTCCTGACTTGGAAATTATTCTGTAATCACCTTCTGTTTATCATTCAGGCAGAACTTCGTTCTCAACTCCATGACTCAATAAGTCAATAATCTCTGCTACAGTAAGCTTACCAAGACTTGTACAATTCTAGAATCTTTACCTTGTGGAGGTGTTGAACTCCTCCTCAGCATCTCTGGCACAAATATCACCTTTATTCAATATTTGCTATACAGTATGTTGCTTTTGCTGCTGCATGGAGGAGATGTTCAATATTGCTCCAAGGGTGAATTCAAATCTATCCCACTTCTCTTGAAATCGTCTGACCAACTTTATTGACTTTGAGAAAATAATATGGATTTTAACCAGACTAGCCTCTGTAGAGAGAGCGAGAGAGAGAGTGTGTGTGTTTTTGTGTGTGTGTGTGTGTGTGTGAGAGAGAGAGAGAGAGAGAGAGAGAGAACACGCGCGTCTCTCTTTGTGCACGTGTTGGAGGTCGATTGGGGTTTTTCATGGTGAGTTATTTGTTAGCAACTCCTACACACAGCCTGACTGGTTGTCATACCACATCCTGAGCCCAGACTGTCAGGAATTTCGTGGGGTAGCAGGTTATGACATTTGTTTCGGCATCGTACTACTATACTATAATTAGTGTGAGAAAAAGCCTTGTTTGGGGAGTTCTACTTGGAATCAGTCAAGTTATCACCACCTCGATTCAGAAAGTCAAGTTGATTTTGCCTGAGGAGACTAGTACAGGAGCAGAAGCCTGTGTTAACCAAATAACGAGACAGACAGATTTTCTTTCATCTGTTTCTCTCTCTCTCTCTCTCTCTCTCTCTCTCTGTCTCATATACACACAGCAGGAAACATGAGTTGTGTTCCATTAGTTCTTTGCACTGCAGTATATTACATTTTCTTATTATGCCAGATGTAACTCAATGAACTAGATCCTTATTTTCAGTTTGTTTCAACAAGAGCAAATAATTTACCAAAATACAATTCTCTATTTTTTTTATTGGCATGGTAAGTTAAAATATTCAATAATGTTGTGTGTTTGCAGTTTGGTAAGCTATGGGAAATCTTAAAACGAGGAATCAATCTGATTGGTTGAAACAGCCTTCTAACCGTGGGTTAAACCAGCACCATTCACCACGTAATCAAAACAAAGAATTCAGCTGCTCTGTTCTCCCAGAGCACTAGCAAACTCGGTGGCTAGGCTAGCTAGTTTCTTGGGACATTTGTGGTCGTAGTGACTACATCTGTCATTAATTTTTTTTATCTTTCAGCAATTATCTTAGTTTGAAGGGTAACTGTTGTATAATTGCAATATTACAACGTGATTATTGCCACTTCAGTGATGCTTGCGGAACTCGACTTCGTCTCGTTCCTGACCGCATCACTGTCGTGGCAATAATCACGTTAACCCACACCCTCTTGTGTAATATTGCTTAATTAACCCATTCTGGGCGAGAACCCCTTTTGGTGTTAGCTATTGAAAAATAGCAGATCTACATGCTCATAGCGAGCCACTCGGTGGCGCGCTACGAGCTTGTAGATCTGCTATAAAAAAAAAAAAAACGAATAACGAAAACATGAGCTTACAAGTAGAGCTGCATGCTGTCATCATCTAATTTATTTCCATGAAAATATGTCGGGTTAATAATAATATAGACTGTTGGAGCCAAAGTGCTCTTTTGTTTGTTTTGTTTTGTTTATTTAAACGAATTAATGATGAAGTTAACGTGTCCTTCATTACGATGACGTCATGGCTATCCGTCAGTCAGAATGGTGGGTGGTTGTCATAGAAACACTCATTACCTGTCAGTGTGATGGCACTCAGGTGCGACAGGGGAAGACGACACAGTTTTCGACCGTGCATGGTCGATAGGTTCAGTTGTTTGTTTGTTTGTTTGTTTGTTTAAAGTGTACACAGTTTATTTACGTTTGAATACTACTGCTGAAAGAAAGTGGATATTACAATAAATGGATTGACATATCCGAAAGTAACACAACTCTCTGGACATTGAATTAATCACTGCACGCGTCAAACTCAGTTCAACCCAGTTGCCCTGCTGTTTAGCCTACTGGTACAGGCTTCACATAGACTTTAAACAGCATTTAATTATTTGCATATAATAAGTGCTGTAAAATGTTTTGACATGTAGCCTATTTATTCTTAAAAGATTAAGATCAATTTAATTTTTTTAATCTATGCAATATTTTATCTATTTATCTATGCCAGGAGAGAAAGGGGGGGAATTGACACGATTTGAACCCGGACCAGCTGAGGAAATGACTGTAGACCTTTTTTTTAATATGGAATATGCTCCTAGCAGGCGAGGTTGATCCACTGGGGGTGCCCCACAATACATTTTGACCGTTTATAAAACATTGTTCAACAGCCATGCTGTCTCTTATCACTTAATGGAAAATGTGTTAACGGGCAACACTGTGGAGTTTATCCCCCTTGCCACAATTTCTCAATGATTTTGGGGCCCACATGTGTTCTTTATCATTTACTATAAGAATGGATGAAACCTCCCTCCCTGCGTGATATTGCCTTCCCTCCCTCCCTCCGTCCCTCCTAAAACATCACATCTGACTCAAAGTGGATTGTGCCAAACCCAGGGCCTGCTGCTATAGCAGAGCACAGCACAACAACATCAGCTACTGCAGCATTGTAGAGGGACATACATTGGTGATTGATCTGTGTACCAGACACTTAGCTGGAGAGGTAACCCCCCCCCCACACACACCACACACCACACACACACACACACACACACACACACACACACACACACACACACACACACACACACACACACACACACACACACACTGCAACTCTCTGTCTGACCCTATAACAGCTTATTAAATATTTAAGAGCAGAGACGGTGTCCAATTACCTTATGCAGAAGGTCTTATCCCAGGACTTGATGCACAGATTTCTCTCTCTCTCTCTCTGTCTCTCACACCCACACATACATTCACACTCGAGCACAAGCATATGCTCTCAGAGAAAGTAACTGTATCGCTGGGAAAATCTATGCAAGTGTTTAATTATAAACTAACCTCATGCCACCCCTGCCCGATTACATGATCCCAATCCCAATACACCTCTCGTCAACAAGAACACCGCCCACCCCACCCTACCCCACCCGAATCGAATGCCCACACACAATTCTTTGAGAACGGATACTCACCCGCTCTCTTAAATTCCTATCAGTCTATCTCAATGTCAGCTCATTATATGTTCCGAGTCCCTTGCACCTAAACTAATTACTTGTATATTATGAATCTCTTCCCTGGCAATAAAAAAGTGCTGCTTCTGAGTTTAACCTTCCGGTCCAATAAACGGATGGAAGTATTTCACACGCAATGGATGATGTGTCGTCCAGTGATATTTGTTATACGTTTACCCGCACATTGATGTTCACATTGCAGCGAGGCTGAGCTTCATGATGTGGCCATATAGCTAATCTCTTGGTTTGCTAACTGACAGAATCTTTCAGTAGAAACAAAGCCTGCGGCTCGCTGGGAATTTTCAAGTGTGGCGTCCAGTGTGCCAGCAGTAATGATTGCATTTTGTCTGCCGTTTCAATCGTCTCCACTTCAACCTTTCACAGCCAGCCGAGGCTTCAGAATCGGAATGTCCTCAGAGAGGGAGAGAGAGAGAGCTCGAGAGAGAGCTCGGGGTATTCATGTCCTCTCCCCTGTGGAACATACGGTACAGGAGGAGAAATGCAGTGTGTGCGATGATGACGCTCTTCACTCTCCCCGGCGACGAGCTTTTATCCTCCACTTTTTCCCGAATCTGGGGACTTTCTGCTAAGCTCTGCACGATTAACTGCTTTTTTTTCCTCCCTCCCTCGCGGGTCGCACGGCAGACCAGCTCCACTAGGACTGCCGGGGACCGGGGGGAGGCAGTGGCGTCCGAAGTGTGCGTCGTAATTTGTTCGTGCATGACGGCTCTGTCCCCTAGGGAGCCACCTGCAGCAGATCTCCTGGCTCCAAGGTTAGCGGGTATAGCCCATAGGGGAAGAAGTCACAGTGGAACGTAGGCCATAAAACACACACTTCATTTTATCCCTGGTTTTTGTTCTGTTTATTGGATTCTTTGGTGGTGTTTTTCTGCAGAGAGATGTCTCGGGCCCGATGGCGTAATATAGACGCACATGGAAGGTACACGCGTATGTGCCTCATCGCTCCCCGCAAGGAAAGACATTTCCTTTCATTCGTATTGACCAATTCAAGCAATCCTGTAGGCCTACTGGCAAATTCAAATAAAATTGCTTTTTTTTTTTAATGCGGCTGTATTTTGACCCCCTTCACATTTTCATTAATATCCTCGTTTCAGCTTGAATGGTGTCCGTGCGTCGCCGTCCCGAGGCCGTGCCGGTTGTTGGCTGCTTTGATGAATGCTTTATGGAAGTACAACAATGGGTGATTGATTCCCACTACAGTAGGTAGGGAGGGGAGGGGGGGAGGGGAGGGGGGGGGCGCAAGACAGTTGATTCATTCAAGTCAAATTGAGAATGGCGAATAACCCGATGTTTTATTTATTTATTTATTTTCTCTCCAAATCCCCAGACGAATTGCCTGTCAGACAATTTGATTGTGAAAGCACTAGTGCGTTCGGCCCCTAATGAGACGTGTTTCCTGTCAGCAGCCAAAGAGGCCACGTATACCTCACAGATAGCCTGATGGAGGATGATAGCGGCGAGAAGGAGACCAATTTGTTTGTGTGATTAATCGCCGCTGTTACACCTTTTTTAGAGGCATTGGCGTGTTTGCATTGGAGTTCAGCAGAGCCACATAAGCATTGCATAAGATACGATTATTTTTTTTGCGTGCATGTAATGTGGACTGCATTGTGTAAACAAACACTGAAGACAGAGGTGAGGACGCAAATTGTGATTGGCCAGAATGCGATGATGTATTTATGAAGAGCGAGTGTGATTTTCAGTCCCCGGTTCCTGACCGTTCAGTATTGCTTTACAATGCACTTCACGTTCCCATTCACACACACCACGACACGGTAACGCCGGTATAATGTGGTAAATGTTGACACACACCGACGGCAGAGGCAAGCCAATGCAAGGCACCGACCTGCTCATCGGAGTCGAGTAGTAAGCGTCTCCATCTATATAGATCACTTAAATCCTCATTTCGGTGTCGCTAAGTATTGATCATTTTTGTCGTCACCGATATAGATTTGTGTTTGCATGGTGAGCGTTCGGGCATGGCTCCTGTGCCTGGCTGGCTGGCTGGTATACTGTATAACCTGCAAAGCAGCTTTACAGTTAGTCTATCTGTACCCACCAGGACCCGTTCTTCTACCTGCGACTTCTTTGTCTTTCAGTCAGGGGGAAAGCATGTCTCTCCGGTCTCCGCAGCTGGAAACTGGCGTCTAACAAGATTTTAAGAGCTGTGATCTCTGACGAGATTTAAATCCCCCAGTGCTCCAATTCTTTGCTCTTTATTGGAACCTGCAACCATGGACTGTCACTCTGGTACTTTTCTCGACTGAAGCATAAGCCTCAGTGCATTTGAAGCAATTGATCTTGCTCGCGTTCCGCGCCCTTTCCTTCATATTGAGAAGGAGATTGGCTTTGTGCAAACTAAGGGCCGATTCATACTCCTATTTTACCGCTGTTTCAGCGCTGTAGTGCCGAAATGATTTCGGCTCGTCAGAAATTTTCAGTAGCACCGAAGAGCCGACTTTAGGACGGTACCCGCCCCCCCCCCCCCCCCCCCCCCCCCCCCCCCGAACCTCATTGTAGGCTCTATAGCGCCGAACCGACTTTTATTCGGCTCTAAAATGGGAATATGAACCGGCCCTAATACACACCACCAGAGTGCAGAATGGCTGTGTGTCACTGATGGCTGCTGTAGTATAAAGATGTTTGTAGAGTTTTATGATGCTTTATTTCATACAGGATAGTGCAAAGACGCTCACAAGGAGCATATTATGGTCTGTGCACTAACTGGCTGAGCCACCACGCACCCCAGCCCACTGGCAATTGATGTGATTGTTGTTCCCCGACGGCCAATCCAGCACAGAGCTCAGAAGGAATAAGGTGTCCTCGTCTTAGAAGGAATTGCTCCTGTGATAGACAGCACCTTTGTGCTCTCATTTTGTCATTTCTCATACAAAATATGTGTTGATGATTAGAACCCTAACGATTACACAAGAACCCTAACGTTGATTGTTGAACAAATATGGATTTTTTTACATTCAAATTTTCACATTTTTACAAACGAATCATCTTGTTCAGTTGACCCCACTGAAATCGTTTTTGTATTTGAAAGGCTACTAGTTTGCATTACGGCTGCAATGTTTGTCAGTTCCTGCCCCTCCATTTGATTTATTCAGTATTCTGAGGGGGGAGGGGGGGTGTTAGTGTTAGTCTAGTTTCAGACGACTAATTCTACAGTTGACATCTAAAATGTGTTTTGGCGGGCCTTGATGCCGTCTTAATGGCGGAATTGACTCTTGCTGAAAATAGCAATAGCAAATAGCTATTTTCAGCATTCAGTGTACAATGACTTATACTGGATCTCTTGTCCACTAGTCCCTGACATTTTAGTCTAGTTTGTATGTGTTGACAAAATTGTCAATAAACATTGTATCATGGTTAAATGATGATAACATAAATTGATGTACGATAACAAGAGCGCCCCTCATTTCACACTGGTGTGATTATTTCCTCCTATATACAGCATTACAAATGCCATTGACAATAAACGGAGAACTAATGTTTGTGTTGTCTGAACAAACATACGTCATATGTGTCTGCGCATCTTCCGGCCGATAGGTGAGAACAGGTTTCACTTTGCCGATGTGCTAATGGAGGGATCATTGAAAACAAAGGCGACTTGCATGCTTTGCTATTAACAGAAATTTGCATGCACAAGGGCTGCCAGAGTAGGCTATCTTTTGTTGTCTTTTTCACCACCTCTCTTCGAAGTTAGACTGGCAAGCTCTAAACTGACTGGGCCTCTGGACCCTACGCCGTGATCTCTCACACTCACGCACGCGCGCACACACACACACACACACACACAAGCTCTTGTAGAACAAGAACTTGTAGGTCTGCTATCTTTGAAAAATTGTTAAAATGTGCCTAAAATCTTGGGTTAAAAGGGTAGAAAATAGTGTGTGACCGCGCGTCTGTGGGAACCGATGGAGAGAACCGCAATTATTGTAATGGGTACCCGGTGCCCAGGCACGTTGGGTTCGGTACATGAGTGGTCCCGAGGTTCAGGGACCCACACACCCCTTACTCATGACATCAGGTGGAAACTGGCAGCCATGACTAAACCAATCACATTTATTTTCATAATGGAAGTCAAACGGGGGGCCTCTGATCGGCCTGAAATCTGTGTCTCTGATGAATATGCCATGGATATGTCATAGATGACTGAATGACCACAGGCTGGTCGCTCGCACCACAGGCTGGCTCGAAGTCCAAGTTGCACATTGAAGCCTTCCTGTGTGCATGGGGACATAATATACGCTTGGCCTCCAGGGGAGCAAATTGTATTTGTCTGTTGTTTTTTTTTTAGCTATTAGTGTAGTTTTCCATCTTACACACACATTAAATTCCATTGACAATGAATGGATAATTTACTAGCAAATCGGCTATTTCGTCCTACACAGACGTTATATTCCCATTGATAATGAATAGAGAACTTTTACGTCATAGCGTCTGAGCAAATCGGCTTGTTGTCTATTTTCGTCCTACACGACGAATGCCCCTCACTTCACACAGGTGTGATTTCTTCTTCCACCGAAAATTGCAATTTGTACTTTTTTAACATTTACCGCCAACACCCCTATCTGGTGTTCTGTCTGTGAACTGTAATCAATTCATATTAATAGGCCTGGGTTGCAGCCTGATTCGCTGCGTTCCGTGGATCTGAATTGTCACTGCCGCTACTCCGTCTGGACAGAGGCTGCCCCTCATTTCACCCTGTGTGGAATAAGGGGCGCTCTTGTCATCGTATATATCAATTGATGTTAGCGGACAGGACATTTGACATTGCTACATAAGGTAGATAAGGTGGTGCCGTTTTGACCAAGCGCTCCCACCAACATGTGATCGGTTAGCTGATTTTCTCGTTTACATATGACGTAAGTTTTCCCTTCAATGTCAATGGTGTTTAATGTTTAATTTACGTCATATTTAGCGGAATTTTGACCTGTTTGACCTCTGCTCTGTTCATTGTCAATGGCAAATATTGAGGCGTGTTGGGACAAGATTTAGCGGACATTTGACCTGAATTCCCCTTTCATTGTCAATGGCAAATCTTGAGACGTGTGGGGACAAAAGCTATTTATCATATATCATCATATATACATCACATTCCGTGCTCAGCCAATCGTATACATCACATTCCGTGCTCAGCCAATCGAATCATCACTATGTGGTACACGCAAATGCACAAAGCTGGGCAAAAAGCAATCCCCAATCCAACCGACAAAGCTTCAGAGCGCCAAAGCATTCAGTTCAGGACTAGATTTTATAACCAGTGGTCCTGAATATTGTCCTACTATATATTCCCTTCTTTTCATATCCTTGTCAGCTTTGCCTTTGCAGGGGGGGTCTGCCCCCAGGCGGTGGCGGGGCGGGGTGGGGTGAGGTGGGGTGAGGGAGACACAGAGTCAGCCTAGGGGGGGTCCTGACAGCCAGCGGACAGGAGGGGGGTTCACAGGATGGAGCGGAGGGAGATGTCTGCTTATCGCACTGCTCGCGCGGCCCGTCCCTCTTACTGACAGGCCTCGGCGTGCAGCTCTCTGCAGGGGAGCCCACCTGCATGGAGGGGGAAGGTAGAAGACAGGAGAGGTGGAAGAACGAGAGAGAGAGAGAGAGCGTCATTATCTTTTTAGGTCCCAGCCTCCAGTTAAATTAAATTTCTCGTATGGCGGATAGACGCCTTTAAGCATAAGAGCCCATTTAATAAGATCAAGTACTTAAATAATCTCTACAGAATAGTTCAAATACTTCACACTCCTCTCCTTGAGTCATTTCTTTTCCCTCTTACTCTAATCCCACCAAAGCCCTGCAGGAACACTCTACAAATTCACTCTCAAAGCACGAGCGGCAAACATCAAGACTCGAGATAAAAAGCCGATTTACTTGAAGCTATAATAAACAGACAGAGATTGTTATTTGGGAAGGCTGGCCGGACGTATATAGTCCCGCCAGTTGAACGACTTCATAATGACGGTGATCTCTCCTCAATTAGTTGATTACAGTATCTGTCATGTCCTCGTCCGGGTCTCTCTTCTACTGTCACTGGCTGCATTCGAGGCTTTTCATTGGCCTTTTGGCTTGTTCCATGGCAAAAAAATGATTGGCCAGCTGTCTGTTTGTTGGCATCTGTGGCCATGGTCCCATGTGGAGAGGAGAGGAGAGGATGTTTCACAGAGGAAGGCACTGGATATGTTGGGGCCCCTGAAGACGGACGTGCATCTTGTGCCTCTGTCGCGGGCCTGCTGCTTCAGAAACCACAGCATCTTCTTCTGGCAGGACTTTCAACCAGCCTTGCCCATTGCAGCTTTGCCAATCGGCATCTGTTCCCTCTGCCCCCACCAACCCCGCCCCCCTTGTGCGTTTTCCTGCTGCAGATGCTTCTATTGTTCAGCCATTGTGCTCATTTTTTCACTTGTATAATTTGGTTGAACTAGGATGACTTCATCGTTGCAACCATGCCTGCTGGCTGGCTGGCTGGGCATGGCATGGCATGGCATGGCGTCATAAGAACAACGTTCTCTGAGGTCACAGTTTGTTTTCAGGCTGCTGGAGCCAATGACAGAAAGGCAATTGCACGGTGCGGTGTCGTCCTCTCTGGGCATCGGAGACACAGTCTGATGGATGGAAAGGAAGGGCATGGTCTGGAAGGGAAGAGGGCACTGGGAAAAGATGAAATGGAAATGATGGATGGTGGAATGGAGCGGTGTCCGGTTCCGTAAGAATGACAGGTGGAATGGACTGTCATCCCTGCGACAGCATGGAGAGGATGGGGGCTGTCGGACACCTGTCATATCATCTCCCTTATCG
The DNA here is from genome assembly GCF_964188405.1 of Protomyctophum parallelum. Classification (NCBI taxonomy): domain Eukaryota; kingdom Metazoa; phylum Chordata; class Actinopteri; order Myctophiformes; family Myctophidae; genus Protomyctophum; species Protomyctophum parallelum. The sequence goes on along the minus strand of NC_139697.1, from coordinate 18,374,975 downwards.
ACTATTGCTGTTGGCAGGTCGTCTGGGCAGACTAGGACAGTTGGAGGGAACGGGGCAAAACCACAGGTTTCGAGATTGGACTGCGATAAAACATCAAGTTAGCGCATTCCCTGGTGTTGGCGTAGATCAGGGCTATTCAACCTTTTTTTTTAAGAGAGAAAGTTACAGGTATGATGTGTGCTAGATTATCATAATGACAGTAATCATTATGATTACTCTCCCTCCCTCCCTAGAACAACATATTTCCAGATGTGGGTCGGCGGCCAATTACATATTATTTTTGGGGCATGACAATGTTTGAGAACCACAGACACACTCTCGGGTCTAAATGGGTTAAAAGCCAGGGTTGCCTCAGGGTCAGAGCTCCTTTGCATGCATGTACTCCTCACTCTCCACCTGTCTCTGTCCATAAGACAACATGACCATAACAAAGAATGAATTACCAATCAGCGAAGCTTATTGGGAGACGTACATTGTATAGGTTATTTGTCTAGTTTTGTGTAAAGCATATTGCGTCCATACATTATTTAAAAGACTATCATTGTTTTTTGGACCATAGGTTGACGAAAAACAATATTGTGTTTAATTATTTTTAATAATAATAATATATATATATATATATGTGTATATGTGTTTTCCATGCCATAACTTTTAATCCAGTAGGACAAAAGCACTTTTTGTGTTCAATTGCATACGTTTGTTTTGTTTGTTTTCTGCACCACAAGAGTTGAAATGACTGCTAAAGAGTGGAGAGACAAAAGGAGATTGAAATTAATCACAGCCAATACATTAATGAAGAGAGTTGAGACGTGCCCTTCCAAACTCCATTACAGGCTATTTAATTTCCAAATTGAGCGTATTGTTTGATTTTAATACCCGCAAGGATAGGCCTTATATTAAAAATGTTCAGGCAGTTTAATTATAATAAGGCTGTGATGGGTTTATTCTGACTACTGTAGGGAATTTCCAAATTAATTGATTCTCTTCAGCCTTATACTGAAATGGTCAAATTATAAACAATGAAAAATGGAGGAATATTGGGGAATCCAAACTTGGCCATTTTGTTTATAATTATGGTTTGGGGAGTGAAAGTTTCACAGTAGATTGTGGAAAAGCCAATATGCTGGCGATGTCATTGTTCTGTGAAGTGCAACATTGGATTTACTAACATAAATGACGCCAGACAAAATAATTTCACGGATAACCATGATTGCTTTAATTTAAACCCAATGTTTAGTGTTAAATTGAAGTCAAATGGCACGTGTAGCATGTGCATGTGCTTAAAGGGTAAGACCACTTTTTTGAGGTTTGGGTTTTGTAGTTACTTTGCCATGATGCAACTCCAAATGTGGACAAGAAATTAAAAAATACTGCTCCTCATTGACTTACATTGTAGCTAAAACAGCTCTCAAATTCACTCTTTTAGTATGTAAACAAACACAAACAAAGTTGATTCAGACAATATAGAGCATCACCAAAACTCATGCGGTTTTATTTTTAACAAAAATGTTAGATTCCTGTTGATTTTACTATTTGAAGATCCGGATCCACGGATCCAGTCCGGGTTTTCCTCCCAATAAAATGGACAAATCAACAGGAAGATAACATCTTTATGAAAAAATAAAACCACATGAGTTTTGGTGATGCTCTATATTGTCTGAATCAACATTGTGTTTGTTTACGTACTAAAAGAGTGTGACTTTGAGAGCTGTTTTAGCTACAATATAAGTCAATGAGGAGCATATTTTGAATTATCAATTTCTAATCACTGGAGCAGTTATTTTTTATTTCTTGTCCACATTTGGAGTTGCATCATGGCAAAGTAACTACACAACCCACACCTCAAAAAAAGTGGTCTTACCCTTTAAACATCTGCCCTCCACTATGACCCTCCTCAGGGGGCGACGGAAGGCCCGATGCATTGGTACATGATGGCTGAGCAGAGGGCTCTCCTGTTGGCAGCAGTCTAAACCCTGCTTCTTTACAGGTTGTAAATTGGGATGGGAATTATCAATAAATGTTGATAACCTTATCGATCTATTAACCGGTTAGTTAGTTGATGAGCGCTGTTTTTCTTTTCTTTTTTGAGTGGTGCAACCACCCCTACAACCAGCAATGTCCGTGTTCACCTATGAGTTGGTTCACCTATGTATGTATTCATGAGCACCAGTATGAGTACCAGTAGGGGCGCTGTTGTGCCGTGCAGAAACAGAGAGAGAGAGAGAGAGAGAGAGAGAGAGAGAGAGAGAGAGTGTTGCACTGTTGCCTGCTAATGAGAGAGAGCGAGAGAGAGAGAGAGAGAGGCATGAGCTCTTGAACACCTAGTGTTTTTGTTGCTTAAAATGAGATAAACAACAACAGTTTTACTGAAATAAGTATTTTGGAAGTAGTTTACTACAATAGTGAAAAGAGAGAAATAAAAAGAGAAGAAAAACGAATTTAAACACAGAACCACTTCAACAACAACAACGAGCTAGCTAGCTAGCTAGCATGCTAACTAGCTGACTACAGCATTGAAAATAGAGGGGAGAAAAACGAACTTAACCACAGAACCACTTCTTCAATAACAACAACATCAACAAAGAGCTAGCTAGCTAGCAAGCATGCTAAGCAGCTGAAGAAGACAAAAACAGTGAAGAGAGGGAGAAAAAAAAACGAACTTAACCAACAACAGCTAGCCAGCTAGCAAGCATGCTAAGCAGCTGAAGAGGACAAGTCAAGAACAGATCAACAACTTGTTGTTCATTATTGTTGGGATGTTTATTGACTTTTGTTTTGTTGTATGTACGCTTTGGCAATGTAAAACATATTTATCATGCCAATAAAGCCTTTCGAAATTGATATTGAATTGAGAGAGAGAGAGAGAGGTTGCACCACTCGTTTCACACAGGTGTGATTTTATTTATTTTTAATGAGGATCTTAAAAATCTACACTTTGCTGATGCACAGAAAGAATACAAAAGGCATGCTTATATTCCTTAATCAAATATTTATTTGACCATTTGCGATACAGGTCGGTCAACGGCATCTTTGTATCAGGAATACAATGAAAGGAAATGCTGAAAATAGTAAATCGGCTATTTTCAACATGCAAACAAGTGTTATGGTCCCTCAGTTGTCAGATAGACCATTGGTTCCCGAACCTTTTCGTTTCGGGGACCCCCAAATTGACACTAATTGGCCCACGGACCCCCCCATTTGAAAATATATACCAGGGACCCCCAGAGAAGATTTTTACGGCTATAGCAGTGATTCTCAACCAGTTTAATTTCAAGGACCCCCAGTTTGATATGCATTAGTCTACGGACCCCCATTTAATGGCATTTCTATCTCTGAGATCCCCGATTTATATTGTAAAATCAATGTTAATTTAACTCTTGAGAGTGTACAAATGGACCCGTTATGGTCCATTTGGTTCTTTTTGTACACTCAGAGTTACAGACCCATAACTTGGTCCATTTGGTTGCAAACTGTCATTTAGCTGGGTCCCCCCTGGAACTCCCTCAAGGACCCCTGGGGGTCCCCGGACCCCACTTTGGGAACCACTGAGATAGACCACCCTGATTGGCTAGAACCGCCGCACTGAATGCACACAACGCTCAGCACTTTGATTGATTCAAAAATAATAATGCATAGGACCGAGGCGATCCATTTCTTAACGATAGCGGACAGTTTACAACCAGACTCGACGGAAGAAAGCAATCTAAAAAAACTCCACTCGGAATTGTCCCTCTGGGTAAAACTTCATTGTTGTCATATTTCTTGTCTTGATTTTATTTCAACAAAAACAACAGTACAAAGGTGTAGGCTGCACTGAGTCTGACTGAATAGATTGGTTTGATTCAAATGTCCTGTTTCATGTCGAGGTAGAGAATAAGATCGTTCCATCACACAAGACGACGTCGCTCGGAGAGATGCATTGTCCGCTCTCCATAAATGTCAGTTTATAGCCTGGGTTTTTATTTAAACCATTATTTCACCTAACCTTATTGAGACTACAGAATATACATATAACATATGACATTTTCATTTGATCTTGCAAGAAAGATGTGATCTTTATGCCATATACAAATTAATATTTTATGTGATCAAAATCCATTAGATTTGGATGAATGAATGATGAATATTGACAGTCATGTCTCTATGTAAAACATGGAGAAATGTTCTAGTGTTGCTCTATAGTACAATCTCTAATAGCCTAAGCCTACATAAGGCAAATTTTGGGTCACCAGTTAAGGCTCATACATAGTCTGGATTTTCGGTGGTGAGGTGACCACCGAACTACAACATGACGTCACAAGCCGCGGACCACCGCCACCGCTCCAGCCCTTCTCTCTTTTTCTACTCACCACAGCTCAACGTTATTTCAGCTCCGGTGGTCAGCTCACCACCGGAGCGGTGGTCACCTCACCACCGAAAATCCAGACTATGAATAGGCCTTTACTTTTCACTTAGTCTCTCGTTGCCAGACTGTTGCCTCTCGCAATTTTCATACAGCCAGTGGAGACTCCTGCCCACTTCCGTTTCGTCTTTACAGTCGCGCGAATGTATCCTAATATAAATTGAAATAGAAATAATCTAAGCATATATGGCTTGTTGCTTAGCAGGAAAGGAAATAAAAAAATAACATGTAAAGATATTTTTTAAATATATATCTGTGAACGGAAATGGCAGCTTCCTTACTCTGATTTCGGGAGGTGTAGTTCCAGACTCTATATAGCTTTCAGGAGGTGTAGTTCCAGACTATATAGCATTCACGAGGTGTAGTTCCAGACTCTACATAGCATTCAAGAGGTGTAGTTCCAGACTCTACATAGCATTCAGGAGGTGTAGTTCCAGACTCTACATAGCATTCAGGAGGTGTAGTTCCAGACTCTACATAGCATTCAGGAGGTGTAGTTCCAGACTCTACATAGCATTCGGGTGATTGGGAATGCGAGACTACTGTTCACCTGACAGCAGGATGATTCACCGGGAGAGAGATGGAGCTTCACGGCACGCTCTGTTCATCCAGTTCACCCCCATTGATTGATTTGATTGATCGGTTTTTTTTCTTGTGACATAAAAAGAGCACTTTCCGCCATGCGGTCGCACTGCATCACCGAGGACGAACACACAAGAAAGCCTGAGGGGCTTATTTCCATTGTGGTCAGCAACGGAAAAAAAACACTACATTGCTGAAGAAGTGCTCCGACCAACCTTTACGGTTCCATACAATCCCCCTGCCAAGCTTCTCACCCGTCAACGCTGCCAAATTGTGCCAATTATGTGTTTGTTGGAGCGCGCGGCCAAGCCCGAGGCACTGCTGCCTGGAGAAAATTGCCAAAGTGCCCAGCGATTGACGGGAAGTGCAGCCATTCAAAAAAATGTTTCCCAAGTTTGTTGTCTTCCTGAGATCTGTGCCCCACAGGACTTTGGTTTAATTTGAAACGTACCTCAAAGCTGGCAAATAATGGAATCATTTGTAAATGTTCAGCTCAGCGGTCCAGGCACCTTGGCTGGTAATCCAGTCTGGCAGTGTGGCCGCGGGTTCGACTCCCGACTTACTGCATGTGACTTCCCCCCATCTCTCTCCCCATTTCCTGTCAGCCTACTGTCTATCCCTCTATAAAATATATAAAATAAAGGCCACAAAGAAAAAACATTAAAAAAATAAATCCTGCTGGATATTAAATACCCACTCATAAGAGCAGGTTGTCCTTCAGTGTTGTTTTTGGCAGCAAATTTTCATTTTGTGAGCTTGTAGATCTGATATTTTCAGCATGCCAGGATCTCTTCTGCACTAGTCCCTCGCTATACTTTTTTGTTTTTGAAATTGTCAATATATTTAGTCTTAGTTTTAGTCATCATGGCTTAGTTTTTAGTTACTTTTCTTCACCAAAAAAAGGGAGTCGACAAACATTCTTCGTCACAGTTTGTCGACAAAATCAACAGTGGCAGGTAGCCTAGCGGTCCAGTCTCTTCTCTTTCTCGCTTGGCTTCATTTCAACCAGCAGGCAACTCTGAGTCAGATCAGACCCCATATATACCAAAACCTGATGCCTTTTGTTTTGCTCAGATTGAGGGCTGTATTTTGCGTGTCTTAAGTACCAGGTCTTATTCCCTAACTTGAGTAAACTAAAGACCTGGAGGCGTGATCAATGCCATTTGGCTATTCTGAGTGGCCAAAGAGCATTGATCACGCCTCCAGGTCTTTAGTTTACTCAAGTTAGGGAATAAGACCTGGTACTTAAGACACGCAAAATACAGCCCTGTGACTCTATCCACATTTTTCATACAGCCCTTAAGGCTTTGCGTTTGTGTGTGCATAAGTTCCTCTTTCTCTTGCTGTGTTGCCAGGTTTTCAAGAGAAACAAGTGGCCAGGTCTATGAAAACAAGCACAAATGAAAGTAGCTGATCTACAAGCTCACAGCGACACATTGTGAGGTTGTTATTTAAAAACACATTGAAAATAAATCGAAATATTTTGAATATTCTTTAAACATTTGAATACAAAAAGGCACCAAATGTGCAGATGGATGTCTTTGGACAATTACATAGTATTCATCTGGGTTTCCTTGTAGTGAAGAAATGTGGAAGCAAGCCCAAATAAGCAACTACTATACACTTTAGAATCAAGCCCAAGAAAACATCAACCAGCACTACCAATAATTTATTTGCAACTGACTTTACAGAAAAAGCAAGTCAAAGGTTGCGCTTATAATAAGCAGACATGGCAACACGGCCTGAAGGAAGCAAAGCACACACACAAGGAGCCCCAGTACGTTGGCGGGGAAAAACGTGGATAGATTGCGCTACTTTTCATTATTCTGCCCAGCTGAAGCTGTGATTGTAATGGAGAAAAGGGCTGACAACAAGCGTCCTCAGTCGCACTACTGCACATGGCCCCTTTATTTTTGATCGTTGGCCTATTGCAGGGTTCAATGCCGATGAAGCCATCTGCAAACTGCAGGAACTACCCAGAGGGGGAATGCCGTACAGAATAATCTACCCAGGATCCAACATAGGAACAGAATGTGTTATTGTTTTGCATATAAATGGATGCTTTACTACCGTGACCTTGGATAGACTTCCTCCAGTAATTGGATCTTAATGAATAAACAATGCACCAAAAGTGGTTGTATTTCCAATTCTCTTTCAAAACCCCAATGTTCTAGTGTTCCCCACACCGACTGCAGTAGGAACATGGTATTCATATTTCTGCCTAATTTGACTGCGGTTGTGCTCATGCTTTACTCTTTCCCTAGACACAACTCTTATTTAATTGTCTGTTAAAGTTAAAAAAAAATCTGTTACTTGCTTTGAACTACTTGGCGTTCCGAGTCACACTTGATGACCTCTTCTGATTTAGCTCTCCCGGAGATTGCATATAAATGTCTGACGAGTCCTCGAAAAACCTTTTAGTTTCCTTTCCACCTTTTCCCACCTTAACTTAGTCTGTTTACATAAGTACTGTATGGGTAGCCAGTGAGACGGAGACTTGATGATCCAATATTGAGGAACATGTTTAACCCTTTCTGACCTGAGATCAGATTCTAAAAATGTCTTCTACGTCCTCACAGTTTTCTGAAAAAGCCTATGTTTCTGTCGGTCGTTCTTAGATTTTTCAAAAATAGCAGACCTACAAGCTTGTAGATCTGCTATTTTTCAATAGCTAAAGCATAGCATAATGCTATGAACCAAAAGGGGTTCCCGCCCAAAATGGGTTAATTGCTTCTAAATATAATTAATTACCTCTGCTTATTATTTCAAATTCCAAAGCAGCATTTGTATTGACAGCCCTACTTTTAACGAAGCCGTGTCGGAGGGGTACAGCACGTTCCTGAATACATTAGCCACATCACATTTTGCACCTGTTGAAACAAGACGGTCTAATGACCACACTGTCAAATCTTGAACTATTGATAGTATGTGATTTGTACACTTTTCTTTCTCAAACTGTACACACTGTGTGATGGGCCTCATTTTCCCCAAATGGCCAATATTCATTATATGAATATTGAATACTTTTATTATTTGTCATGCACAGCAGATATTTTGAACCCCTAGACTTTGTGGTGGTGTGCACAGCCTAACACGCACGCACGCACGCACAAAGGCCAGGGATGAGGGCTTGTACAGTACGTACAGCACAAGTGCAGTACAGCACCACTCAACTTCAGATGGGTCTGATTTTTAAGTGTTGTTCAATTGACAAGACAAGACATCCAAGTATTTACATTTTAGGTGAAAATGAGGGTGTCTGTGTGATTTAGTGGCTGACTATTCCGCTGCCCAGCTCTCCGGGATTGTGTGAACACAAACGTTGCCGCTCGTGATTGGCTGATCACCCCATATAGCGATGATTTGATTGGCTGAACAAAGTGCATATTGAAGATATAGGTGAGCTGGGCAGTGAAGACGCCAAAAGAGATTGGCCGGAATGCCTTTTGTGATGATTTGATTGGCTGAGCACGGAATGTGAAAAGCTCGTAACAGCATTTCAATTCGTTGAAGACACCTACACACTGTCCCCCTCGAGAAGAGATTTGCTTACAATCGGTGCCGGGATGCCTTCAAAATAGAAGCTCTGGGGTGCCGGAGAAGTATTTTGTTAGCTTACCTTGGTTTCGAGTCTATTATATCGCCGGAGGCTCCAAAGCATTCATATTTTGAATGAGAGGCATGTTGAAGTCAGAAACGAAGCGCGTAGTATATCCATCGGATAAAAACCACGGAGCGCGCCCTGGATTAGGAGAGACGAGGCCTTCTTTCTGCCGCGCTGACGGCTAAGTGAACGGCAAGCTAATATGACTGTAGGCTTCGCTCTACGGTGGCAGTGTGTCCGAAAAAAAGAAAAAAATGAAAAAAAATTTGAAAAAAAACGAGAATATTCTTCTCTTCGCCTGACTTGCGCTAGGACCAGGGGGGCAGTCAGCCAGATATTTCGTGAAGCCTCATTTGAAATCCGTAGTTCATATAATTGCCTGTTGTGGCGCTGGACTGGACCCAAAAAGCCCCATAGCTCCATAGAGGCCCATGTATTTTGGCCCAACTTCACCTAGACTGTATTACCTTAATAAACATGGTCATGAATACTTTCTTCTTCCAGTCACTAGTTTAAAGTCTCATTTCTAATGTCATAATATTCTTTTTGGAAAATTATGGTCCCATTAATTAAAAAAATGACCATAAAGAAAATAAACCATCGCGTATGTTCTGAGGGGCGTGGCTACCGTTACAGTCTATGATCGGGATTCCCCTCCCACTCGAGTCAAAATAAAAACCAACGGAGAAGAAGGGGGGAAGTCCCGCCTCGTTGTCTGGGCAGCCAATGGCCAGCTGGTCCAAAACGGAGCCAGCCAATGGCCAGCTGGTACCAAACGGATCTAGAAAGATGGCGACTTACATCAGGAATTACCATATTATTACAGGCTTCATTTTACGTTCATGTTAGACCCGGCGAACGCTTTGTCCATATTTTTTACAGTCTATGGCTAGGACGTGTACATTCGTCCTATGCACGATTGGGTACATAGGGAAGTGTGGAGCCAACGGTTAATTAATAAACATTATTTCTTTCCGGGGCCAAGCTAGATCCTCAATTGAATTTGTCCTTGAAACGCGTAGCTCTGCTTCCTAATGCTAATCAATGTCCCAAGCTTCCCGATCTCCCTCTCTCATCGTCACTGATCCCCTCCACGGGACAGACTGACCCTGACGATTGGCAGCTTTAGTTTCAACGAGATGTCTCCCAGGCGAAATTCACTTTGTTTTATTTTTTTATTTTTTTATTTTTTTGTCTGCCAAGCTCTTTTTTTTGCCCGAGTGTCTTTGGGACACTTGTCATTGCCGTTCTTGTTGAGTCACACAACAGCTTGGCACTATACACAGACAGAGTCGATACTCTCCCCACATTCAGATGGAGGTCATGGCAAGGCCAACACATCCCTTAGCAGCTCCTGCGTATAGCTGTCTCTCAAGGGCACCCTACTGGGGGGGAGGGGGGGGGGAGGAGGAGAACGTTTAAAAAGCAAAGTTAATTGATCACGCTGACCTGTGCCATTACCACTGTACCCATTTCCTTCATTAATGCAATTTCCTTTTCAGCGGCCGGCTACAGTGTGAATGAGGCAAGGTTTCGTTGGGAGCAAAAAGTCCTGGCAATTCATTACCTCAAGACAGTCGCAAGTACATGAAGTGTGGACGCGTGCCAAAGACATTACTATGCCCTTAAGCCACTGCTTCTCATCTCTAGACCACGGGGAGCATACACTCACAGCTCCAGAAACATGATTTGGCAATTATCTTTAGCCTTTTTTGATAGAAGACCTCTTCGGCTTACTTCAGCTTACACAAGCAGCTGCAAATGGCAGGCTTTAATAAAAAAAATGTTTGTTTACCCAGACTCGTCAGTTCACGGCAAGAATTTAAAATGAGTTTGACATGGTTTTGTTTGGGCCCACGGACCAAGAAATTAATAATTGTTGATGGCTACACGCAAGGAAGGATGTGGAAGGATTCGTTTTCCTTTGATTAAATATCACTACGTTCATTTTTATTTTGTTGAGGCAGTGTCTCTTAACCACTTTCAACCTCGCATGGCATAGGCAAGCTGTTTAAAAAAAAATCACACCTGTGTGAACTGAGTGGTGCAACCCCCCCCCCCCCCCCCAACCTCTCTCTCTCTCATTTGCAGCCAAAGTGCAGAACTATCTCTCTAGAGAGATAGTAGGGGCACAACAGCGCCCCTACTGGTACTAATTGTCATATTCGTGCTCACAGTCGCGTAGGTGCATGGGTGGGTGGGTGGGTGAGTTAAAGTCACAAACATTGCTGTTCCTTGGAGTGGTTGCACCACTCAAAAATGCAAAAATAGTGGCGAAAATGGAAAGCTTGCAATGCGCTCCGACTTGCAACACACATCAAATCGTAGCCTGTTGAGCTTGAAGATCGGCTATTTCATCCATACGATTCTTATCGTATAAAATAGGGCTTACGTGGTTGACTGATCAGAACATAAGACATTGTTTACCGAAGGCTACAATGAATGTTGGGTGGTGATTTCTTTACTGCATTTTCCATATTAGACTTATTTATTCACAAAGATAACCAGAAGCTAAATAATGTGTATATGGTACATTAATGCACAGCTCAATTAAAGTCTCATTTGTACCAGTGCAATGGCCGTTTTTTTGGCCAAAATGCGCAGATCTACAAGCTCGGAAAAAAACTATTTTCGGCGTGTGGTGAGGTCAGTGTGGAAGAAGGTCCCCCACGGAGGTCTGCAGTATTCCGTGTGGGGGTCCGTGGCTACAGTGACTCAGATGTGTTACACTGTTTATACCCATTCAATCAGGACTGCTCATGTCACGGCAGAGAGTTCCACTGTTTCGCTGCGTTGCACTGTCAAGGCTCATACATAGGTTATCACCGTCGTTTTTAAAGGGTTGGAAAACCAAGACAAGAGGCAAATTAAGTGACACAGCTCTGCCAGTAACAAAAAAATACACAACATAAAAACAGACAGACATACAAGTATGTATGAGCCTTTATGCTTTATGCTCAAGACAAAGAAGTGACCCTAAAGAATTTGGTCTTTGGTCTGAGCGGGCTGTGCAACGTGGCAGTGCCCGCGGAGTTACGATTATCATTTCAATCTTGTTTTTACAACAGTTTCTACGTGGATTTTTATTGTTTATGGCGTTGAGGTCAGGATGAGGTCATGCAAAAATGATTGTGACCGTGGATTCTCGTTACAGTGGATTCAGTGTTACAGTATTGCGTCCCATGACCCCCAGAGGGGGACAACGATTGCGTCCTTTATCAATATGTTGCGCATAATAGGCCAGGGATGCAAAACGCAGCCTATTTGCAACATTTGGGTGAAGTTGGATCTCTAGCGGCCATGTTTGGCGCGCCACGTTCCTTTCTTCCACAGTGGGGTTCGTCACGGTGACGTACGGTTCCACTTTAGCTTGCACTACTGACATGTCAGTTATCACTTTCTATGTCCTTTAATCACTCCCCCTCACATAAATGCAGAGCATGTGTTATGATGAAGACATTTACATAGGGGTTGTTTTTTTTGGTTTATATTCATATACACATTGAGTGAAGCAGTACTGCATTCCAGAAATTAAAACAATTGTACCTGTCTCATACATTGAGTCATCTTATATCGAAACTATAAGCTTTGTGTAATAACGTGTTTCACACAGAGAATGGCATTTAAGAAATGCCAGATAACTCTCCATTCAGCTTAGAAGAAAACGTTGATGTCCTGTCCGGCTTTTGATAACATGCGGTGTGGATTTGTGTTTTACCGGAGATAAACTCATGATTGGGCTTTGTCTATTATTTAGTGACGAGTAGAACCATCAGCTAGAAGGTCCCGGGTTTGATTCCGCTGGGGGCGTGTTCTCTCCTCCGCGTCATCAGTGCCCAATGTCCATACCCAAGCCGGGGTTGGTCTTTATTTTTTATTTTTTTAGACGGCAAAGGTCGTCGGGATGGAGAGTCGAACCGGTGACACGCCGTCAGGCTGGTTTAGCAGCCTATAGGTGTCCGGACCGCTACACCGGCTGCACCGGGCCGTCGTCGAACGGGCCTTTCTGTGTGGAGTTTGCGACGAAAGAATATCACTTACCCTACTTTTAACACCAGAGTATAACACTGCTGATGAAGTCTGCCCCGGTAGAGGATGGGGGGGGGAAACTGGAGGTTGTGCTTGGCTGCCTATGTAGGCCAAAACCACCTGTTCCTTGAGGGAAAACAAAAGACTGACGAGAGAGAGAGAGAGATATGAGGGAATGTTCAGGCCCCCCAGGCCGTCCTTTTACGGAGTCTCTGCTCCTTATGTTGAGTCTTGTTCGTGAATCTGCTCCTGCTCTCTCTCTCTCTCTCTCTCTCTCTCTCTCTCTCGGCCAATCTTAAGACTGGGTTTTAGGTCACTTCGTTCTAGCACGGGTTCCAGCCTTTGGAGCTTTTCCTCCCCTGCCGCATCACAGTGACTCAACTCAACTCTTTCATGAAAAAGCGTTAATTGGCGCTTTAGGCTGCAGCGAAAGCCTCATGCCTTAGCATGCCGCCGAGTTTGAGATAATTGGGATATTTGCCATTTTCCAGCCGATCTGCGTCGTGTCCTATACTGACCATTGAGGCGTTCTCGATGGCCACTAAAATGTTGATAATTATTTATCAACTTTATTTTTCCGTCGCCCTCTATACCCCTTACCCCCTTATACTGTAGATAATCGCCTTCATTCATCCTAAGCAATGTCACCGGTTGGTTGGCGCCGCATGCATGCATCCACTTTAGTGCTTTGATCACAGTTTCTGTCAAAACAGTTGATTATTTCTGGCAGTATTGTTCCTTTTATCCTCTGCCGTTCAGTTGTTTTGTAAAGGGCTCCCTCGCCTCTGTCCGTCCCTCCCTCACCCACTTTCTTTCCAGCATGGGTCTTTTGCCCGTGGCACTCGAACAAAAGAAAAAGAAAAAAAATAATCAAAAGGCTGAGAGGAGGACACACAGACCTTGTGGCGGGCGGTGTTATCTTCTCAACCGAAGGCTTTCGTTTCACGCTGCCACCTTCAAAGCATGTCTTGAATCGCACGTCACTCTTGTCGGATAGATGGATCAAGGGAGACGTTTCAGCCACTTAAGGATGGAAACTGCCTGTGATGACGACGGCTCCCCTCGCCCATCAAATGCACACCCACTGGAATAATAGGAAGAAGACGATCATTAGTCACTTTATATATATGCTCTCCTTGTAAGGAGCGATAGAGTGACCTTAGACATCTAAAGTCTCTTGTCGTTCTTCAAGAGAGCGCTCACAATTTAGCAATTACCACACTCCCTTGCATTTTCATTTGCCATGACGTCTTGACCATGACCTTGAAGCAGACTCCCCTTGGTCCTTTCTGGAAAAACTTCCCTTCCCTCACTTATGCCTGATTTATTCTTTGGTCGTGCACGGTGTTGCGCAGCAAAAATGGCCGACCTGCCGCTGTGAACTTGTAGATTGGCTATTAGTATTTTTGGTGCTTGAGTACAACAACGTATAGAATGGTGTATGAATGGTGCATTTATATATAAAGCCTTTATCCAAGGCGCTTTACATAGATTGGGCATTACATACACCCATTCACACACCGATTACCTAGGAAACCATGCAAGGCACCAAACTGCACATCGGGAGCAGTTAGGGGTTCGGTGTCTTGCTCAAGGACACTTTGATACTAACTCCGGGGGAGCCCGGGTTCGAACTGGGAACCAAGTTGCGGTTCCCAACCGGCCACTCGACCCCTGAGCCCCACCGTCGCCCTGTACGTACAATTTGGGCTTACATTTCTGTTGAATTTAGCCAATCTGCTCACATGATGTGCATCCGTTCTTCCCTTCTCTTTGTAACTGTAAAGTTGGGCCTTTGTGGTGCTCCCTAGAGTTCCAGTATGCATTTGAAGCCTCATGCACTTTTATTCTTCCATCATCTGTCATCCCAAAATGGCTTCTAAAACTTCTGACAACTTGACAGGACATCCCTGCCAAAGATGAAAACTGAGGCTTGACACCTTATTAGACCCCATACTGACTTCTTAGCACACACTCTCTCTGTGTGTGTGTGTGTGTGTGTGTGTGTGTGTGTGTGTGTGTGTGTGTGTGTGTGTGTGTGTGTGTGTGTGTGTGTGTGTGTGTGTGTGTGTGTGTGTGTGTGTGTGTGTGTGTGTGTGTGTGTGTGTGTGTCTCATTGTGCATGTGTTGGAGGTTGATTGGGGTTTTTCATGGTGAGTTATTTGTTAGCAACTCCTACACACAGCCTGACTGGTTGTCATACCACATCCTGAGCCCAGACTGTCAGGAATTTCGTGGGGTAGCAGGTTATGGAATTTGTTTCATCGGCATCGTTCGTACTTAAATAATTATGGTTTATTGTGTGTGTGTGTGTGTGTGTGTGTGTGTGTGTGTGTTTTGGACTGCTGCTGCTGTTGCAGCAGTCTGGAAATGACTGGAGATTGTTCTGAAGGGATCTTGGTATTTTTGGTGTTTGTGCCATGTGGAAAGAATGGCAAAGCAGCCTAAATGTCAGGCACTTTTTCTCAATGTGTTTGCATTTCTCTTTGTATGTGATGGGTTTTCAAATAGACCATTAGTGGGTCATATGTCTATCACCTCATACGATCAATATAGGTGCAGTTAAAGGCTAAAAGCTTTCCTAAGGTGTCTGGTTCCATTTGTTTTAAAGTTAAATTATAGCACTCCACATTACAGTATTGTTTATAATCATTGTCAAATGCAATGAATAGAAAGTACGAAATGTCAAAGCTTTGAGAAGTAATGATGTTTTTCCGGAGTGGATATTAAGGCGGGTGGGGGCGTTATTTGACTGGGTCCTTTTTCTTCTTTCCGATATTATTCGCTAGTGGTCTTTATCTCAGCCCCTGGATACGAGACCATATTGAGCATATGCTCTGTTGAATCCCCCGGAAGAGCATGCATTAATTTGCCCTTACTGGTGGGGCTGTTTTCAATGTATGCAAGATGATATTATGCCCTGAACCCTTGGAAGAAACGATTCTCCTGTGAAAAGATCTCAGACCACCGTGGAGGGGGAGTCAGTGCATGGCCTCACAGTTTTATTATTTTAATTTACCAGCTGCAAGCTGGTCAATATTAGCTTGCCATAGTTCCGACTGGGTAGTACACACTGGAGATCATTTTCTGCTACTGGTTGCCAAGCCTGCATATTTCCAGCCTAACGTGGATTCATTCACAGTTGCTTGCCTGGTTTGGTTTTTGGAGGCTGCTTAGCTTATTTCTGTCACGACAGTTGCCACCACTGGCAACAACCCATAACATCCCATCGTCTGCACGGCATGGCTAGTCGAGCAGTTCTGATTGGCTGCCTCGTCTCCAGCCATGTTGCCTCAGAATTCTTTAGGGTCACTAATTTGAGCATAACAGCGGAGCGCAGCTAAAAAGTGGCATAACGTCAGCAGCAGACCCACAGATAATAAAAATGCAGCTGGTAATTGATTGATTTAATCAATTTGGGCTTGTTTTCCCTTCCCCCCCCCCCCCCCCCCCCCTGGCATGTAAAGCGTCTTTGAGTATCAAGAAAAGCGCTATATAAATCCCAGATATTATTATTATTATTACATTTATGATAATACAGCCTGAAACTGGATAGTGTTCCCTTATTGCAGAAGTCTTGGCTGGTTGATGCTGCCAAAAGGGC
Organism: Protomyctophum parallelum; assembly: GCF_964188405.1. Classification (NCBI taxonomy): domain Eukaryota; kingdom Metazoa; phylum Chordata; class Actinopteri; order Myctophiformes; family Myctophidae; genus Protomyctophum; species Protomyctophum parallelum. The sequence goes on along the minus strand of NC_139697.1, from coordinate 18,358,754 downwards.
TTTGATTTGTTAGCGCCGGTTTGTGCACAGTGGGCTTTTTGTTTAGCAAAATGTCTCTCAGCCATTATGACTCCAGCTATACTCAGAAGATTTATTTTCTCCTGCCACCATATTGCTCCCTCTGACCTCGGAGTGACCTTGGGGATGGATCAAATCTAAAAAGGGGAGGCTTTTCCTTTCAGGGGACGTAATAAAGAGAGCTTCACGATCCCCTTCATTTTCGGTGGAATTCATGTGAAGGAATGTGTGTATGAACACTTGCTATTCAACTGTCCAATGCTGTCTATTTTCCTTTTTATCAAAATCGGTGATTTTCTTAATTCATTTACATTAAGTTGAAGATGTTAAATCTATCGCCTCGGATATCTACATCATCCAAAACATACATTTTGTCACTGCGATCAGAAACGCGGCCGTAATCGGCCGTACATAAAGGAAAGGTACTGTATTTTTGACGGTCGTATTTGAAACTACTTAAGATCTCCGTCCATGGCTTAACTTAAACTATTTGATTCTATATCAATATTCAACAGTTTGACGGCCGCCAATTGTTTAATCCAGGGTTCGATGGCGCTTACTACGACATTCCCGCCTTTTGTTTTATGTGTTTAATCCGCTGTATTGTAATAATGAAAAAGAAACTCCGTCTTTGCCGCGGAGCTGGAGACGAGACCTTCATGTTATGACGACGAAACCGGAAATCAACACATGCTGTGGGCTGCTAGGGCTTCTGGGAAATTGAGGCCAATGCAAATGAACGGGGTACAACGCCTCATGGAGGAGGGTCTTGTGGGGGCGGTCTTGCGGTGCACCAAGATGGCGGGTGGTGCAATCGTTCATAACAAATGGAGGGAACCTTTTTTCGCTGGATTTTCACGGATCAAAAGCCCAAATACTTCAGCGTATGCTCTAAAGGTAATAAAACAATCTCGGCAGCGTAGAATATTTGATTAAAATGCCACCGAGTGGCACGCTACGAGCTTGTAGGTCTGCTATTTTTGAAAAATCAAAGAACGATTCACATAGAAACATAGCTTTTTCAGAAAACTGTCGGGATGTAGAAGACATATTTTTAATCTGATCTCAGGTCAGAATGGGCATGGCTTTTGGTATGACCCCTGAGCTCTGACTTACTGGTGCGATATCCACTCAACATGACATCATCGAGGTACTGGATCGAACACAGTGGCAAGAGGGAGGGGCCTCCTATATATATCCAGCTTTTTTAAATTATAATTTTCTTAACCCATTTTGACCTGGGAACGATTCTACAAAATGTCTTCTAAATCCCGAACCTCCTAAACCTATATGTTTCTATATCAGTGGTGCTCAACCTTCATGTCAAGGACCCCAAGAATTATCTGAATTTGGCTGCAAAGTTGGTGGGGATCGGGACTCGAACACATTGTCATGCTAGATTATACCTGGACCACTAAGCCGGCCCAGGCCGACCAGGGATAGTTTGATATGAGCACAGAGCACTGAGCAGTGCCCTGAATTGGGATCCCACGGGACCCAACGCAAAAACCTCCAGCTCCCAGAAGAATGGAGTGATGCATACAGTTTGAAAAGGAGATCAAAGCTCAATTTCAATGCAATAGCATGAGATGGTGCCCGCAAGTCACATTTCTCTGTTGCTGTCAGTGTTGGAAATTAATTGGGCTTTGTTGTAGTTGTAGTTGACTCAAAGTTGGGCCCAAATGCGGCACTGGCAAAGTGCTATGTTCTATCCAGGCAAGAAAGCTCTTCTTCGTGTCAAGATACTATTGAGAAATATTTAGCACTTTGTGTAGACATTTGGCCATATTATTTATTTCCTACCTTAATGTAATGGTGCGTTATATTTTTTCATGAAACGTATGAATACAGAGGATAGAACATTAAAGGGACACTTCACCCCTTTTGCAACCAGATGTAATTTTAATGATGTTTGGGAGACGAGAAACACTTTCCTGGGGGTAATTTGTGGGAAATATCTGTTTTTAGATATTTTCATATTACAACGTGTCCATGATGTCATGGACACTTCCTTCCTGGACTACAATTCCCATAATGCTTTGGTGCACTGTTCCTCCTTGTGGATAGGGGGGAGGGCTGTTTTACCGAGACAACATGTAGTCCAGGAAGTAAGTGAGCCCAGTGTCCATGACATGGACACTGAGACACATAAAAAAACCCAGGAAAGAGTTTCTTGTCTCCCGAACATCATTAACCCATTCTGACCTGAGATTAGATTCTAAAAATGTCTTCTACATCCTGACAGTTTTCTGAAAAAGCTATGTTTCTATGTCGTTCTTCGATTTTTCAAAAATAGCAGACCTACAAGCTCGTAGCGCGCCACTCGGTGGCAAAAGGGGTGAAGTGTCCCTTTAATTCAAAATACTAGCGCCAACACTTGTATGCGTCTCTTGAGTCTTGACCAGCAGTTGGCCCAACCCGTTGTGTCTCTGTCCGTGGTGCTGAAATGGTCAAATCCTGCCTCTCCCTCTCTTGTCTCTCTCTCATTCTGTCCTTCTTTTTGTTCTTTGGGGATTTCCGTCCCAATTTCAATCTTGCGGGCAGGATGAGTTGCAGAAACTGTGGAAACTGTGGCAGTAATGTTTGGAAACTCCAGCTGGATTTAAATAAATCAGTCCCGCACAGCGTTCTAAAGTACAGAGCAGGTAACTTTTTAAAAGATAATGGCACCCGTGACCTGGGACATTTCTCTTGCTATCGATTTAAGAATCACTCATTTGCAGGGCAGAAATCAGAGGGATTAACTGATGCCTGTGGTTGTCTGGGGCATCAGTTCAATCGGGGGACTTGGCCTGAGATATCTAGAGTAATCTCTCTCCTTCTCTCTTTCCCTCTTTCCGTCCCTTAGTTTCCACCCTCCTCTCCCCTCCCCTCGCCACCCTCCTCTCCCCTCCCGTTTTCATTTACCATGGCATAGAAATTGTATAATGTCGTTACGAGACACCTAGCTAAGGGAGGCTCGGTTCTCGTTGACGCTGCCAAGGAACTGAATTGGGGGCACATAATGACCCCCCCCCCCCTCCAATCTCTCCCTAAAATGGGGTCATTGATGGGCTCCCTCCTCTAGCTGAGATTTGGGGATTTGGTACCAAAACAGACAAAGAGGAGAGCGAGCCCCTTGTTCTTGTGCCAGCGGTTCGAACGGAGGGAACACGGAGAACTCGGTTGTCCAGAGGATGAACGCGAGTCACGTAATTTGGAACCGGTTCTAGCCTCTGTTTTCTTTGCCCAGAGCACTGCGTTTTTTTTTCTAAGATGCTCTCACAGTGAAGTCTTATCAGTGATTGCTTTCGCCGCTTACCGAAGTTTCTAAGTGTGCAGATGTGTGATAGGGATGTGTGTGTGTGGGTATGTGTGGTGCGTATGGTTGGGTTTTTGATTGATTTCATTAGCAGATCGCTTCCCTGCTGTGACGTCATGTTGACAGTTTGCCTGGGCATATTTTAGAGTTCATGAGTCTCGGGGGGCGTGCTGAAAACGGGGGGACGGGGGCTGCTTCAGACGGACATTAAAAGTCCATAGACTTGGCTGCCACATGACGTCGCACGGGGAAAGCCAGAAGTTGGAGGGGCTATTGCCCCTAAGCCAATCATCTGCTCCTTCGAATGACTGATTACATTCCACTCCCTCCCTCCCTTCTTTCAGTGTTCTATTAAGATAATTTTTTGCCTTTTCGTTAATTGGGGTTTCCTTTACTTTATACAAAAGGGCCCGGTGCACACCTCAGCAGGTTGGTGACAGGTGCGTATAGGACAACAGTGCATATATTAAAAACTAAAGAAATGGGCCCAGCACACTGTCGGAAACTTGCCAAAATGTTGTCGTTTTTAAGGACGAGAACGCATCTTTGTCGCTTTAGCGTTTAACCACTTTAAACCATTTAAAACTTTGGCTGTCGAAAAATAGCAGATCTACAAGCTCATAGCGCAGCACAGAGTGCCGTGCTACAAGCATGCAGATCTGCTATTTTTGAAATGTCGTGAAAATCTTTGAATATATATATTCTTTCACAACAAACGTTTGTTTCTTTTGGGGGGGGGGGGGGGGGGGACAAAATATTTTCAGTTGGGGTCCGCCGCGGCCAATTACATATAATTCTGGGTTTTCCAGAAAACTGTCATGATTTAGAAGACATCAGAATCAGTTTCGGTCATTAATACAATTCATCAGGACGGACGATACAACGGCACAATAATAATAACCACCAAACATTTACAGTCTGAAGGTCATGGAGATGCAGCTCATGGGCTGCACAGGTAAACCCATCCAAAAACATATCAGAAAGAAGGTGTTTGCAAATTGTAGTCCATCTACTCCAACAGAATGAGGCGTTTTTGTTGATCAAATGTGACCAGATTTGACTGAGAGCCTGCCATCGCGCAAATTACAGCTTTTCACCAGAGGAGATTTTTTTATTTTGTTATGAGTTAATAGCACAGGCAGACTCTTCATATACTAGAGCATGTCTGAAAAAAGTGTCGGAGCTGAAATCGACATGTACATATGAAATAAATGCATAGACATGTAGCTATAGGTGTAATGTTAGAGACCACAGAAGTGAACCTTTCAAGCCTGTTCTCTCAACTCGCTGTTTCTCTGCAAGACATTACTCTATAAGCCAATCTCCAAAACTGGTGGGCCAAACTGAACAACCAATATGTCAATTTGAAGCTATGATTCCCTGCTTTCATATGACGTGAAAACAAAACAAAACAATCCAATGGCAGTCTCTCTGTCAAATTTGGTCACAAATGGTCAGACATTACAAGAAAATGCACAGATTGCACTGGGTGTCAAATTACAAACAAAGTAAAGTACTGTGAGGATTGAATCCAAAGCCAAGAGACAGACAGGCAGGGAACAGGTTTGAGCCCAGAGTTTGGCACTCATTTATTGAAACCAAATAATATTCACAGGGATTGAACTTGGAAATAATAATAATAACTCAGGCTCCAGGGTCGTCAACTTAAAAGTTCAGCATTCTATAACTGGGACGTCCTGGTACAGGTGAGCATAAGATAGCCGCTCTGGGGCTTCGTATAACAGTCTTTGTTTTACTTGCATGTCACTTCCATATCCTCCAAGCCATGCACTTGCCAGCCTCTTTCCAGCCGAGCCCAACGGGGACCCGGATATCAGTAATGATCCGCCAGACCGCACAACAACCTGCCACGGAGAGTCAAGAGCGAGTGCGGGGAGAAGAAGGCTTCTTGAAGTGTTTGGCTGGGAGCACAGGTGTTGCTCATCTGAAGCCCTCCAGCAGGTAATTGTGATAGTACCTGCCTCCTATGATGCAGCTCAGCCGGTTGTGCTCAACTCCGCCTCCCCTGCTCTCTCTCTCTCTCCAGGGAGGTGGTCAGGTGGCACACGGTCCCTCAGCGAGACACCACAGTACACACACATTGCATTTTACGCTTGCACGTAGTCGTGACGCGGACGGGGCCGATCATGGTTAACCCATTCTGACCTGAGATCAGATTTTAAAAAAAGTCTTCTACGTCAGTTGCTCTTCGATTAAAAAAAAAAAGCAGACCTACAAGCTCGTAGCGCGCCACTCGGTGGCGCGCTATGAGCTTGTAGATCTGCTATTTTTAAATAGCTAAAGCGCGACATGATGCTAACACCAAAATGGGAACGATAGTACCGAGGTAAGCTATCGGTCATCTGCACAAAGCACAGATACAGTTACAGATGACAACACATGGGGATGTTACAATAGTCGCACACAGCGACAAAGTGTCGATATGAGAAATAAAATAAAAAAACACAAACACAAAAAGCTCTTTATTTTAATCAAATGACCCGCATGAGCAACGATTCCGTCGTCGGTTTTCCCTCCGTATTTTGTTCCTGTTTAGTTTGGTTCCATGTGGTGGTCCCGGTCTGCAGATCTGTTCCACACTTATCCCAGGCAGTGTCTTGTGCGTGACTATAGCCCAAACAGTTTAAGTGCCATAAACGTTAAAGGTATATTCAGTGATTTCACTTAATTCAAATATCACTTATTTTTTTGTTTTGTTGTGATAATCCTCCCTACTATAGAGTGTGCTGGCCATATAAGGAGTTCCTCCCTGTCCCCAGTTAACCCCTGGGGGTCAAAAAACCTTAGGTTTCGTTTTTGACTCTCTATCCTGATTGGACGAAAGGCTGGGTCCCACAGCCAAAAACGAAACCTAAGGTTTTTTGAGTGAAATCACTGAATATACCTTTAAGACAAGTTGAATCCAATTATGCACTGATTGCCATGGACGATAAGACAAGTTAAAAGTAAAAAATCCTCTAATCTGGTGTACAGGTGATGACATGCACATTACATGCATAATAGAAGTATATTTTCTTAATCTTTTTATAATGGGCTAATTGGCAACCAAAGCCAAAACTGGTGACCACCAGGTGGCGCTGAAAGAGTTTAACCCATTTAAGCCTGACGTCAAAAAAAAAAAGAAAAGTTTGCTCTGAAAGAATAGATTTGTTCCGCATTTTTACGTTTTTTCAAAAATAGCAGACCTACAGTGGCGCGCTATGAGCTTGTAGATCTGCTATTTTTCAATAGCTAAAGTATAACATAATGACTAGTTAAAACACCAAAAGGGGATCCCGCCCAGAATGGGTTAAGACCTGAGACCAGATTATACTTAATGTCTTCTAAATCACGACAGCTTTCTTAAAATCCTATGATTCTATATCCGTGGTTCTGAAAAATGTCAAGGATGCCCAGAATTATACATTAATTATGCATTTGGCCACAGCTAGACCTCCATCTGAAAATATGTTGTTCCAGGGACCCCCCCCCCCCCCCGAAGCAAATATTTGAGTTAAAAAAGATTTGCACACATTTTCATGATACGTTTTCACAAAAACAAATAGCAGATCTACAAGCTCGTATTGTGGTTAAAAGTGGTTAAAACTTAAAAGCTATAAGGTGACACGGATGCGTTTCCTCCAGGTCTAAATGGGCTGGACAATGTCACCTGACCCAGTAGTGCTCCATGTTGCGTTGGTGTGACTGCCTGAAGCATGGAGACCTCGTCACTCACGTCTGGTGTGATATTTAATTTACACAGGTGTGACAAAAAGAGCTTCATTGTCTCCTCTTCTTTCTACGCACGCACGCACACACGCACGCATGTATGCACGCACGCACGCACGCACGCACGCAGTGATTAGAGCCTCCGCATGGTTTTCTTCCACCTGCTCCTGAGGTGCCCTGGCATGGCGGCGGTTATTGCCGAGGTCTTTGGAGCCGTTTGAAGATGACACACTTTTTACCTTTTTCATTTCCCACATTGCCTGGAAATGCAGGTGATCGGCTTGTATGCTTAATTTAAAGTTTTTTCTTTTACTTTTATTTGACAGTTTTTTTTGTTGCTGTTTCCATATATCTTTTTTATGAACAGAATGTAATGTTTTTTTATGGCCAGGAGCTTGCTTCCAATTAAATGGGATTTTTCTCTCTGTCTAGTATAAGGCGGGGACCAAATTGGATGTCACTGCTACACACTGTAGCCAAGACCGTAGTGACAAAGACCCAAAACAATGAGGTCATCTCGACCCGGTGAACTTCAACCCAGTGTTGATTTAGTCGACTAATAATGAAAAGACGAAAAATGTTTCGTTGACTACCTTTTTTCACTGACGAAAGCTATGATGAATCAAACTAAGTATCTAAATATCAATTGAAAAAAGATGGAGATCTGGGCACTCAACATGTTTCGACCTATACCGGTCTTCATCAGCCCTGAAGAAGACCAGGTCGAAACATGTTGTAACATGTGTAACATCAGTGAAATACTAGAAATGCACTCTGTCGAGTTGCCAACTTGCGCCTTGCACACAAGTAGGCCATACATGGCCTACTTGTGCACTAGCAGAGCACGCAAGTACTGCTACTAACTAATGTCTATTACAACTGCTGTTCTACATCCTTTAGACCCATTATTGACCTTATTTACGTCACCATCAGCAGCCAATGAGGGACCACCTTTCTTACCACGACATACATACGTATACATACATACATACATACTAGGGGTGTGAATCTCTCTCTCTACGCATGGGCTACGATGTGATTCGGAGACGATGCATTTTATATACAGAACGATTCGATTCAGTCTAAATCGATGCAATTTTGTGAAATTTCGTGGAATTTGATGCGATACGATACGGTGCAATCTGACACATTTAACCTTTTTTTTTTAAGCTAGATCTATAAAGAGTAGTGTTGGGACTTAATTAAAAAACATTATCTGGTTAATTGGAGGCTTTGTGATGAATTCATCTCAATCACATTTTAATCGCATATCAATAGGCCTATTTGATACTATTTGATAATACGGCATAAAGTAGCGCAAACGTCGATCACGCTCTGCTGATTTCTGATGCACCTTTGTTAAACTGACGCACACACTCACGTACACACACACACACACACACACACACACACACACACACACACACACACACACACACACACACACACACACACACTCCTCTATCTCTCTCTGTCGCTGTAATGAATTAGTCTCATGTCGCGCAGCTGCGTCTAGATTCTCCCGGCGGATCCTGCCGGGAGCTGCCTATGCCATAGAAAGCATAGGTGGACCCCAGGCTATAGTGTGGATGTACATCCATCTACTGTCGACCTGCACACGAGCACTCAACACGGACGATGTCCCGTCTAATAAGTCATTTACCAGCCACTCGATTAATTCATCCTCTGTGTTCCTTCACTTCCAACTGTAATGTAGCGCTCTTTAGTCATGTTCTCAGTCGTGTTTCCTTGTTAAATCTCCAGACTCTGATGTCTGGCCTCATGAGGTGTCTGACTGCACAGACTTTACTCACTGTTGTACTTCACAATTTGCCCTGACACACTGGAGTCCATGACAATAAGTTGATCTCATGATAACAGAGTTGAGTGCCGCCCTGCTCCAAAATAGTATTCAAGCTTTGATCTAATCAATTTAAAACAAAAAGGTTGACCACAATACACACACGCACACACGCACGCCACAATCAATATGAAGATACTTGACAGCATTGGATAGTTTGTGTGTTGGGGTTCGAGACCAGAAGCACCACAGAGAGATTGGACTGTGAAATACAAGCAGGGTCATGATTTGTGTGGTCAAGGAGAGCCAAGGAACTGTGGATTTATGCCTGGTAAAACACCCCCCTGAGGCAGAATAAAACAGCCTCACCATGACCTCTGCATAGAGCGGGGGAAGGGGGGAGAGAGAGAGAGAGAGAGAGAGAGAGAGAGAGAGAGAGAGAGAGAGAGAGAGAGAGAGACAGAGAGACAGAGAGACAGAGAGACAGAGAGACAGAGAGACAGAGAGAGACAGAGAGAGACAGAGAGAGACAGAGAGAGACAGAGAGAGACAGAGATAGAGAGAGAGACGTGGACAGAAGTAATGTGAAAAGACCAATTCATGCTTTACTTCTGAGCAGTAAAACCCTTTTATGTCGGGTCTTAACCCTGGGCCTTCCGTCGACACATTTCAAATCCCAACACTAAGACATTGATTGATTGATTGATTGAAATATTTATTAACAGTTTGCAGAATTACAGTACATTCCAAGCACAAACTCGATACAAAGACTGTTAACTGTGAGTGGACGGCCTGATTAAGCATTACACTTGTAAAGAAAGAGAGACTATAGAGTGTCGCAGTCCCTCCCCCTTTCAGAAAAACGAGTGGCCCAGGAAATGAAAACCCAATGCATTCTCCTATAGGCATTTCTTATTTAATTTATGTAAATACCTTTTAAGTGCCGTATGAAGCCAACTCTTGTCGTGACAAATCATGACAACACACACAATTCTTCGGGCCAAATAAATAATTACAATAAAAAAAGTGTTGTAACCTGCCATTTTTTTCTACTTTCTAATTCTTTGTTTGGCCCGAAAAATTGTGTGTTGTCATGATTTGTCACGACAAGAGTTGGCTTCGTACGGCACTTAAAAGGTCTTTAAATAAATTAAATAAGAAATGCCTAGGGGAGAATGCATTGGGTTTTCATTTCCTGGGTTTTTCTGAAAGGGGGAGGGACTGCAACGCTCTATAGCATCGTATGGAATCTTCCTTAGCGCAGTGAAAAAGCAATGTAGGCAATAATGAACCAATTCATAGCCTAATTAATCAGTTATCACATTCACTATCGGCTGCAAAGCCACATCTTTTCAGACCAGCACTGCTCCACACACGACCACACTGGAATATTACTATAAATTATGTGCATTTATTGCGTTTCAATTCGATAACCTGTAGCCGAGTTGCTCAGCATCCAAGCCATTGTCGGCTTTTGTGTCATGATTGCATCCTGCCATCCATTCCTCCGTGAAGAGATGAGTTTAGTTTCTCCCTCGAACATATTGGTGGAAGAAAGCCGACGGCGATAACTAAACGATGATTATTATCGTGTTTTTGGTAAGTGTACACTTTCATATCACACACCATATGCACTCCTGTAACTTTCACCGGCAAGTAATGAAATCCCATGTATCACATAACCAGGGTAATTGTCCCAGCCCTAAAGAGAGACTGCACTACACAGTCACACATGTCACGACTGCCTTCCATTATCCAATATATAACGTGATATGAAACAGCAGAGAGGCAGCCATTTGTTTGGAAATAATGATGATTCTGTCATAGCCCGGTGCACAAGACAACGCATAATTACTTGGCCCCTGGCAGTGAATGAGCTTGACCTCTTCCCCCAGGACGGCAGAGAGCCATGGTGGCGAGCCCCGTTCGTACGGCTACACACACACAAACGCACCCACGTGCCCTGGGGCCAGCAATGACTTGCGTCGCATGGTGCACTGTTGCGGTGATTGGCGAGCTTGTACGATGAGAGACTCCGTTAAGTGTGCTGCGTGACCCCGGTGACTGGTTGTCTTCATTGAACAACCTCTCTCTCTCTCGGGTTGACGTCTGTAAGCCAATGAGGCGTGGTGCGTGTCCTGGAGGCGTGCGCTCGCTGTCTGCGCGGCGGCGGGCGCCACAGCTCACGGGGCTGCGTGATGATTAGCATTACGACTGTTTGTCCGGCGGAAATGATTGTGTGTCGACGCCGTAATTGTCTACAGCTGTGTTTTTAACGCCCCGGTTTATGGTCTAATTTCTGGTCTTCGCTGACGCTGGGTGCTAATGGAGCTCTCTCTCTCTCTCCCTCTCTCTCTCTTATCTCCATTTCCCACAGCCCCAGCAGGTGGATGTGGGGGGGGAGGAATTGATTTTAATTATTTTAAACCGCAAGAGCTCTCTCTGTGTCGTAGAGCTGTCCTCGATCTGTATTCACTGCAAGACACTGAGACCGCAGCTCACACTGTGAGACTTTTTGTGCATGCGTGATTTTTCTTTTTTCTCCTGCTGTACAAGAACGGAGGAAGAGATGGATGGGTTTTTATATTTGCTGCTCTCTGTGTGTGTGTGTGTGTGTGTGTGTGTGTGTGTGCGTGTGTGCGCGTGCGTGTGTGTGTGTGCGCGCGTGCGTTCACATTTTTTCTGGTTTAAGTACAAGTAAGAGATGGATGGTGGATGTGCTTGCTTGCTGCAGTCTGAGTACTGTGTGTGTGTGTGTGTGTGTGTGTGTGTGTGTGTGTGTGTGTGTGTGCTGTGTTTTGAAAACCTCAAGGCAGTGTTTTCTCCAGTAGTGCTGACCTCATTGCGTACAGGCTCCCACCGAGGGCAAAAGCCCAGCTCCATGCTGGCCGACGAGGAGGCGAACTTACAGTACAACATGCGTCTCAATTGCCTTCCATCCAGCCACTTCTTAACCCCTTTCCGGGCGTGGATTCAACCACCTTTTCAACCACCACAATTAGCTGGGCGGTGTCCGTGACATCAGTGGACTCGTCAAAATGAGTCTTTGAATATGTTTGTATACTATCAATGCTTTAAATTCCTCCTTGTTTTTATGGTTAAAAAACAAGCAGTCCGCCGTGACATTCAGCAATTGTTTAACCACGTCCCCGTCCGTAAAGGGTTTCTTGAGCTGAGCCAAAACATGGCTAAGTCGGAAGGAAATTATGATTCCATAGTCAGAGTATAGAGTAGTCACTGCTTGCCTGTGTAGGTATAGTAGTGAGTGAGAGGCTGTTTAGCTCTGTGGGTTTTTATACTGTTCCGATATGCATGACTATTATGCACACGTTGTGCATCACAACACAGGGTTACCGGAGATATCGGTCAAACAACAGAACAAACGAACTCCGTAGTTGATGGTCCAACACATGTCTGGGACCATCACTGCGACTCTGCGAGCTATTCTAAATCCACGTTCTGTGTAGTAGTGATGGACTGGCTGCCTGTCAGTCTGACACCCGCTCACTCCGGGATCTACTTCAATGGCTCGTGCGAGCTACTGGCTCGCGAACCCCTGGTTGGTTAACCCTGGTTTAAATGAACCCTTTAGAGAGCAAAACTTTCCATTTTTCGAAATTTGTTGACGTGTTTGAGCGGTTGCCGGTCTCGGAGGAAGCCCCTCGACTTGTGATGATTAAGGACCGGTGTGTAATTATCGCCGCGGTTTGTCTCGTGGGGGGGGTGTTTGTTTGTGCGATATGGCATCGATCTGTCGCCTGTGATGACAGTTTGTCTGGACGGTATACAGTAATTACTCCTCCTTCCTCTTTTGTGCGGCCTCCTCTTGTCGCCGTGGTCGCTTATCCCATTTTGATCAGATTAAAAAACAATGTCTTCTACGTCCTGACAGTTCTCTGAAAAAGCCATGTTTCTATATGTCGGTCGTTCTTGGATTTTTCAAAAACAGCAGACCTACAAGCTCGTAGCGCGCCACCGAGTGGCGCGCTACGAGCTTGTAGGTCTGCTGTTTTTCAATAGCTAAAGCTAAACACCAAAAGGGGTTCCCGGCCCAAAATGGGTTATTATTGGTTGGCGGTTACAGTCTGTCGTATTAAAAAGGGAGAGAGAGACACCGACCTTTATGCTTGTCCCTGTGGGCTCCGGCTAAAATATGGAATTGAAAGGTCTTTTTATCCCTGTTCCCTTCATTCATACAGACACTGCACATTGTGCTTTTGTTGAAATGCTACAGTGTATAGTGTGTGTTTAGTACCCCTGCATATTTCGATGAGTTCCGATTCCAGTTTTGAGAAGATAATGTAGGTGGGTGCTGTAGGTGACGTGTACATTTTTTATAATATATAATATATTTTTTATCCCACGATTTTGTAACCCATTTTTCACCCCTGTGTCAATCATCTAATGTGATCCTGGGCTCTACACACCCTCCACCAACCTAGTCCCCATATATGGGGGACAAGGGGAGAGCAACGGACTTGAACTCATGCTTCCTTCATGCCTGAGTGTCCAAGTTGCTCCTTTACACCTGACAGGGGGGAGTTTCCCTGGTTGGACGTAGCGCGTGGAAGGAACACGTTATTCCAACCAGTTCCTTTCCCCTCCATCAGGCGCCCCGGTTGGCCAGGGGGAGGCAGTTTAGTGACCAGGATTACTGCATGCTTTTTGTGAGGGAACCTACCCTAGGGGACACGGGGAGAACATGCAAACTCCACACATAAAGGCCCTTTCGCCAACCCCGCCATCGGGTATGGGCACTGATGACGCGAAGGAGGAAACACGCCGCCAGCACCCACAGTGTCCCGAGCGGGAATCGAACCGAGGACCTTCTAGCTGTGAGGCGACAGCACTACCTGTGCCACCGTGCCCCCTGACGTGTACATTTATTAATAGCAAATACATTTTAAAAGTTTGATTTGGCTAAATGTGCAGGTTGGTTAAAGGTGGGCTATACCCATTGGCAAAACAAAGACAAAACAGTGTCCTTTTGACGTTGGTCAACAGTCTGTTTCGAGAGACTAGATTAAATGTGACAAAGGAGCTGGAGGTATGATTGCATACGTATTACGTATTATATGCTCTCCTAAAGAAACAATATCATTTTATTTTAAATGAGATCTCTGTCATTTTGTAGAAGCCTAGCCTCTAGCCTAGCATACAAGCCTGCTGATTCTAGACCACTATTGGTTAGTTTTTTAGTTTAGTTTATTCGCACAATAAAAGTACAAAAAAGGTAACATCAATAAAAGAGAAGTGTGTGCAGGTGAGAAAAGAAACCCAGGGAGGGCTTATATGTGGTTTCCAATTCCATCTCTCCTCTTTTGGGAGACCATTTGCATCCTCGGAGTGCCACTGGCTGTGTCGCATTTGAAAAGATCTCTCTGGCAGGCAGCCATCCTGTCCTTGACTTTCCTCTCCCTGCAGATCGTCCCCGTGGGTCCGTTGGTTCGTATTTAACCCGAGAGTGACGATAGGATAGGACGGTGACATCACAAGCAAGCAAACGCGAAACGCCTGCGGTTGTCATCCGAGGGTGCCTTTTTGTCAAGTGCCACTTGACAAAAACGACACATTTTTCAACTGAAAGTGACAGTGTAAACTGTGAGTCCACACAAGTTTCTAGAGCGAAAGGCATGCGCGTCAAAGCAGTAATCGTACATTTACCTTGATGTCTCAACGGTGCGTTCTTTTTTAATGCTTCAAGGGCCCCGTGAGACTGAAGCACGTCCACAACATTAAGCTTTGTTGTTGTTCCATCACTGATGAATCTTTGGTGTCTTTATACTCTTTAGTGTAGGTTTTAGCGCCCAGCTCCTTCCGGGTGTCTGCTTTTTACATGGAGCTTTTCCCATCGTGTTTGTTCTCTGTCCATGAGGAGGAGGCGTCTGTGTATGCAAGCTGGGTTTACTCACAGAATGCCATCTTAAAATGGCACATTTGTGTCCGGGGACATGCAAGGCTAAAAGCAAGTTTTTTGCAGGTATTTCATCGGTGGGACTAAGGTCTAGAGCGAGTAGAGCTTGGTCGTTGTATAGAATAAATGCGTTTCACACATAATGCAAGATGCATCCAATTCCAGTTTTTGTGATTGAATAACACATTCCATCCGTAGGACGTTTGGGATCGAGGGATGCGTTGGACGTGTTTTTGGTGGGTTTTTTGGTACACGTTTTGTTTTTTTTTCAGTCCGACTCTCGGCCACCGTACTGCGCGTTCTACCGTCGTATTAGCTTACCGTTGACTTTGCTGTTAGCGCGGCAGAAAGAATGCCTGGTCTCTCCTAATCCAGGACGCTCTCCGTGGTTTTGATCTGACGGATATACTAGCGCTTCGTTTCTGCTCCTCATCCGCCTCTCCCTCAGAATATGAACGCTTATTGGAGCTTCTAGCGAGAGGGGGAGGGGGGGTCAGAGTAAAAGCGGACATTTCTTTCCGGCACCCCAGAGCTCCTATTTTGAAGGAATCCCGGGAATGATTGATCTGAGCTCCGGCCAGTCTGCGTATTCCACACTGTAGTTTTAATACTGCCGTTTGCTATTGTTGGATTAAACCCATGTTGTAAGTTACAGGGTAATCGCCCCCGCTCGCTTGTGATACGGTGTTCCTGTTGCTATTCAGCAGTATCTCATCTCAACTTGAGCATATTTAATTATTAATCCATACACTAACCTAGCTCGCACAACCTAGCTTCAGCCGGCTAATTATGTGCTAACCACTGAGGTATTGTATTGGACTCAGTGAGCGTGTTTCCCTAATGGTTCAGCCATTGACGGATGCACTTTAGTGCACAGAGGGGTCTGTGAGTGCCGATAAACTCCCTCGTAGCTCATTCATTCAGACAGGCCGGCCAAGGCCCACGCTCGGCTTCTCATTGTTATTAGTCCATTCAGACCTGGGACACATCTGCCGTCGCCATTATTTTAAACTTTAGCTGTTGGAAAAATAGCAGATCTACAAGCTCATGAGTGCCGCGCTATATGAGCGTGTTGTAGACCTGCACTTTGTTTGGTTTTTTTATTGTGAAAATGTGACTCAAATCTTTGAGTAGATTATTCTTTCACGGTAAACGTTTTTAACTCATATCTTTGCTCAAGGGGGGAGCTCCCTGCTCCCAGGAATAACATATTTTCAGATGGGGGGTCGGCGGCCAAATACATACAATTCTGGGGGTCCTTGACATGAAAAGGTTTGAGAACTACTGACATAGAAACACAGGTTTTTCATAATACGGCATCAGGTCTTAGAGGGTTAGAATCTATTTTACAGCTCTGTGCACCTTAAACACGCTAAGATATAAAGGTTGAGAAACGGACTTAATTTAACCATTCTTCCTCTTCCTCCTTAAACTGTAGATTGATTACACCAGAGGTGCCCACACTTGTTTGACTTGGGAGCTTTCAAAATGACAAGCTCAACCAGATCTACCCACCAGACAAAAACGATTATTGAATTGCCGGAAACAATGCACCTGAGAGGGCTTTGGAATAGCGGCAATGGTATTACATATACGACTGGAGTGGGAAGTTTTGGTAGGGTTTTCTATAACTTTGTTGTATATATTTGCTTTGCACCATCTTGTCTCGCATCAGGGTGCATACTCTCATACACTCATTTCAGAACGACAACATTATTCATGGCTTCTGACAACAGATATAGTTTGTTGAACATACCATGTTAATTGGAAGCATTTGGATAAAGCTTCCCTCATAGTTCATGCATTTCAGCAAAAACCGGAGGAGACATGTTTTATTTAGTTATTTTTAATTGTTACATATTTTTAAATCGCAGAATCATTCAGCCCGACGGCCTCTGCTCTGATATTAGAGGGGGGGGGGGGGGGGAATAAATAAACACTTATTTAATTTACTATGGAAACCTTCATCTCCCATCCATCACCCATTTTGGTGTTAGCATCATGTCGTGCTTTAGCTATTGAAAAATAGCAGATCTACAAGCTCGAGTGGCGCGCTACGAGCTTGTAGGTCTGCTATTTTTGAAAAATCGAAGAGCGACTGACATAGAAGACATTTTTAGAATCTGATCTCAGGTCAGAATGAAAACTGTCAGGATGTAGAAGACATGTTTAGAATCTGATCTCAGGTCACCCCACGCCTCCATACATGGCCGTCTCCATTATATGAAGATTACGACACTGACCTCAGCTTATACCCTGGATAACCACACATGGAGAAGACTGGATCATCACCTATAGATCTGCACATATGGAGCCGGCCGGCAACTCTATACATCTGATCTCAAACCCTTAGATCTCCATTATACATCCTTCCTGTTCTGACATTCCATTATGTCGATCTGACCTCATCAAACCCTGTACACTTACACTCAAGACAAGCTCCATGTATGGCCAGTACAGAACTCTTTTAAAGGTATATTCAGTGATTTCACTTAATTCAAATATCACTTATTTTTTTGTTTTGTTGTGATAATCCTCCCTACTATAGAGTGTGCTGGCCATATAAGGAGTTCCTCCCTGTCCCCAGTTAACCCCTGGGGGTCAAAAAACCTTTCGTTTCGTTTTTGACTCTCTATCCTGATTGGACGAAAGGCTGGGTCCCACAGCCAAAAACGAAACCTAAGGTTTTTTGAGTGAAATCACTGAATATACCTTTAATATATTTTTTATCCCGCGATTTTTGTAACCCATTTTTCACACCTGTGTCAATCGTCTAATGTGATCCTGGGCTCTACACACCCTCCACCAACCTAGTCCCCATATATGGGGGACAAGGGGAGAGCAACGGACTTGAACTCATGCTTCCTTCGTGCCTGAGTGTCCAAGTTGCTCCTTTACACCTGACAGGGGGGAGCTTCCCTGGTTGGACGTATAGCGCGTGGAAGGAACACGTTATTCCAACCAGTTCCTTTCCCCTCCATCAGGCGCCCCGGCTGGCCAGGGGGAGGCAGTTTAGTGACCAGGATGTCCAGTACAGAACTCAGTCCATATGTCCATCTGACCGCCCATGCCGAAGCACCAGCACTCACCCAGCAGTCTGCCGTCACCCAGGCGGACGCGCGCACGCTACCTCGCCCCTTTACGGCCCTTCTCAGGGCGAACTTCTACTGGTTATTATAAATATGAAATGACCTTCACATTATTTAGGCTACTTATTCTTATTGTGTCTGTACCAGCCTCCTCTGCCCTCTGGAGCGTTGTTCAGGAAATGCTTACAAACAAGAGCACGATTACATTGGTTTGGTCCCTCAGGATTATGGCTAAAATGGTACTGCTATTTATTTATTTTACTTAGTATGCTTATGATGATTGTTGGTGTTTGGTATGCTTATGATGATTGTTGGACGGTGTTTGGTATGATATGATGATTAACCTGTTGGTTGAAAATTGTGTTTTCATCGGTTTTGTTTAAGTGCCTTTGTTGCCATTGCAATACTGTTATCTTTGGCTCCATTATTACATTTAGTCTATGTGAGAGATGGATGGGGGAAGGGCTTTGAATGTCCTGGTTGCATAACACGTTGTGTCATGGTAAATGGTGCATTTATATAGCACTTTTATCCAAAGCACTTTGCATTAGATTGTGTATTGCATTCATTCACCCATTCGCACACGCATTCACACACCGATGGCGGAGGAAACCATGCAGGGCACCAACCTGCTCATCAGGAGCAATTAGGGAATTAGGCTGCTTTACCGGTTGGTTACTCTACCCCTAAGCCACTAAGGAGGTATTAAAGGAGACATGGCCGAGGTGTAACGGCTGACCAAGTGAGGCGTTGCCGTTTGTTCAAATTAAATTCATCGTCAAGTTTCAACAGGGCATCCGGGTGGTGCAGAGCAGTGGTGGGCATCACCGTCGTCATTTATTTAACCCATTCTGACCTAAGATCAGATTCTAAAAATGTCTTCTACATCCTGACAGTTTTCATTCTGACCTGAGATCAGATTAAAAAAATGTCTTCTATGTCAGTTGCTCTTCGATTTTTCAAAAATAGCAGACCTACAAGCTCATAGTGCGCCACTCGGTGGCGCGCTATGAGCTTGTAGATCTGCTTTTTTCAATAGTTAAAGCATAACATAATGCTAACACCAAAAGGGGTTAACTCAGCCATGACCATGATCACGTGGTATGGAGCACAGATTCATAAAAAGTATACAATCAGAAGTATACAATACATTACACAATATACATACAAACAGACATATCGAGAGGCTTTCACTACAGTATTTGAACAGTGGAAGAACATTTTTTTCAGAAAAGCACCCAATTTATAGATTACTTTTTTTTTTCTTCAGATTTTAGTAATGCAATTAATTTAAACATAGAAGGGTGGGTCAAAAAATTTATTCTGGCAGGTATTTTTTGCCTGAAATTCACAATGCTAGTATTCTTACATTCCAACAAAACATTTGTACTCATCTCCAATTCTGGCTTCATTACATATAGGTTACAAATCCTCTGACTTCTTTCCAGTCCTTTATATCTACCGAATTCTTGTTGTTTAGCCTAAAGTTGCAAATAGCCTGTCTATACTTACGGTTTTCACATAGAAGGTATTTTTCTAGTTTGTTTGTATTCAACATAGATGTCATACTATTGAGTTCACTTTGCCACTTTTGCAAAAAACTGGTCTTTCAACCTTTGTTCGACAGTTCGCTTCAACCAGTCAATGTTATTACATTTCTGGGCCAACCAAATGTAAGACATACCACAGTCATCCAATATTTTCTTCACCTGTGTCCATGCGTCACCCAAGGTGACACATGGGCACCTGTGCTGAACAGGTTAAGCAGACAGTCGTACATTATTCGACTCAGTTTACTCTTTTCCTTCGATCAACCGGGCCCAGTACCCGATAAGTCTCTTTTTTAACAGAGATACAAATTTGGGGCCAATCCAGAGGGTCACATTGCATATTACTGTTGTAGCAAATATAGTAAAATAGCAGATCTACAAGCTCAAAACACGTTGCAGTGCGATGCGTTTTGCGGTGCGTTTCGAATAGGTGTTTGTTAGAAAGTAGTCTCGTGTTGCCAGACTGTTTCCTCTCGCAAATTTCCAAATGCTTCTGTCATACAGTCTGGAGCATACAGCATATGTCAAACTCAAGGCCCGGGGCCCAAATCAGGCCCGTGAATTAATTATCTATGGCCCGCGGGATGATATTAATCTAAGTATTAGAACTGGCCCTCTGGTATGTTGCACGGACCACCATAATACTACAAGTCCCACAATGCACTGCGAGTGCATTGTCACGTATTGAGGGCCCGCAAGTGCAAGCATGCGTCTTCTCTTCACTATTGATCAAATATAAAATATATTTTCGTGAACGGAAATAGCTTCCTTACTCGGATTTCGGGAGGTGTAGTTCCAGAGTCTATATAGCATTCAGGAGGTGTAGTTCCAGACTCTATATACTGTAGCATTCGGAGATTGTGGAATTTAAAAAAAAAAACATTTGTCCTATTTGATTAGTTTTATTGGAGTGCTACTGGATGTGTACTTCTTGAATGAACCCAGCTTGAGCGTCTCTTCGGTCCAATAGTTTAACCCATTCTGGGCGGGTACCCATTTTGGTGTTAGCACTATGTTATGCTTTAGCTATTGAAAAATTGCAGATCTATAGCTCATAGCGCGCCACAGAGTGGCGCGATACGAGCTTGTATAGGTCTGCTATTTTTGAAAAATCGAAGAACGACTGACATTTTTAGAATCTGATCTCAGGTCAGAATGGGTTAATCAGACCAGTGTGTGTCCAGTGGAAACCTCGTGTGAATCTGATCTCAGGTCAGAATGGGTTAACCCCAAGCTCTTCTCGGTGAGATACAAACATAAGAGGATGTAGAAGACAGACAACACTCAGACCCGGTTGACTGACCGGACACGTTTGTCCTCACTTATGCCAGGACTATAGGACCTGCAGCTCTGAAGCACATCACGCTGAAACTGCTTTTTTCTGGAACACACTAATCCCCTTTTTATAGAGCCGTTTGGTGCGAAATCGCATAACCTCTGGAGTGTGAAATAGCCTCCCCTTACAAAGCGCTCTCTTTAATGTGTTAATGGAGCACTCAAAGTTGTGTGCCCCGGAATGGCAGCGGCGGTAACAGACCTGACACCCAACGCACAGGCAGGTTAAACACTGGGTTGTTCCCTGTCCAAAGTCCTGCACACATTGGTTTTGCCATGCGCCGGCGCACCACTGGGCACGGATGGAGAAGCCTTTTGTAGGTTTCTTAACCCATTCTGACCTGAGGTCAGATTCTAACGCACAGAAGAATGGTGGTTCTTTAACGCATTATGACCTGAGATCAGATTTAAAAAATGTCTTAAATCCTGACAGTTTAAAAAAATAGCAGACCTACAAGCTCGTAGCTTGTAGATCTGCTATTTTTCAATAGCTAAAGCACAACGTAATGCTAACGCCAAAACGCGTTCCCTCCCAAAATCGGCTAATATGCAGGTATCAAGAGTCAGAGGGGGGGGGGGGGGGGGACGGACGTTTGGGCAAAAGAAAAGAGTGAGGTCTTGAAAAGATTCGGGTGATTTGAAGTGACGACAGGCCAGGCCAGGCCTGCAGGGCAGGCATGTCGTAAAGCAGTTACATGATGTCGTATAGAGCATTTTATATTTAATGTCATGTTTCATTTTATTTGTTGTTGTTGGGATGGGAAAGATAATCTTTGGCCTTGCGATATCGTGGCTACTAGTAAATTTCTCCAGCAATACTGGGCAACCAAAGTTATCATGTCCCCACGATTAAAGGTATTGGAAGATTTTCAAAATAAATAATAAAACTAATAATGAATGGGAAAAGAGCCTTGGTTATTCAGAAGTCATCCCACCTCCATGTTCCTTCCCCACAGCACTGTCGCACGGAGGCAGTGTGTATATATCCACTGTATCGTATACAGTACGTTTCTAACATCTTTGTCAATAAAACAATTTCCTGTGGTTGTAGTCTATGATGTCAGGTTTGAGCATGGTTTCAGCATTATTTATTATTTTATTTTATTTAAAAAAAATGTAGTTTATTCCGGTCATTTTTTATGACAGTGTAGTACAGTACAACAAAGGTGTTATTTTTTTGCCTATACCCCATTTAAATACAATAACTGAAAAACAGTTCATAAAATCACCACTAGGTGGATAAATACATAGATAAATCGGCCTGATCTGACTGCCGTTGACTTACGTTATGACATTCAAATGAAATGTTTCAAGAAATATACTGTACACACTCGTAAAGTATTTCCTTGCCCTACTGGCATCGTTCTGTCGTAGATTAAATAATCTTCCAAAGATGAAGGAAAGAGAAACAATATACAGAGAGTGAGGAACAGGCCTCCTTGCCTGTTCCAGCAGCCCCTCCGGGCGCAAGCCTCCTCAACCCCATTCTCAGACAGTCCTCATAGTCTTGTCCTAACAGAGATGCTATACTGACTGGTCATTTAAGGATCTCTTCTAAAGATAAGGGCGACACACAAATAAGTATACCTTTGCTGACAGCGTGGAGGAGTCAAGTCAGCTGTTAGATTGACAGCTGCATGAATTAGACTGAGCACATTGGTGAGCAAAGACACTTAACCGTCTTCCTGCCATTGCCGAAGCCCTTCGGCAATTGAAGCATTAATTTGATATTAACGCTTGCTGCCATTGCCGAAGCCCTTCGGCAATTGCCCTTTATTAGTGCATATGATTGATCAAGCCATAATGCTACTCACGTTAGCCGGTTAGCTAGCACTGTTGTTAGCACTGCACTGGATCGTTCATATTAATTCACCGTCGCCATAAGAATCCATTCTATCCGTTTCTTTCAATCGCCTGTATCTCCTATTCCTTGTCCCAGATGGCATTTTTGGTCAAAACAGCGTTTCTTTGACGGCACGAGCCGACGTTGTGGAGTGCAAAAATGTACCGGCATTTTTCGATCATGTAAACAAAGGTTGTCTTGGCAACGTAAAGCTGGCAGGGATAAGCTCACTTCCGGTTGAGGCAAAATGTGGCTTTTCAAAATAAGAGCTCAAATTAAAAAAATGCTGGCATGAATTAGGTCCTAATTTCTCAATAAATGGCAGCAGTAAAAGGGTTAATGGAAGGAAGATATATACACAATAATGCATATATCTGGCACTGTAGTTGGTATTCTAGAATTCCCATTACAGTTCACAAGAAATGTGGCACGGATCGGTCAAGTGGTTTCGCGAGACTAGCCCAGGACACACATGCAAACTCGCCTCCGACAGAGTCACGGCATACAAATGAGAGATGACAGTCCATTTTGAGTCTTTCAATGGCTTACATTAGTGATTACCGTTTTAAAACTGTTATCCATATTCTCCAACAGATTGCACTTTGAAGTGAAACTACTCAAACACACACACACACGCTGACGCACAGCCACTGCCAACGCAAACCCCAGACTAGACAGATGGAGAATGTGTCATTGTGGCGTTTGACTGTGCGAGGTAGAGGTAGTGAGCAATATAAATATGGCTCTTAAATCATCAGACAGCATTTGAATCCTTCACATAAATGAAGGAAAATAATTTCAGTGTCATCCTTCACCGTCTGTACCTGTTGTGTGCTTTCAGCCTCGTAGAAGTAAAAGCAATCGATGTCAATTTACTGAAAGGATGAGACATTTGCGACATTTGCGACATTTCTTTCTACCCAAAATGGTTCTCCTTGGGTGAATACCAGAAAGGCCTAGTGGCCTATACTACGGTCAAAATGTTGCAAATGATATTCCAGAGTGCAGATGTACAATTTACTTTATCTAGCACTTGTTCTACGGCGGTTTTGGACTATCCTTCAAGCTCTATAAGCTTCTGTCATAGCCTAATACTTGTGGGTCATTATAATGGAATTGGCAAGCAGTTCCCCCAGGTGAGGGCCAGGAGAGGTCTCTGCTGCTATATAAAAAAGAAAGCTAATTAAAATGTCAATACCACAGGCAGTGCTCCCGGTAAAAATTATGTCAGGAAAATGGCAAGCTCATCGGATATAGGTGCCATGATCAAAGCATTATGTCATTGGGTATTTGATGACCAGAATAAGCACTACACTATACGTGCCTCATGGTGTCATTGAGACATGTATCCCGTTCTAAATCGTACAGTAAAGGTAATTATTACACACTGGCGAATTAGCGACGCAATTTATTCGTGCGAATAATTCACATTTTTTTTAAACCAATTGAAGTCAATGCAATGAAGCTTCCACGTCAGTGGCGAATGTGCGAAAATGTGACAGATTTCGCTCTTTATTTGTTCGCTCTGGTGTCGAATTTTGCAGACATTCGCAGGCGAACTGCAACACCTCTGACCAATCAGAATGCAGCCCACACACAGTGTGTGTGTGTGTGTGTGTGTGCACGTGCACGCACGCACGCACGCACGCACGCACGCACGCACGTGGGTGTGCTAACAGCCACGGGCTCCGCCAAACTTTGGTCTGTATGTAGGGTTTAATTCAAATCCAAATTGACTGACATCACCCTATTTATAATTTTATTTTATCGACGGCACGGGTGAGCGGCCGACCGGCCATCGATCCCAAATGACTCTGGACTCCACATCTTGGTAGTGAAGAAGACAAGAAGTGGTGGAAAGGATAGTAGGATATTACCAATACAAACAAAAGAGGTATTAACGCACGCTGCACACCAATAGTGAGGATCGAGGTGCACAGCTCGTAGTCACGAATCATCAGTGTTGTTTTTGGCAGCACATTTTGATTTTAGTTTTAGTCATAGTCTCTTGAATTTCGTTTTAGTCACATTTTAGTCACTTGGAATGTCTTAGTGTTAGTCTAGTTTTAGTCGACTAAATGTCATACGATTTTAGTCAACTGAATCTACTGTTAATTTAGTCAACTAAAATGTATTTTGGTGGGCCTTGATGTTGTCGTAATGACTGATTTTACACTTGCTGAAAATAGCAGATCTACAAGCTCACAACCCGTCGCGCTGTGATGCGTTGTGAGCTTGTAGATCTGCTATTTTCAGCATGCAACCAAGTGTAAAATGACTCGTACTGACTCGTACATCATGGCTTAGTTTTCATTTAGTTTCCATTTAGTTTTTGTCAGTGGAAAAAAGGTAGTCAACGAAAAAAAAATTGTCTTAGTTTTAGTCGACGAAAACAACACTGCGAATCACGATGCAAAAAACTTCTATTAAAGACCAACGTTTCTGCACCTGAGTGCCTTCTCTTCAGGGTATGAAAGAAAGGATACCATTTCTGACATAACGCAGGAGAAGAGGAGTGGAGACTGTGGAGTGGAGGAGGAGAGGAGAGGAGGAGGAGAGGACATGGAGTGGAGGAGTGGCAAATATACTCCCAAGATATAATCGCACAATACGCGTCGCATTTATATGTGTACGCGACTAAATTCGCCGGGCAAATATTTCATTGCATTTTTTGGATCGCTTATTCGCATCGCGTCGCTAATTCGCCAGTGTGTAATGACCTTTAAGGTCATTACACACTGGCGAATTAGCGACGCGATGCGAATAAGCGATCTGAAAATGCGAAATATTTGCCCGGCGAATTTATTCGCGTTTGCCTATGCAGTGTACACATCTATATGCGACGCGTATTGTGCGATTATAGCTCCTCTCCTCTCCCTCCTCCTCTCCTCTCCTGTCCTGTCCTCCCCCTCCCGCTTTGGTATCCTTTCTTTAATACCCCCGTATCCAGTACTTCACAGATGGAGGGGTCCAATTGGTACCGGCCCACATATGGTACAATTGGTACCGGCCGCGCCCGTGCATGTGGGCATATATTCCGGTTATAAAGTCTTTATTTTCGGGTCAAAAACGGGTCTGCACAGCAGAAATAGCCTAGTGCAAATCTTACCTTTTTGATGAGCCTGTTCACTGGTTATTTTAACTTTTTTCAATATTGGCATATTGCCTATGGTAAATACCATAATAACGTCAACGCATCAATTTAACTTGAACAACTCGATCCTCCTCTCCTCTCCTCTCCTCCTCCACTCCACTACTCTTCTCCTGCGTTATGTCATTATTGGTATCCTTAATTTCTTTCATACCCTAAAGAGAAGGCACTCATGTGCCGAAACGTTGGTCTTTAATAGAAGTGTTCTGTATCGTGATTCGTGACTACGAGCTGTGCAACCGATCCTTTACAAGTTTGTCTCCCGTCCCGTGGTCAGCATGCACCTCGATCCTCACTAAATTGGTGTGCAGCGTGCGCTAATACCTCTTTTGTTTGTATTGGTATATCCTACTATCCTTTCCACCACTTCTTGTCTTCTTCACTACCGTGAAGTGGAGTCCAGAGTCATTTGGGATCGACGGCCGGTCGGCTGCTCACCCGTGCCGTCGATAAAATAAAATTATAAATAGGGGGATGTCAGCTAATTTGGGCCACTTTTTGGTAATTTGGTAATTAAACTGAGATAAAGCAATGCATGACACTAAATTGGGGTTATATGATTATTATTGACTGTTTAATATCATGTTTAAGTTAAATGTATTTAATAACAAATAATAGTTTAGTCCCTACAGCTTCTGACTGAAACAAGCTGTCACATATTTTTAAGATGTAGCATTTTCATGTAAAATAAGCCACCTGATCAGCTAAGATGGGCCACTGTTTTTTTTAGCCTTGCTTTTTAAAGTTGAACAGCCAATGGATGCACATGATTCTCGCTACAAGTGTACTTGACATAAAACAGTCTATGGTTGTTATGGCGGGAGATGCAATGCAACAGATGAAATAATATCAGTCATATATGACTACTCAGGGTAAATGCCAGGTGAAAGCAATCTCAGTTGTCAATGATAAGGTGATCACGTATACTGCTTAGCCGACTTTTTTTTTTTTTTTTATATATTTATATATATACAGCTAAAATGGGCCACTCAAGCTGCAAAGAAAAACAGTCATTTACTCATTTCTGATTTAAAAGAAATCACATCCGTGTGAAGTGAGGGGTGCTCTTTTCATCGTACATTATCCATTCATTGTCAATGGGAATTTAGTCTGTGTAGGACAAAAATTGGCGATTTGCTCAGACACATGACGTAAATTCTCCATTCATTGTGAATGGCATTTCATGTTTTTGTTAGGACAAAAATCGACACTATAGCTGAATATAGGAGGGGCTATACCCACATTCCCACAATAATGTCATTAGCCCTACATTGTATTAATAAAACCAGTAAGACACCCTGAGGGCAAGAAGCGAGCATGCATGCATCCGCCTGGGTGACAGCAGACTGCTGGGTGAGCGCTGGCACTTTGGCATGGGGGGATCAGATCAACATATGGAATGAATTCTGTACTGGCCATAAATGGAGCGTGTCTTTCTTGAGTGTACAGATGAGGTCAGATCAACATATGGAATGTCAGAACAGGTCAGCTCCATATATGGAGATCTATGGGTGGCAGCGGGGGCAGTGTCTTGAGTGTACATGGTGTGATGAGGGCCCAGGTAGGGCCGGCCCTTAATTTTTGGGCCCATTGAGGACTTTAGTTTTTGCTGGCTGCCGGGTGTGGCTGCACTAATAACTTACCCAGGGGGCAAAGGGGGTTGAAGTGCATTTGTCATAACATACAAAGTTGTCCACCAGAAATAATATCTATGACCCAGTAGGATCACAACCTATATGGACAACCTGGTCAATTGTTGGGCGAAAGTCCAATATGGCCGCCCCAATATTAGCCCCTATTAGTTATAATGGGGGGTGAATAGGGCAATTTTTTTAACAGAGATATTTCCACAAAACTTCACAGGTTGATCAATAATATGAATACGAACATTTTTTGCATTGAAAGTTTCCATGAAATCCAATATGGCCGCCACAATATTAGCACGCAGAAAATATGTTTGGCTTGAACTTCTGAACCAGATGAGCTAGAAACGCAAACTTGGTATCTATTTCATGGTTTCTGACCATGAGATACTCAATGGAATACCTATTTTTATTATTGGGTGTGTCAATAAAAGTCATGAACATAGTCAGCACCATAAGCAATTTCCGATACTTATAGCAGCCCATTACATTGCAGCAGGGCTATGGCAGGAGAAAGCACACAAACTATACCAGTGTTCCATGCATTGACGGGTTGTGACACTGTGTCAAGCATGTTGGCCACGGGAAAAAGACTGCGCGGGCTGTATGGGCTTCTGAGCTTATACACATGCCCTGTTGATATTCATTTGAGAGGTAGAAGGAAGCTTCTGGCCAATTCCAAAGATTGAATTCTGGATCATAAAAAAATACTGATTTGACACCGAGATCACCCATATCAGACAATCATACAAGTGATGGCGGCCATCTTGAATATTCAATGACAATTTTCAATTATGCAAAAGACCCTTACCAAGTACTATAATGGTAAATGAGTCTGAAATATCATATTATATCCATCATTCATAAGAAAACAGTTGTTGCTGGTGGCCATTTTGAAAAATGGCTGCCATGGTAAAAATAAATAAAAAATAGACCAATCAAATAAATAAAGTACAGCTGTGTCAAGACATATGTGCTGTGTGCACATGATGTGCAGCATTGGCTGTTAAAACTCAAAGGTCTAGGAGGCAGAAACCTTGGCTCATTTTACCTTAGTGATGGCCCACTTTACCTGAGACCACCCTACATACAGACCAAAGTCTGGCGGAGCCCGTTGCTCGCTTTTGCCGTTGCGTGCTGTTAGCACACGCACACACAATGTGCCATGTCCACGCACCACGCACACGCGCATGCACACGCGAGCGCACACACACCCAACTAGTTGTAGGAGGGGAGGTGTGACCGTGTGCAACAGTGTGTGCTGCTGCGCTATCCCGACCTGCGTAGCCGAACCGACTGCTGCTCTGTTGACGTTGCACACCATGTGCCATGTCCACGGCACGCACGCACGCACGCACACGCGAGCGCACACACACCCAACGAGTTGTAAGGAGGGGAGGTGTGCAACAGTGTGTGCTGCTGCGCTATCCCGACCTGCGTAGCCGGACCGACGGCTGCTCTGTTGACAGCTACTGTACGGAACGCCGCTGTTTATACACAGCAACAAGTTTGGGCTGCATTCTGATTGGTCAGAGGTGCTGCAGTTCGCCTGCGAATGTCTGCAAAATTCGACACCAGAGCGAACAAATAAAGAGCGAAAACTGTCGCATTTTCGCACATTCGCACATTCGCCACTGATGTGGAAGCTTGCATTGACTTCAACTGGTTTTAAAAATATGCGAATTATTCGCACGAATAAATCGCGTCGCCAATTCGCCAGTGTGTAAGGACCTTTAGACTCCGTTTCTAGCTGCATTTCTTTAGAAGGTTCAAGCTCTTGTCTTTTAAGGTTCAAGCTCTTGTCTTTTAAGTGTGGTTCTTTTTTAGAATGGAATGTACAGCTGTGTGGACTAAATAAAGTTTAAGTTTAGTCTAAATAAGTTTCCCTGGTTGGACGTAGCATGTGGAAGGAACACGTTATTCCAACCAGTTCCTTCCCCTCCATCAGGCGCCCCGGCTGGCCAGGGGGAGGCAGTTTGCAGTTTAATCCTAAAGGTAGAAAAGACGGGCCTGCGCGTCTTGTTTGTTTGTTGGTGTAATGGTTTTGAATTCCCCACCACCCACCCACCCACCAACCACTCAACACCAGGGAAGTCTGTGCGATGCATCTCACTATAGTCTTTGCCAAGCAGATTGCCTGAATCAGTCCTTTGTCAGTCCCTCCGTTTGGCGCGATGGCAGAGAAGCTCTTTGATTATATTAGACGAGATGGCGGGTCATCCCACCTAGCGGAGGCGACATGGCAGCCTTCTGCTTAATGTTTACTCGGCAAGTACCACCAGCTGTTGAGAAAAAACGTGTCATGAGCGAGTACTAATATGGCAGACCATTTCTGGCGGCATTAAGATTAAACAGCTTTTCTGGGCGCCGCTCCGTCTCGCTAGTGCACGCCTGATCAGACACTATAGCCTCTCTTGCTGCCTCGTGAGTGTTTACACGTCGGAATGAGTGTTTTTTTTTTTTTTGCTCGTTTGAGTAGAGCGATGGTCGACTTGGGGGGGCGAATCATTAGCGGTGTGCATGCGTTTGATGTTCATCACCACCTGGTCTCATTGGGTGCTTTCGGCTTCCTCCTGGTACAGTCCCCCGCTAGACCGAGAACAGATCAGAACCCCGTCCGGCATCCACACAGACACCAGTAATTATACATGCAGTATTTGAATACAGGCTTATAAACTGTCTAGTAGTCCTGTAGCGTGTGCATAATAATGCCACGTTGCCAATCCAGGGGCAATGCAATTAGCTCGTCAGGGTCATCAAGCGAGCGGTCCAGTAATTCAACCCCCCCCCCCCCCCCCGCGGCATAAACCAATGGCACTGCAACAAGGACGCGCCTTATCTGGTCTCAGCAGCAGGGGCTGGGCTGGCGTGCCGGACACTGTATAAAGAGTCTATTTTGGCAGCAGTCATCCAGCCGCTGTCACCCTTCCCTTTCCACCCACCGTCACGGTCGTAGTATTGAGGGTCCGGAGAGGGGAGAGTGGACAGAGGACATGATGAGCTGTGGCTCACGACAGGCGCTCCGTGTTATCTTAGCGTGGGAGAGAGTATAGCCCTAGATGGAGGCTTTGCTTATTGTTCATACTAAAAGGTTTTCATACCTTTCTTTGTAGTCGTTACGTCCCCACCAAAGAGTTCTACGTGTCTCCCCCGTAGGACGGTCTTTGACCTGCGAGGTATGCCTTGTGACATGACCATACCAGGCCAGTTTTGCGACACTTCACTGTTGAGAGTATAGCAGTGTTGTTTTTGGCAGCTAATTTTGATTTTAGTTT
This sequence comes from Protomyctophum parallelum, assembly GCF_964188405.1. Taxonomy (NCBI): domain Eukaryota; kingdom Metazoa; phylum Chordata; class Actinopteri; order Myctophiformes; family Myctophidae; genus Protomyctophum; species Protomyctophum parallelum. The sequence continues at coordinate 18,328,105 of NC_139697.1, read as the reverse complement.
TTGTCACAGTCTCTTGAATAGTTTTAATTTAGTTTTAGTCACATTTTAGTCACCTGGAATGTTTTACTGTTAGTCTAGTTTTAGTCGACTAAATGTCATAAGATTTTAGTCGACTAAATCTACAGTTGATTTAGTCGACTAAAATGTGTTTTGGCGGGCCTCGATGCCGTCTTAATGACTGATTTTACACTTGCTGAAATTAGCCGATCTACAAGCGCGACACATTGTGAGCTTGTAGATCGGCTATTTTCAGCATGCAACCAATTGTAAAATGACGTATACTGGATCTCTTGTCCACTAGTCCCTTCCTAGCATTTTAGTCAATTTTTTATTTGTCGACAAAATTGTCAGTGTATTTAGTCTTAGTTTTAGTCATCATAGCTTAGTTTTCATTCAGTTTCCGTTTAGTTTTCGTCAGTGAAAAAAGGTAGTCGACGAACATTTTTCGTCTTAGTTTTAGTTGACGAAAACAACACTGGAGTATAGGGGCTCCTGTTCTCCAGCATGGGCGGTGACTATCTGTCTAACGTATAGTCGCTTGTCCGGTGTTCTTTATATGATATGTGTATAGCGTCCTTCTGTAGCACTTGTTCTCGAAGGACTGTATTCTGCGCTCGGTGTGAGATAGACTACAGCATATGAGATTTACAGTTTCCACATACTATAGGGAGATAATTCACATGAACGTATCGTTACTTACCCTGGGGTCAGACTGTACGTTACGGTTTCTGTCTGCTCTTTGGAACTGTTTTTCTTGTACCATATTATATACACGTATTTAACCCATTTTGGTGTTAGCACTATGCTATGCTTTAGCTATTGAAAAATAGCAGATCTACAAGCTCATAGCGTGCCACCGAGTGGCGCGCTACGAGCTTGTAGGTCTGCTATTTTTGAAAAATCGAAGAACGACTGACATTTTTTTAATCTGATCTCAGGTCAGAATGGGTTAATCAGACCAGTGTATGTCCAGTGGAAACCTCGTATGAATCTGATCTCAGGTCAGAATGGGTTAAGAAGGTCAAGACAACTCCATCCATGTGCAGAGTACGTAGTAGTGGTACGATACATACGTACCACGACCACAGAGGCCACGACACAACAATGCATTGATATACAATATTATACGTTGATTCCAAATAATGGAAAGCCTTTAACCCATTTTGACCTGAGATCAGATTCTAAGAAGTCTTGTTCTGAAAAAGCCTATGTTTCTATGTGAGTCGTTTTTCAAAAATAGCAGACCCACAAGCTCGTAGCGTGTCACTCGGTGGCGCGCTATGAGCTTGTAGATCACCTTGAGCTTGTAGATCACCTTGAGCTTGTAGATCACCTTGAGCTTGTAGAGCACCCGGAACAACCGCCTACTTCCGAGCGCTCAACGTTAAAGCCCAGATGCACAGGGGTTTCCTCGTCATGACTCCACGGGTCCGCCTGCAGTCCCCAGCGCCTCGACGTTGGAGAGCCTCACTGGGGGCTTGGCATATATACGTACTTATAGCAAATGACGTCCCATAGCTGAGGGGTACATATACTGTATACTATACAGTACGTACGTGGTAGAGAAAGAAATGAGTATTGAGCAATGAGCATTGCACAAATGCAATAAAAAACTTTCAGGCCCACAGAGATCGTTACATTAACCCATTCTGACCTGAGATCAGATTCATACGAGGTTTCCACTGGACACACACTGGTCTGATTAACCCATTCTGACCTGAGATCGGATTCTAAAAATGTCAGTCGTTCTTCAATTTTTCAAAAATAGCTAAAGCATAACATGATGCTAACACCAAAATGGGTTCCCGTTCAGAATGGGTTAATATTAAAGCCAACTCGTGGCTTTATTGTGCATTGCACCTACCATGTGTTTATACAGTATGTCAAAACTGCATCGCCCACAGAATCAATATATTAGCCTCTGTATCGATTGACATATCGTCTGGAGTATATATAATATACGTCTACTGTACCTCTGTATCGATTCACACATATCGTCTGGAGTACTGTATATACAGTATATCTCAATTTATTGAACCAACCACTAGTGGAGAGTTTTCAAGTAAACAGACGTAATATAGGCCATAAACCTGAAACCTCTGGGTTTGCTTGTCTTAATCATATACGAGACCAATTTCTGTGGATCCTGTTTTCTTTTTCTTTTCTTATTTGTATACGTTCATCAGACCTTGAAAACTTGAACTTTGACTGAGTGGGAATCATCGGGGTGTATAAATGCTGTTCAATATTTCTAAAGTTCTACTTTTAACAGCAGCCCACAGTGGCCTCGACGGCATTGATTTGTTGTGACTATAGCTGAGCATTAAAGGTCAGCGTGCTCGCACCACGCATGCTGTCACGTCTGCGCTCGGTGTGCAAGGACTGCGGTTTGTTTACGGCATTCAGCTCCACTGTTAATCCTTTATCCTTGTATTTCCTTGTTGTATATCTTTCCCCCCCCCCAGTGTGGCTCTGCAGGAGTCTATTATCTATTCTATAGCCTTCTGTATAAGAGGGTCAGCCTTCGGTGTCTGTGTGGTTTGACCTATTAATCACATGGTGTATGTGCAAAAATGCAAAAGTGTGTGTGTGTGTGTGTGTGTGTGTGTGTGTGTGCGTGTGTGCGTGCGTGCGTGTGTGCGTGCGTGCGTGCCTGACCGTGTGTGTGTGTGCGCGCAGTATATAGTGAGCTTGTAGATCAGCAATTTTTACTACTACTTCTACATTTGTTTTCTAATTTATGGAATTTCTTATATTTTAAAATATTTTTTCTCGTCATAACTTTTTTTCTTCCAAGTCATGGAAAATGTTGCTTTTTTGGGGCGGGGAGGGATTATCGGGGGGGCGCGATTTTTTTTAAAATGTTTTGAAATGATGTTAACAATTAGTCACGGACGGTGGCTGGTGTACTTGGAGAAACGTAAGTGCTGCACTGTTCATGGACGTGCACCAGCATAGCTTGTCCAGCAGAGGGCAGCAGGGAGGAACGACTAGCGATGCATTTGATTAGGCGGTTAATGCAGAGTGATGTATGGTACGGCTCATGAAGCACAATGGCGTCCATTTATCCATGCTGCCCTCTGCCTCGACGCCCGCCATTAAAATGAGGTTTGACACCTTGCGTGCATTCTCCCGAGACCCAAAGTGCACTAGATGCTTCTCTTAATTTCCCTGCGTCTAGCTTTGAGATATTACCACGAGGGATTTTAACACTTTTTTTGCTTTACTTTTCAATCAGAAACATCGTTTCGCTGCCGTGTTTTTTGAGTGGTGCAACCACTCCTATAGACGGCTATGTGTGTGGCTGTGTCCCTGGCTGGCTGGGGCTGAGCACGGAAATAGCATATTTTCACCACCAAGTGGCACTGTTGTGCAGCCTAACACACAGACACACACGCACACACAGGCCAGGGAGGAGAGACAGTACAGTACAGTACAGTACAGTACAGTTCTGATTGTTTTAATAACTTTTGACGAATCACCCACTCGTAAAGGTAGCTCCTTTTCGTGATCGTTCGCCTTAAAATAAAGTGGGCGCTTCCAATCGTCGGGTAACATCCCATGAATCGACCATTGAAAACAACACAGAGAAACACAGCGCTCCGCTCCGCGCCCCCCATTGCCATTGGAATTTCACAGAAGCCCTATAGGAAGCCATACTGGGTTCCAGGCTGATTCGCCGCGTTCCACGGATCTGAAAATGTCACTGTCGGAGTCTGTAGTACAAAACAGATGACTGGCTGTGTGGGGTGAGTTTAGTGAATGATAAGGGGACGTTGCAGGGCAACGGTCATGTTTTAGGGTGTACAAAAATCACGGCACTCCATCTTTAACCGTTCCCGCGCCATTGCTGAAGCCCTTCGGCAACTGCGCTTTTATAGTGCATTCGATCGAGCGACCCATAATGCTAAGAGGAGGTGGTGGTGGTGGTGATGAGGACGATGGTGCAGCACAATCAGCGGGAGCCTGCTCAGTCTGCCGAGTCCAAACGACCAGTTATGTATCAAATGTCTATTATGTGCTTGCCAGGGCTACATTATCCGGCACATCCTTGAGCACTCCACTCAGATATCCATGATGAGATCATTGGGGAAAATGCCATTTATTTTATTTTAGTAAGGCAGCTGGCCTCTTCTTTTTTTTATTTAATTTTTTAAAGCATTCCTTAAGTGCTTTTTGTAGTAGAGCGTCATTTGTGTCCTGCCTTGACAGCTGCCTAGACCGAGGCAAGTTCCATTTGCAGTACAAGACATGTGAATGAGAACTCTCACACCTGGCTGCATCAGAGCTATACTCTGGAGCCTGGATTTAGGCTGGATTATAATGAAAAAAGTTTTCTTTTTTCTTTTTCTTAGTTTTTTTTTTTTCTTTGGCTGGCCGGCAGTCAAATTGTCCATGGGAATAAGAGGTTTCTCTGGCTGGCAGGAACGACTCAGAATGAAATAAGTTTTGCTGGAGGGATTAGGCTACACTTGCTGAGTTGTTCTATACAGTACAAGCACACTGTGTGACTGGGTTGGCTCGAAATGGATTTTTCAATCGATGAATTATGAATAAGTCACAACGAAGACAGACACAGCAGCTCAAATGTATTTTTCTGGGGAAATAACGGTAGCTAAAATATAGTCCACAGTCATACACACACACCCACACACACACACTTTTTTAATACCTAAAAAATATATATGACAATGACTGCATCAAATGTTTTTTTCTAATTGGGATTATTTAAATCACACACCCGTGTGAAGTGAGTGGCGCTCTTATCATCATCATACATCAGCATACATCATCTCATTCCGGCCAATCACAATTTGCGTCACAATTTCCTCACCTCCATCTTCAATATCTGTGTTCACACAAACCCTCATACGATTTTAGTCAACCAAATCTACTAAACTAAATTGATTTAGTCGACACAAATGTATTTTGGAGGGCCTTGATGCCATCGCAATGACTGTTTTTACACTCGCTGAAAATAGCCGAGTTACAAGCTCACAACGCATCATAGCGCCCATTGTGAGCCTGTAGATCTATTTTCAGCATGCGACCAAGTGTAAAATGACTCACTGTCTTGTCCACTAGTCCCTTCCATAACATTTAAGTCTAGTTTTAATTTGACAAAATTGTCAACATATATTTAGTTTTAGTTTTGGCTATCATAGCTTAGTTTTCATTTAGTTTCTATTTAGTTTTTTGCAGTGAAAAAATGTAGTCGACGGACATTTTTTGTCATAGTATTAGTCGACCAAATAAACACTGGTAAGACAGCTCAGTGTGGTGGCACAGGTGAGACAGAAAAAGCATTTGAGTAGTAGTATAGTATGCCATGATGCGGTTGCACATGTGTTAACTGACTGCACCATCAGCAAAGGCCCGGTTTGTGTCCTTTTGAATGGTTTCCTTCTTGGCTTGTGTTACAATCCTGTCTAGGGGAAGGATGGATTGTGACATAAAGTTGGAGAATGAAACCCATTTTTTATTTTTACATAATATGTGACTTGAATTCAAATATTATTAAATGATGGTTGTTTTCCGCACGCACACGCACGCACACACGCACACGCGCCAATAACCAATACCAACAACAGTAATACCAATTGCCTAAGAGAGACCCTACGTGTGTGTGGAACGAGCTTCTACATTTTCTTTCTTGCCATGGTCTCCTAAAATCTTCTTCCCTTAATTTATTTTCTCTGAAAAATAACACGATGTGAATTGTGAACAGACTTATCATTTTGTCTTGCCAAGATAAGACCTGTGATATTCCTTCCTTTCAACTATCTGGCAAAAACCTTAGCAGACTGAATAAATAGCAAATCACAGCAGGGTGTCTTTGCCCTCTCTCTTTGAAGCAACAACATGATTTGGAGACCAAGTATAATTCCAGCATGTGCACAGCAGCACATATTGGTAATACTGTATGCCACATGGGCTGGGTTGGGCTTGGCTTTAACCAAAACTACATTGAAACTGACATTTTGAACCAATAATAAAAAATAATAAATCATATTATATTTATCAATGAATCGACAAATGAATTGACAAACATTTTTTCAGACGCATTTTTTTATTAACTTGTCTTTTTTCACTATTTCTAATATGATTCTTTAATAATCATTCATTAATTGTAATTTAGGTGAGGGTTTGTAATGATGGTGATATTGGTTTGAAGTCATGGCTCAGCCCTGCATGGAGAGGTGAAATAGGGGTGATATGGTGATAAATATCGTCTCCACGATACAATGTATCCACGATATGCCTTTTCAGAGATATCCTGTATATCGTTATACAGTGAATGCACTTTCTATGATATGCAGTTCTATACCTTGATTTATACTTCTGTAAAACAACTTTGTGTTACAGAAGTATACATTCACTATGTTGGTCTAAAAGGTCTCTTACTCCTTTTTATTTTATTTTTTGTTACCTTGCACTGTATAGTAGGTGGTTGAACTTGTGCTTTAAGTTACTAAAAATCACACCTGTGTGAAGGCGCTCTTGTCATCATACATCATCATACATCATCACATTCTGGCCAATCACATTTGTATCCTCAAGTCCTTCCAATCCAATAGACCGTCGCAGGCCCGCCCCCTTTCAGAACGACGAGTGGCCCAGGAAATGATTCTCCATTCATTTTCTCCATAGGCTTTTCAAAAAGTATTTATTTAAAGACTGCTACGCCGTGGACGAAGCCAACTCGGATCGTGACAAATCATGACAATAATTACAATGTTTTGGGCCGATCAAATAATTAGTAAGAAGAAAAACAAACAGTGTTGTATCCTGCCTTTATTTTCTTCTTTCAAATTATTTGATCGGCACAAAATATTGTGTATGTTGTCATGATTTGTCACGATCCGAGTTGGCTTTGTCCACGGCGTAACCGTCTTTAAATAAATACTTTTTGAAAAGCCTATGGAGAAAATGAATGGGGAATCATTTCCTGGGCCAATCGTCGTTCTGAAAGGGGGCGGGCCTGCAACGCTCTATAATCGCTATGGGGTACACACAAACGGACACAGCTGGTCATAGGCATGGGAAATGCATGACAATATTGTGATATCGCGTATCATGACAATGCTTGAAAAAATACTGTGATACTTATATTTGTCCATATCGCCCACCCCTATAGTGGAATGTCATGGAATTCATATCGGTCAAAAATAACGGGAGGAAAAACGCTTAGAAAGTGGATGAAATGGAGAACCACCCCCGAAACCCAGTCTTGGCTTTGAAATGGGCTGATGTATGCCTCCCCCCGGGGTACCTCGGTGCAGATGAGGGTGGAAAGGCCCCTCTGCATGGAGTTGAGAGCAATTTAAAACCCATTCTGGGCTGGAACCCCTTTTGGTGTTAGCATTATGTTATAGCTTTAGCTATTGAAAAATAGCAGATCTACAAGCTCATAGCGCGCTACGAGCTTGTAGGCCTGCTATTTTTGGAAAAAGAAATCGAAGAATGACTGACATAGAAACATGGCTTTTTCAGAAAACCGTCAGGATGTAGAAGACATTTTTAGAATCTGATCTCAGGTCAGAATGGAAAACTTTCAGGATGTGGAAGACATTTTTAGAATCTGATCTCAGGTCAGAATGGGTTAAGGTGATGGTGATCTGGCGATGATTAATGAGTTTCCCCCCCACTCTCTTACCAGCCGGGAATGAGAAGCTGTGCTGCTCGCTTTCCCCCCATGTGCACAAACTCCCCCCGCACAGCTCTGTCACAAGGCATGCTACTGTCTCTTGATCTCCTCTCTTGATTTCTCATGCGTACATTTGGGCATACAGTACACGCCCCCCTCCCCCCCTCCCCCCAAACGTCATCTGTGGATCCACTGATTCTCTCCACACTGAGTCACAATTAGTTAACCCATTTAGGCGTGGCGTCGAAAAAAGAAAAAAAAAAGTATTCTAAATCCTGACAGTTTTCTGAAATACCTCATGTTTCTATGTCAGTGATAGTAAAAAATAGCAGACCTACAAGCTCGTAGCATGCCACTCGGTGGATTTTTTATTTATTTGCTGCTTTCTTTCGTTGTAGGGATTTTAGCAATTTTTGACAGGGGGGCGGGGACATTCGAACATATGTATTATTTTACACAATGCGATTTCGTTTTTTTATTTATTTACTATAGTCCTACTAGACCTCATAAAATTAAATCTGGCTACAACATATCTACTGAATGTGAAGGGGGAGGTATAACAAACTGACATATTGGCTGTTGACATCCTGCTTCGGGCTGAGCTCTTTTTTTATACTACCCAGACGACGACGCTATTTTGGGCTTATGTCCACTCTTGTGTTTTTTTAATTGAGTCCCCCCCCCCCACACACACACACACACTGTATTCTGACCTTGGATGGAGGTCGGCATCAAGTAGTTTTTTTTTATATACATATTTGATGGGATATGATTCCGAAGCCCCCCCCCCCCCCCCTGCTGTGCGTTAGAGCTGATTAGCTGTGGAGGGATAAGGTTATCTCCTAGTGCTATACCTCTCCATTAGTGTCAGCTGGAACAGGTAATTGTCCTTTTGGAGGCAGCCCTCCTCCTCCACCTCACGGTGGGTTTTCTGTGTCTCAGCCTTAGGTACACAAGTGGTGGAAAAAGTACTCTGACGGATGTTTTTACTCAACCCGTTTTGACCTGAGATCAGATTCTAAAAATGTCTTCTACATCCTTTTTCAAAGACAGTTTTCTGAAAAGGCCATGTTTCCATGTCAGTCGCTCTTCGATTTTTCAAAAATAGCTAAAGCATAACATAACCAAAAGGGGTTCCCGCCCAAAATGGGTTAGGTATCAATACTGCAATGCATAGAACTACTCTGTAAAAAGTACGGAATTAGTACAAAAGTACAAAAGTGTACCAAACGTAGAAAGTACTCACTATGCATAATGTCCCGTTTCAAGTTTTGAAATGTGTACAAATTGCAGATCTGCATATATATATATAACAATTGTATAAATACAGTATACAGTGGTTACAGTATAAATACAGTAACCATTTTGGGCGGGAACCCCTTTTGGTGTTAGCATCATGGTATGCTTTAGCTATTGGAAAATAGCAGATCTACAAGCTCATAGCGCTACGATATTGTAGGTCTGCTTTTTTTTAAAGATCGAAGAACGACTGACATATAGAAACATAGGCTTTTTCAGAAAACTGTCAGGATGTAGAAGACACTTAGAATCTGATCTCAGGTCAAAATGGGTTAAGTAAATGCACTTAGTTACTTTCCGCCACTGAGTACACGGTGCACGGATCCACTCAACGCACCGTGAAAGCAGCCATGCCTTTAATGAGCCAAGCGTGGCAGAGAAGCCCTCTGTTGAAAATGTACTGAGCGTTCGCTTTCGCTTTCGCTTTCACTTGGCTCTCCCCTTGGCAGCACTCGTCTCTCCGCGGCGTCGACTCTGTCAGCAGCCGGCTAGCTTGACAGCGATCTAACCTCGGCGGGGCTTACAGTAGCATGTAATGTGAGTCGAGTCGAGTTCGCAACTAGAGAGAGATCCCTGTTCATTATTTGTGTTTTGTTATTTTTGCCCCCCTCCCAAGCAAGCAACCAGTCACCCTCTACCAACACACCAGATAAATGTTCTGTTTCTTTTGTGACTTTTAACGCTTGGCAGTTGGACAGCAGGTTAGCATTCTTTGTGAAATGGGGATGCATTAAGCGGAAGGCTTACAGTGTGGGGGAGGTCTTGCATTCTTTATTTCTGAAATGCATGCTGAGCTGGCTGGCAGGCATGTGCACAAAGGGCGACATGCAATAGGAGTTTTTTGGCTTTGCCAATCTGAACGACGCACAGCATCTGCGGTTGACCAGTGGCCACTATTGCCTGCAGCTAAAAGGGTCAACTGACTTCTTCCAAAGTTAGTTATTTGTCTCGTCAACACAGCAACAACAACATTGAGGTGATCTTCAGCTTATGGACGGAAAAAGACCTGCTGACAAACTTGCTTTCTCTTTCACGCATTGGTATTTTATCAAAGGCCCTGTGAATAAGGTTATAGGGAGAACTGTAGCTTTCTATCATGCATGCATTTTGTTTTTTTTCCTTTTGTACTTTAACCAGACCCTCTTGTTTTGTTCTTCCCTTTCAGGTTCAACTACAGATCGACGCATCATCTCACCACCAATGGCTTCTACGAGTTCCTTAATTGGTTCGACGAGAGAGCGTGGTACCCGCTGGGCAGGATTGTCGGGGGAACGGTGAGGCTTTTTACACTTTTTACTGCTATACAGTATGCTTCGTGTCCTTTTTTAGACCGGGCTATAGGAAACGGATCTAACGATGGAGATGCTGCTGTTTTTCCTATATGCATGCGCGGCCAGGTTCCTGCATTTTACATGAGCTCTGCCTCTGCACTCTGGAAATTGTTTTAGAAAGTGTGACAGGATAAGTGGGGGAGTGTGGAGGCATTGTAACAATCGCTACCGCTGAGGGCTAGCAGAGCGGCATACAGCTCAAAGCACATCGTATAAAGCATGGGGAAGAAACACCGTTTATTATATATAGCCATTCTACGCGTGTGGGGAGTGGGTCAGAGAGTGGGTCAGAGAGTATTTGCCCATAATTCTAAGCATTTAGCCGTCGCATGGTGCCCAGATGTCCAGGCGTTTTTACTGATCCTATAGGCTATAAAAGTGTCACGATCACACAGGTATTCTACACTTTCGAATACCCCCCCTGGAGGTTTTCAGAACTTTGACACTGTACTGTGTCTTCCTGTAGTCCCCCCCCCCCCCTCCCCCTACCCACCCACAGACGGTAACAAGACAACTCACCCCGTTTCTGTTTTCCTCCCAGAATTTTCCCCAATGAGAGGCTGGACAGCAGACAGCTGGACTTTTCTCTGACTATAAACTTTTCTCTAACTATGAACTTTCATGACAGCAGACAGCCTAAGTACAAATATAATTTATGAAAAGCTACTACAGTGAAGTCTGTTCACAGAAGTTGTTGTAGGCTATGTGGGGGATTATCTGACGAGGTACCATTTGAGTGGGCAAAACCTTACATATACTAAATAATACTAAATTGTTTATAGGGTCAATATAAGTACAATAATATAGCCTTTTCACGGGAGTATCTTTTTATATTTTTCCAAAAAAGAATACAAACAGCCAATAGCATTTTACAAAGTTATCCCCCTCACTGGTGAAAATTCCGGGAGGAAAAACAGGCAAGCACCGGGGTGAGTTTTCAGTCCAGTATTCCCACAGACAGCATGGGTCCATCTTTCCTGGGACAGTGAATGGGGTACAAGCTGGTTATCTGGAAGAGGCTGGGGCAGGGCTGCCTGTGCCTGTGGCTGTGTCACAGGCAGCCCTGCCTTTTTACCAACTGCTGCAGAAGTTGTGAAAAGTGTAAAGAATTACCACCTGCCGACGGAGGGTCATTTATCTCCTGATTGTTTGCCCCTGCCTGCCTTCCTTCCGCCCCTCAGCCTTATGTCTACAGCCACCAGGAAGATGGACCGTGTGAGTCACAATCGCAAACGCTTTGTTGGCCTGTCATTAAGTACTGTGGTTTATTACTGAGGATTTTACCTCTGTGGATTTCCTCTGTGATGATCCAAGCATTTTGTAAGCGAAGAGAAGAGTACATTACACCTGGAAAGTTAGATTTTGAGATATCTCGTGTAAAAAGTCGACATTTTGGCCTATAAGCGTGGCAATACTACAGTGGCGTTCGTCCTCTGGCAAAGTGTGATTGTGCACGGCAAGTTCCACGACAACCTATATCCATCCAGATAACTTTGGGACAAAAAAAAATGGACGGACGAAAGGATGGATCCATAGAGCCCTGCTGCTAGTGTGGCTAAACGTAGAATTTAAAACAAATGAAATGGAGTGAAAGGGAATAGGTTCACCTATAGTACAGTGGAAACAAGCTGTAATGCACGCAGGTTTGGTACATCAGCAACTATACTTATGTCATAGTACATAGTTATTTATTGTCAACTCTATATCCTCCATGTGATTGTCTAGTCTCATAATAACACATGTGAGACAATAAACTGTTCACATGAACCGACATGTAGGATTTGTTCACGGCTATATAATTGCAAGGTGCACACACACTGTATAATGCACGTCCAGTTCATGACAACACTATTACTGTTACGACTTTTATAATGTGACGTTTAATGTTTGGCCGTGTGACTGGGATAATGTATAACGTGAATGAAACCATTGGTTATGAGAAAAGAACTGCACTTCAGTACAACATGTAGCGCCTCCTCATTTCTTTCTTAGTTTATTTTAATTTTTTAATTTTGTTATGACATTTAGAGCAGCCAGTCATTTTTTTTCCTCTATGAAATATGAGACTCAACCCTGACACCACGCTGGGCAAGACCTACGCTGTAGACTAGGGATGCACCGAAATTGAAATTCTTGGCCGAAACCGAATACCGAATATAGGAAACAGTTGGCCGAAAACCGAATACCGAATATCCGAATATGATTAATATTACCGTAATTTCCGGACTATAAGCCATACCTTTTTACCCATGATTTGAACCCTGCGGCTTATACAACGGTGCGGCTTATCTATGGATTTTTACAGCTAACGCAGAGCCATCTAAGGCTCTGAGCTAACGAAACGGCCACTGGGGTTCCACCTGCGGCTTATAGTCCGGTGCGGCTTGTATACGTACATATTTGGGATTTTCCCTAAATTTGGCTGGTGCGGCTTATATTCAGGTGCGCCTTATAGTCCGGAAATTACGGTATACATCTTTTTTCCTACCATTGCTGTCATAGCCGTACCTTAAAGCTACCTGATTTATGGCAAAATAAATGGTTATGGCAAAACTTAACTTAAATAATAATCACTATTATGGGTCCATAAAACATTTATTCAGCTCTTTGAATGCATTAATTGCATACACTATTCGGTGATATATTTTCTGCCTATTTGGGCCGAAACCGAATAGGCCGAAAATGCATATTTAGCCATTTTCTGCCGAATATTTTCTGCGGCCGAATATTCGGTGCATCACTACTGTAGACCATTGGTTCCCAAACGTTTTTTGTATTTTAACATCAGTTATTATGGTGGTACTTGGAGAGACAAATATTTTCTGAGGTGGTACTTCAGTGTACCACCTCAGAAAATATTTGTCTCTCCAAGTACCACCATAATAACTGATGTTAAAATACAGGAGCGTAATACATGTCCTTTTTGTTCTATTCCTAAGCCAATAGTGCTGCTGCTCTGACAAAACTCTGTCTAATCACTAATCAGCACAACTGATGATATTTCTAATGTGATTAATCCATTCTCAAATCTTCTATTAATGGCTATAGGTGTGCTGTCATGCTCATTTGAGCACGGCTGGAGAGCCTATTTCAACCAATTGCTTGGTCAGAAGAACTACCTGCAGTAATATAAAGTTAGTGGGATCTTGGCGGTACAGTGCAGCTCAAGGAAATGACGTTGATGCTTCACAACATCAGTTTACATTATCCATGAATGAAACGAGTCTTGTGATTGGTCAAAAGGAATATTGTATCCTGGTGGGGGGAAATACACCCGGCGGATGTTTCCCGGCCCGACACTTCCGCCGATATACCGCCTTAACCCATTCTGGGCGCGGGGACCCCATTTGGTGTTGGCATTATGTTATGCTTTAGCTATTGGAAAATAGCAGATCTACAAGCTCATAGCGCGCCACCGAGTGGCGCGCTACGAGCTTGTAGGTCTGCTATTTTTGAAAAGTCGAAGAACGACTGACATAGCTTTTTCAGAAAACTGTCAGGATGAGGCTATACCCACCCTCAAGGTCACTGATCATCGCACAGATGTGTTACTTGGATCATTTTTGTAATGGCTGGCCAGGGGGAGGCAGTTTAGTGACCAGGATTACTGCATGTTTTTTGTGAGGGTACCTACCCTAGGGGACACGGGGAGAACATACAAAGTCCACACAGAAAGGCCCTTTCGCCAACCCCGCCTTCGGGTATGGGCACTGATGACGCGGAGGAGGAAACACGCCGCCAGCACCCACAGCGTCCCGAGCGGGAATCGAACCGAGGACCTTCTAGCTGTGAGGCGATAGCACTACCAACTGTGCCACTGTGCCCCCTCTTTGCTGCTTAACCTGAGACTATAAATGGCCCCGTTGCTGCATGGACTCTAGCTGGAAGGCCACTCACTCTCTCTGGCGTCTCTCCCTTTCTCCAACAACTCTCCGTCATCGTCTCCCTAATGTGCACTGCCATTTTCTCGGACGCTGTCCGTTTCCCTTTTTAATAATCATTATTGCTCTTAGCTCTCCTCTCACTCCTCTGTCCCCGTTTAATCTCTCTCTCTCTCTCTCTCTCTCTCTCTCTCTCTCTCTCTCTCTCTCTCTCTCTCTCTCCCTCCCTCTCTCTCTGGTCCTGCTGTCCTGATTTGAGGTCAGCTCTGATTGAGCAGTGGAGTCAGGCAGCCATACGTTGGCTCTCAGGAACGTTATATCACATACCGTTATCGTTACAGCGGTGAGCAGATTAGCAGATCGAGCGACCTCCTCCTGCGACCTGGTGTTTTTATTAGCATTGTGGCTCTGCTCCACAAAGGGACCCAAAGAATTTGGAGCCCATGGACCTTGTCGTCTGCCATTAATTAGGCAATCACCGTCCGCTGATAATGTGTGTGTGTGAGCACACCATAGACAACCTATATCAGGCAAATTTCATTATGCTTTAACCCTTTAAGACCCAGCGTTGCTTTATAGCAACAATTTTATTTTAATTAATTACTTAATTATAATTTTTTTCCACCTAAACGTAATCAGTGATGTTCATTGCAATGCCATTGGTCATGATATGTGCATATCAATACCCCCCACAGAGGCTGAAATTAACACAAATTAAAAATGTCTGGACTCTGTGCAATTTTTAACAATTTTTAACCTATGACCTTTGACCTTTAACCCTAATAAAAGTAAATTAAAATAATTGTAATATATGTAGCATGTGAAACTAAGGGGTTTTCATGATTCTGAACCCATTCCAAGCATTGGTTTTGCACAAAAAAAAACACTCCTTGGCCTAAATTCGGCCATAGCCACTTGCCCAATTGTGCCCAAATGTGCTGACATCATCACATATATTGTGATGACGACTATGGCCGTTTTTAGCCCAAGACGTGTTTTTCATGCAAAACTAATGCTTGGAATGGATTCAGAATCCTGAAAACGTGACATGTTTGACATGCCACATGCTACTTAAAGCATAATGACATTTGCCTGGCCTTATGTAGGTTGTCTATATTTTACAGTCACCTTAGGTGACGTCGTATACCACCAATTGATGACAATATCAGTGTTTGGCCCCATGTTGCACTAATACAGAATCTGCTTACTCACATGCTTAGTTCAGGGCTGGAACTCGTTGGATCAGGGCTGGTACTTCGTAGTCGAGTAGCAGCCTTGAAACCTCGTAATTGGACCCTGGAGAGTAAATGTGGGTTTAATGAGTTTTGTTTGATTTGGGTGGCTGCCGAGCTCGCTGCCGCGTGCTTAACACACGTTCACAGAAGCCCCGCACGACATTATTTGTCCATTCTGAGGGCTTCGGTTGGCATTTCCCACATGCATGAATGAGCAAATGAAAGGGAAGCAACCTGCCCCGAGCAATTCATGCGTGGTTTATATGTTCAAGTGGGTGATAGCCATAGTTTGGCCTATCCCTGCCCTGATTAGTATGTGAGACTCATTCTTTCCCCCCCCCCCCAGACTAGTGATATATTCGCCTGTAGGGAAAGACGAGTGATACTAATGAAGATCACATTTTTCTGCAACATTTTAATTTAGTGTCAGTGTGAAACCCCCCCCCCCCCCCCCCCCGCCCCCTGTTATGTAGATAAAAAATTGCATCAACGGTTCTGAGAGAGTCTGTAGGACATCAGAGAGGAGTAGCTGGGCTGTTGCTTAACCCATTTTGACCTGAGATCAGATTCTAAAATTGTCTTCTACATTCTGACAGTTTTCTGAAAAAGCTATGTTTCTATGTCAGTCGTTCTTCGATTTTTCAAAAATAGCACTCGGCCATTTCTTTTTAATCGTAAAAATGCGGCACAAATCTTTCTGAGCGAACGTTGTTTTGATTTTGACGTCGGGTCTAAATGGGTTAATGGCAGTATTTCTCCAGCTGGGGCCCATGGACTCCTGCATGGGGGTCTTTTCTTTCATAATGTTGTATGTTGCTCTGCTTTACCAGTTGAATCATTGCACCTGATAAACACTTTAGCCTCGACAATCGCGCACACACAATCGATCTTGGACTGCGCGGTATTTGCTGAATCTTCCTGCTCAGTCAATGCAATGGAATCAAATTTCCATCCTTAAAATGGTTGTTTTTCTTGACCTTGCGACAGCAACCAATCAATCAACTTTCAGTTTGACAGCATGAGATAACTGCGGGGCCACAGCTGGCATTTGTGATGATAATTTCTCTCACATTGGGCACATAGTCGGCATATTTCACGCAAACGTGACCCACAGAGGAATTTCTAAACTAAAAATGTGACTAGTCCTAAGTGTCAATTTAACTCGAGTGTACAAATTAAACCAAATGGACCCCCATTTGTTACAGTTTCGAACTTCAATACACAATGGATACATGCATGCATATATTTATGCTTTCCAAGGGAGCTACAAAGTTGACTAAAAGCAAAAGAGAGGCCAAGACTTACAAAAGGCTGACAATACATTACAATTTACAATTTAGGCATTTAGCAGGCGCTCTTAATCCAGAGTGATTTGCATTAAGCAAGAATTAGCTTAGCTATGAGTCATACATAAGCTAAGTACGTAACAGTGGAATATATATATATATATAATGAAACGATGCATACATACAGTATACAGCCATATATGCCTTTGCATACGCCTGCAAGGTCGTTGGGGCAATAGGGCAAGTGCTATACATGTAACCTATATTTCCTGTCCTCCTGCTGATGCCAACAGTACCAGATGCTACTGTATATGTCACCTCCACCACTCCAAAGAGGTTCAGGGGCATTTCCATCAGCAGGTTGGAGGGTGGGGGTCATTCCATGGCCATGCAGATTGCAGTATGTCGCGGTTGTCAGTCACCCACACATTATACATGCAAATGAACGCATGCATAAAAAGGGAAGTCCAGAGTCGGGATGCTATAGGAGGGGGAGGTCTCAGGGCAGTCTTTGTGTATAATGCGCCTCCAGCCACCTGGCTCAGTGAGAGGTGGACCAGTCTACGCATGTGTTTGTCATTGTCTTTCATGTAGGGCCGCGATGGTGGTGCCTTTTGGTTGGAGTTGAAGGACACGGGACGGGCAGGAAGTGTCAACTCACTTGGTCCTCTGGTCATTGGCCGCGTTTATTTAACCCATTTTTAGGACTGAGACTATTTCAATGTCAAGGACCCCAAAAATGATATGTAATTGGCCGCCGACCACCATCTGAAAGTATGTTGTTCCAGGGGACCCCCCCCCCCCCCAGAAGCAAGTTAAAAGCGTTCACCCTGAAATAATACATATTCAAAGATTCACGCCACATTTTCACGATTTTTACGAGCTTGTAGAGCTGATATTTTTTCAATAATAATAATGATGATAAAACGCAAATAAATCTGCTTTAGTTTGAACAACAGTCGGTCACCTGCCAAAGTTGCTGGTAGGATAAAAAAAATGCGGGGTGCTAAGGATCTGTATAGGCGTCTTCAGGTCCCTTTTAACCCATTCTGGGCGAGCACCCCTTTTGGTGTTTTAACTATTGAAAAATAGCAGATCTACAAGCTCATAGCGCGGCACCGATTGCCGCGCTATGAACTTGTAGGTCTGCTATTTTTGGTGCCTCAAATCTTTGAATATATATTATTACAGACTTACAGAGGGAACATTTTAATTCAAATCTTGACGTGAAATATTGAGAACCACTGATACAGAAACATAAGGTTTTTCAGAAAACCCATTTAACGCCTAAATGGGTTAATATTTATAAAACGGGATCACTATAATCTTTTTTTTGACCTGTTGCTAGACGGGACATGTTTTGCGCATGCACACAGCCATTCACTAACTTGTTTACGGGCCGACACAACGTGATATTATCTCTGAATCTATGTCGCTGCCCGTGGTTTTGACGGTGAAGATGTTGGCTTTCCACGCGGGAGATCCAGGTTCGACTTCCGGGTGTTACACACGGACTGACAGGGGGTGAAAACATAGTTTTGTCCATGCCTTCGGTCTGCCAAAGACAATAATGTGCTATTTTCCTCTCTGAGCAAACGCACTGTGTTGTTCCTGTACGCTTCTACTGTACTGTCAATCCTAGAGAAAAGCAATAAAATATAGATTGCTCTTCATTGAAGGAAGTTCTGCAGTTACAGTATAGAATACATTAGTTAGCACTTCGAGCGAGGACACGATTCATGGAAAATGTCTCGGAAGTTGTAGCTCATGTTGTTGACAGTCAATTAAAACATTTTGAAAGAGAAGACGACGCCTCCGCTCACCTCCAGGCGTGAATGTTGGCAGAAGTGGCAGAAATGTGAAAAGACTAAAGACTTTTCAGTTTGTAGGAAGCCAAAGTTGTCCATGGCGGGCAGACTGTTTCCATGGTTACTTTTGCGTCTACCGTGAGATTGAGAGAGTCGAGTGACTCCCTTTTGTTCATCCATTCACCAGCTATCTGTATAGCCTACAGATGTGCCATTCCAACACCGGTTTCATTAGCCTTACTAAGTCTGCTGCGTTGCTACTGAAAAGAAGTGTCCCAGCGTGTATTCCGGGAATCTAATATCGGGTGAAACAATGCTGGGAATAAATTAATGGCATCTATCTATAGGCTTAATAACTTTTAAAACGGAAATAAATTAATGACATCTATCCATAGTCTTATAATATAGTTTTTAAAAAGGCACAAAATCTCGGCGTGCATGCGTTAGTAGTATTTTAATATTTTCCATCAGGCACAAATTAGACGCCTATATTGGCTAAGGAAGGACCACAACAACGGTGTAGAGCAAGGGGCCAGCTAGGCACTCCAATGTTGAAGCGCTGGGCCCTAGTGGTAAGAGGAAGGACTGCAGGCGGACCCGTGGATTCATGACGAGGAAACCCCGTGCAGCTGGGCTTTAACATTGAGCGCTCGGTTGCACTTCCGCATTGGACCTCCAAAATTTGGAGGTCAAATGCGGAAATGCGCCCACAAAGGCGGAAATAGACGGTCCCTCCAGTGGCTTCAAAACGCCGCTGAGCAACTTCCACTGACATGAATAGCGGAGGGGGCGGAGCTTCGCGCCAGATCAGTCTCTATCCTTTTAATACTCTATGGTGTAGAGCCTAGAGCGAGTGGTCTGCTAGCTGCTAGGCTAACAGGCAGCTGAGAGTGTGAAAGAAACGTACAACTGACTGGAACAAAAGGGAAGAATATACGTTTGTCGTGGGACTCGGTGCCATGGGAGCGAGGGTTGGACTTGGATGTGTCACATGAAAAGACGTTCGTTGCGATGCGAGAACGTGCAACGGACGGCAGCCTTGTTGCCATGGCAATGGGAATATACAACCGTAACTGTCGGCAGTGGTGAGTGACGAAACAAGCCCGCAAACCCTGGCTTCCTACTGGCTACTTACACACACTACCACTCGCTTGCAATACGCGGACCTGGCAACACTAACATGCCCTCTTCCATTGGCTCTAAACCCGCCACGTGACCCACGAGTTTCCATGTTACATTGTGCAGTTCCGAAAAGCCAACCGGAAGTTACACACTACACACACACACACACATTAGAAGAACGACAAGACGAACACTACACACACACGCATGCGCGCGCTGCAACACAAAACAGCTGCTATTGGACATTTTTTGATTGTTTGGTATGTTTGGTCATCAATATTTTCATCCATTTACTTATTATTACTCCTAATTTTAGGTCATTCTGTCATTCCACTTTTTTCTCCACAGTGAGTAGAACAATCTGAACTTCCCTGTGGGCATTGACCATTTAACATATGAAGACAGTGACGAAGCCTGTTTTTCACTTTCCCCAAATGTAAGCCGTTCATTAGCATTTTTTGTTTGTTTTTTTGTTTAGTTTTTTTCCGTAAAAAAACACTGGAATTCCTGCGTATGCAAATTCACAGGTTTATGGGCTCTGTTGTCATGGTTACGGTCCCCGCAGGCTATGGGAGCAGCAGGGACTACAGTTCACTCACACACACACACACACACACACACACACACACACACACACACACACATGCGCACACACACACACACACACACACACACACACACACAAACTGCAATGCCACACAGACAACGGCAGAACAACACACATCGCGACAAAGTCATGAAGGAGTATACCGTTTAATTTAGCGGCCATGTCCACAGACACGTGTCCATAGCACTCGCGCGCATTTTGACACGCTTCTATAAGCCAGGTTGTATACATGACCGAGTTGTCATGTCACAAACCACACCACACCAAAAGGATCACATGAGCAATGTTCCTCTCCAAAACATGCATACCTATAGTGCATAACCCACTATGTGTTGTTCACCTATGTGTTGTTATGTGTTGTTCACCTATGTGACGTTAATGAGCCAATGACTATGAGTACCAGTAGGGGCGCTGTTGTGCCAGAAACAGAGAGATAGTATTAGTGCTGCACTGTTGCCTGCTAATGAGAGAGAGAACCAGTGCGCCGGCACTGCCTCCCAAAACGGTCGAGAAATGACCGTGGTGTTGTGGTGTTGCAGCATTCTGTGCTCGGACAGATGGGACGCGTACAGGGACGCGTACACATACATAGGTACACACATAGCTGCGTAATGGAGCGGAGGCACCGTTCAAAGATGTAGCCTATACCTGAAGGGGACTTTGGAATAGCGGCTTTGGCGTTGATTACATGTAAGACAAATGCCCTAGGAAACAGAGCATCGGTACACTGCGTGTGCTGATGCTACCTTTGCACTATTATTAGGTTTACCTGTGTTTTACGATTAAAAAAAACTGAAATAACTTGTGTTGTACTAGTGTACACTGTATATGCTGGACGTTACTCGTAGCACTTGTCTGCCCCAATAACGTTTCATTGCACATGCTGTAGATGCCTATAGTATGTGAAAAATACCTTCAATTATTTGATCTTGAATCTGCCTCAGATCTCCGTTCACGTGAATGGTCGGCCACCTTTTCTGCATAATAGCCCAACCCGCTCTTCACTTTTTTCCTTTTCAACTGCCTCTCTCCCTCCCTCCCTCACTCCCTCCCTCCAGTCCCCCAGACGACAACTGACAATTGTTCTTTCTCTGAAGTGGCAGATAAGGAGCCAGCTGGGTGCACTCTGATGTGACGAGCCGTAACGATGGAACACAGTCGAGCCAATAAAGCGCACCCTTTTTTATTTCCAGGAGGAGAATCTCCCCACAGTGTTTTTTTTCTTTTTTCATCAGGCCTCGACTTGGAACTAAAATGTGCGGTTAGGAGAAAAGCGCGATGGGAAAACCCCCAACGCATCTGTTTAGGAGGGGATGGGGGGGGGGGGGGGGGGGTACAACACAGGTTGGACAACGCTCCCAAACCGCTAATAATTTCAGCAGTGGTTATATGGCAGCAGCCCGGGGTTCCATATTTGGCTGCGGTCCATTCCGCAAAGGGCCTGAGAAGTCTCATGCTGGCTGATTTAGGAGGCAGAGAAAGGTGCATTAACCCATTTTGGGCGCGGGAACCCCTTTTTGGGTGTTTTAAACATTGTTATAATTTAGCTATTGAAAAATAGCAGACCTACAAGCTCATAGCGCGCCTGTAGGTCTGCTATCTTAGAAAAATCGTGAAAATGAGGCTCAAATCTTTGAATAATACGTTTTTAACTCAAATCTTTGCTTCGGTGGAGGTCACTGGGTACATTGGGTACATTTTACCATGCAATGTAAAATATTCTATAAAAAAAATAGTTCTCATCAAAATATATTGAAGTAGGCCAGAAATACATTAAATAAATTATTCTAAATCCTAACAAAAAACAAAAACTAATATTTTCACAATTCTTCAAAAATAGCAGACCTATACAAGCTCGTAGCGTTCCACTCAGTGGCGCGCTATGAGCTTGTAGATCTGCTGTTTTTCAATAGCTAAATTACAACAATGTTTAAAACATGGATGGACGTTAAAGGTCTCCACAGGCACCGGCTAATTAGAAATGTGTGCGGACTAGAGTGGAGAGAGAGCAGCGTCAAGTCGAATGTGTTGCGCCGTGGCTGCAGAACGCACACACACACACACACACACTAGAGGGCATTACTGGGTCTTTTAAACATTATCCCACACAGCTCTCCTCATGACTGGAGGTGGTGCCCACAGACTCGGTGTGCCTGCCTGGTCCTAATTAGTCCTAATTGGTCCTAATTAGAACCTGTCTCTCATCATTTGTTGTTCCGTCCAGGTCCATGTCCCATAACATATCCCACTCCCGTCCTTCCCTCAACTTTGTGTATAACTTTAATGTATTATTATACTCAGAACTTTCTGTACAGGTTGTCCTTAAAGGGCCACGTCACTTACCTTTTGCAACCAGATCTCGTTTTTTACGATGTTTGCGAGACCAGGGAAACACGTTTTTATGAGGGTAATATGTGTTTTTTAGATATTGTAGTATTTCAAAGTGTCTGTGATGATGTGTCATGGCCACTGGTTTCACTTCCTTCCTGGAATACAATTCCCATAATGCTTTGGTGCACTGCTCCTCCTTGTGGAGAGGGGTGGGCCTGCTGGGACAACAATTAGTCCAGGAAGGAAGTGAGACTATTGTGCTGACCTCACTGGCACTTTAAAATACTAAACTAGTAACTAGTATTACCCACAGAAATAACCCAGGAAAGTGTTTCTTGTCGACCTAAACATCATTAAAAAGGCGGATTAAATTAGCTCCTGTTCTTGGGTCGGAGAGAGGTGATTCACGCAGCACTAGCTTGACCTAGCCCCCCCCCCCCCCCACCCTCCGCCCCCACACCCTTCGCCCCCCCCCCCCCCCCCCCTCGACTCCATTAATTGGAATGTGATGCAATCGACCATCTGAACCAATTAGGCCTGACGTCAAAAAATTAATAAATATGTTCGCTCTTAAAGAATATATATTCAAAGATTTGTGCCGCATTTTTACGATTTTTCAAAAATAGCAGACCTATACAGGCTCGTAGCGCGCCACAGAGTGGCGCGCTACGAGCTTGTAGATCTGCTGTTTTTCAATAGCTAAAGTATTAGCAAAAGGCTGATGCACACCTCAGAAGGCTATAGCGATTAGACCTTCATCATCATGTCTGTCCCGATGAAGGTCTAATCGACCGAAACGTTGACCCGAAAAAGGCAACATTTTTGGCATGTTTCTGACAGTGTGCGGGACCCCTTCTTTGTTTTTCAAAGATAACCTTTTTAAATAGCTAAAGTATAACATAATGCTTAGTTAAAACACCAAAAGGGGTTCCCGTCCAGAATGGGTTAAATAATTTGAAGCTGGAGAGGGAAACTATAGTTCCACACTCACTCCAGAGGGCCACTATAGTTCCACACTCACTCCAGAGGGCCACTATAGTTCCACACTCACTCCAGAGGGCAACTATAGTTCCACACTCACTCCAGAGGGCCACTATAGTTCCACACTCACTCCAGAGGGCCACTATATTTCCACACTCACTCCAGAGGGCCACTATATTTACACACTCACTCCAGAGGGCCACTATAGTTCCACACTCACTCCAGAGGGCAACTATAGTTCCACACTCACTCCAGAGGGCAACTATAGTTCCACACTCACTCCAGAGGGCCACTATAGTTCCACACTCACTCCAGAGGGCTACTATAGTTCCACACTCACTCCAGAGGGCCACTATAGTTCCACACTCACTCCAGAGGGCCACTATATTTACACACTCACTCCAGAGGGCAACTATAGTTCCACACTCACTCCAGAGGGCCACTATAGTTCCACACTCACTCCAGAGGGCTACTATAGTTCCTCACTCACTCCAGAGGGCTACTATAGTTCCACACTCACTCCAGAGGGCCACTATAGTTCCACACTCACTCCAGAGGGCTACTATAGTTCCTCACTCACTCCAGAGGGCTACTATAGTTCCTCACTCACTCCAGAGGGCCACATTGCATATTGAAATAGCAGATTTGAATTTAAATCCTGATATATTTTTTTCTATTAACTTTCATGAACTTAAACGCAAATACATTGGACATGAAAAGACAACATTTTAATATTAGTTATTAAGCTACTAACATAGACTGAAGTAATTAAAGTGCTTGGAATTGTAACAGCTGAAATCAGTAATATTATATCAGTATTCCGATCCAAGCCACATTAAGTGAAGGTGGAGGCCCCCGGGCCGCCAGTTGCCCATGCATGATTTAAATGGCACTATAGTTCAAACTCTGGGTATAGTACAGTATAGAGTTGAACCTGTACAGCCCCGGAGCTGCTGTTTTTCATATCTCTTGTGCCTTGCCGTCCTTAACCCATTCTGACCTGAGATCAGATTAAAAAAAATGTCTTTTACATCCTGACAGTTTTCATTCTGACCTGAGATCAGATTCTAAAAATGTCTTCTACATCCTGACAGTTTTCCATTCTGACCTGAGATCAGATTCTAAAAATGTCTTCTATGTCAGTCGCTCTTCGATTTTTTCAAAAATAGCAGACCTACAAGCTCGTAGCGCGCCACTCGGTGGCGTGCTATGAGCTTGTAGATCTGCTATTTTTCAATTGCTAAAGCATGACACGATGCTAACACCAAAAGGGGTTAACATCTCACGTCCTTACGCAGCTCTATTGCTCTCCCTCTCTCTCTCTCTCTCTCTCTCTCTCTCTCTCTCTCTCTCTCTCTCTCTCCCCGTCTTTCTCTCCCTTCCGCCCTATACTGCATGTTCTTTGCCCTCCAACCTTCCCATCACTCCAGCTGTGCACTATTCTTATCACTCATGACTAGTCTACCGCACCTCCCCTGCCTCCTTGTTCATTCTCTGTGTTGCTGTTTGGTCGGTTCTCCTTCTCCTTTATGATATTCAACCCTGCTCTCTCTCTCTCTCTCTCTGTAGGAGTAAGGGGGTTTAGGTATTCATTGAAGTGCTGCTCTGATGCAAGAGTCCTGGTCCTCTTGCATCTATTATGCATGAGGCAGGCAGGGTCACCGCGATGCCAAACTAAACCAGTTCTTTGTTGTCACTGAAAAGGGCAGAAACCTTGTATTTTGTGTTTTTTTTTTTTTTTTTTTTTTCATAAACCGATGCCCTGTTTCATACTCGGGGCAATGTATTGCAAAAGTTGCAGAGATATAGCAGACTCGCAATGTGACACGTGATCTTGCATATCAGCAGTTTTCGAAATGATGACTTTTCACCGATATGATGATATTCCCAAAATAGGGATGTGAAGTTGAAAGTGTTTGTGTGTTCTGTCTGTGGGGTTTCTAGTATATTTAACCAAATAATACAGTATTCACAAGAGCTTATGACCACCTAGTAACTGTTGTAACTAGTAAACTACATTGGACCCTTTGAAAACGTGCACCATGTTTTTGAGGGGCGCTAGCCTCTCCCTATATGCCCAGCTTTCCGGGATTGTGTGAACACAAACATCGGCTTGTGATTGGCTAGCCCCACCCCATAGCGATGATCTATTTGGCTGAGCAAAGTATGTATTGAAGGGCAGAAAAGTGAAGACGCCAAAAGTGATTGGCCGGAATGGCCTTTATTGATGATTTGATTGGCTGCGCACAGAATGTGATGTATGATAAGAGCGGCCCTCACTTCACACGAGTGTGATTCGCCACTATAGTTCCACACTCACTCCAGAGGGCCACTATATTTCCACACTCACTCCAGAGGGCCACTATATTTACACACTCACTCCAGAGGGCCACTATAGTTCCACACTCACTCCAGAGGGCTACTATAGTTCCACACTCACTCCAGAGGGCCACTATAGTTCCACACTCACTCCAGAGGGCAACTATAGTTCCACACTCACTCCAGAGGGCCACTATAGTTCCACACTCACTCCAGAGGGCTACTATGAGGGGCGCTAGCCTCTCCCTATATGCCCAGCTTTCCGGGATTGTGTGAACACAAACATCGGTTTGTGATTGGCTAGCCCCACCCCATAGCGATGATCTGTTTGGCTGAGCAAAGTATGTATTGAAGGGCAGAAAAGTGAAGACGCCAAAAGTGATTGGCCGGAATGACCTTTATTGATGATTTGATTGGCTGCGCACATAATGTGATGTATGATAAGAGCGGCCCTCACTTCACACGAGTGTGATTCGTTTATTTATTTTTAATGTCCTGAAACATAGCAGTTTGGACATACAAGGATTCAACCCAACAGTCAGTGACTAGGCTTGGGCGATATTGATTTTGTTTATATCGGTATTGATGCCGTGAATAATACCGGGGTAATCGGTATTATCCGAAATGCTGCCAAATAGCAGTATTTCCAGATGTTTTTTTACGAACCAACTTGCTAGGACTTGTTACTCTCACCGCCGCCATGTTTTGTTTGCTTTCCTGGGCGGAGGCGGTCCGACAATGCTGCTGTCGCCTCGTCGCCGTAATTCAGCGTCGGTGCCAGTCAATGCATGGACACTAAGTTATTAGGCAATAGTTGTTTAAAATGAAATTCATCACACAGACACAAACATACTGGTAGATGTTTATTATTATGACGGTATTCGGTATTATTTATATACTCCGCGATATTACCAATATTGAATTAGTAATTACCACTAAATGATACCATGTCTCGCTAGATTTGTTTGTTTTTCCAATGTATTTGCCACTGTTGTCCTGCACTTTGTTTGCCATGAGAAAAAAATTGTGTTAAGTGTTGTTGCTGTTGTTGTAACCGTTTGTTTTTTACTGTTGAGACCGAAGACGAATTTCCACACGTGGACAATAAATGAAACTAACTAACTAACTAACTAACTATTGATTTCAAATATTGCGATAAACGGTAATATCGGTATGTTGACCAAGCCTATTCATGACTCTCTCTCTCTCTCTCTCTCTCTCTCTCTCTCTCTCTCTCTCTCTCTCTCTCTCTCTCTCCCCCTCTCCGTCTCCAATCCACAGGTATACCCGGGGCTGATGGTCACGGCGGGGCTCATCCACTACGTGCTCAACCTGCTGCACGTCACCGTGCACATCCGCGACGTGTGCGTGTTCCTGGCGCCCGTCTTCAGCGGGCTCACCTCCATCTCCACCTACCTGCTCACCAGGGAGCTGTGGAACCAGGGCGCCGGGCTGCTGGCCGCCTGCTTCATCGCCATCGTGCCGGGCTACATCTCCCGCTCGGTGGCGGGCTCCTTCGACAACGAGGGCATCGCCATCTTCGCCCTGCAGTTCACCTACTACCTATGGGTACGTGGGCACACTCGGCACACGTTATCTTAACCCATTTAAAGGCATCATGTTTCATACGTTTTCATTACACGGCTCGGTTGAATGCTTCATTCCGATAGGTCAATCGCTAGATTCAGCTGTGTATTATTTCTGAATAACGGACCGCTCCGCTCTATAACAGACCGCCGTCTAATCAAAGCCTCACAGCACCTGCTGCGCTGCTTGATTTACTGTTGTATCCAACATGACAGCCATGTAAACACACACACACACGATGAACTCTCATGATGACATTAACGGGAAAACGAGATGGACTCTTCAGTCATTTATTATTTATATATTACTTTAATAATTGATCAGAGGCCTTCAGTGACAGGCATGGCTTCTATACTCTGGTCAGTGGGAACCAGGAACAAAGCATGTTGTTCTGCAGAGCTTTCACATTTCCACTGACCTTTGAAGACGGTCATTGGAAGAAAAAAAACTCAGGTTGAAGGTGGAATATTTTGTATTCTTTGTTATCTCTGCCAGGCTATATACTGCACTGTAGGCCCTACAGTATAATTGGTTTCATCGTGCGTGTGTGTGTGTGTGTGTGTGTGTGTGTGTGTGTGTGTGTGTGTGTGTGTGTGTGTGTGTGTGTGTGTGTGTGTGTGTGTGTGTGTGTGTGTGTGTGTGTGTGTGTGTGTGTGTGTGTGTGTGTGTGTGTGTGTGTGTGTGTGTGTGTGTGTGTGTGTGCGCGCACGCGCAGCTAATCTCAGAAACTTGTGTGGCACTGGTTATTATTATTATTATTAATATTATTGTCTCCACCAGGCCGAAGGCATGTGGGGAGAGTATGTTTTGCACTCCGTCCGTCCGTCCGTCCGTCCGTCCGTGTGTGTGTGTGTGTGTGTGTGTGTGTCCGTCCGTCCGTTAGTAGCTAATCGCGGCCACCGTTAACCCGGTCGATGCCAAATTTTGCACACACACTCCCTGGATGCCAACGATGAACCTCTGCCCCAAACTTTCCAGAACGGCCTGTTATAGCGCCACCAGGAGGCCGCTTTGTGCTAAACAACTTTTTGCACAGTACACCTACAGATTTTGTCCAAACATCACGCAAATTGGTACACAGTCTCTCTACAGCCATTCAACGAAACCGGTCTTTCAGATTTCTCAGACTCCATCCTGATTGATTAAGATTGGCTTCCAAAGTTCACAGGAGTGCTCAGTTTCAAACAAAATGCTGCAAATCATGAACACATCGCGTGATTTCCTTGAAATTGTGCACCCACATTCCCACTAGGCCGAGGACAAAATGCCACATGAACAATTTCAACTCAGCCTCGAGGTGGCGCTATAACTGGCCGAAAAGTGATTTTACCTCTAACTGCACGAATCTGTGGATCACTTTGTATGCCAACTCCCTAGAGGCCAAGGAAAAACCTTTATCTGGAATTTTTCACATCTGCTCTTTATAGCGCCACCAGGAGGCCCACATATGTAAAACACATTTTCTATTATTACTCCTTCAGATTTTATCCAAATTTCACGCAAATCGGTACACATGATCTCCATAGTCATGTGATCAACACAGGTTTGTTTGATTTCTCATATTCCATCCTGATTGGCCACGATTGGCTCCTACAGTTTTCAGAAGTAGCAAATGGCCACAACTCGGCAGCGTCCGATTGCGATTAAACTGTGCACGCATATTCCCACTAGGCTGAGGAAGAATCCTGGTGGAGACCTGTGCCGATTGGCACTTTATCTAGTTATTATTATGTTTTATCTAGTATCTCAGATTCTAGTACACATCTCCATCAGCTGTTGGATACTTCTCTGCAAGGCTATGTACGGAGTGAACAGAAAACAGCCAATCGGGTGCAAGCTGGCCGTACAGCCCGTGGGATCTGCTATACCAGAGAGAGAGAGAGAGAGAGAGAGAGAGAGAGTACAATGCCGTAAGACGTCAGCCTGGTTTCCAGCCCATAGACCCCGCCCACTCGACTGAGCACACTGGTTCTCAGAGTCTGACAATCAGGCTGGTGAGACGTCACTGTTTTACGATGCGTCAGAGAGATGGAGATTGACACAAACGGGACAGTGTCTCTGTGTTCGGTCTTCTTCAGGGCCAGGGCATCATCACAAAGCAAAGTACAAGCCCATTGTTTATTTATTTATTTTTTGGCTTATAATGTGTCCTTATAAGAGCATATCTGTGGTTTTTGATACCTGAAATT
Source organism: Protomyctophum parallelum (assembly GCF_964188405.1). Taxonomy (NCBI): domain Eukaryota; kingdom Metazoa; phylum Chordata; class Actinopteri; order Myctophiformes; family Myctophidae; genus Protomyctophum; species Protomyctophum parallelum. Next base: position 18,298,481 of record NC_139697.1, on the reverse strand, counting down.
TGTTGTGTAATATGAATGTGCAAAAGCTTGACCTCGCTCCAAAACGGATGACGAAGGAAAGCTCTGTGAATTCAGCCTGGGGCGTATGCAGTGCAGAAAGCAGTCAGTTTATGTCCTATGTCTGTGGCAGTGCAAGTGTTTGTGTGTGCATGCCTGCGCAGTAAGGCTATGGGACTTTCCGTTTAAAATCTCAAATCGAAATCAGACCAGCCTCTCCTCTTTGGCGTAAATAAAAAGAGCGTTTTGCAGTAGCTACTCACCAAAACAAAGGCGGGTTGTGTCATTAGAAAGCCTACTTTCCTTAGTGGACGCACTCTGAGCCCCCCACCACACGTATAAACTGTACTTTTTGGCCAGAAAGGGATTTTTTTTCACCAGAGGAAAAATATTCTCTATGAGGAAGTTCTCTGGGCAATATCAGTAGAGGGCGCAGCGGAGTAACTAAAAATATATATTTTTCCGGTAGAAACAAAATCCCCTTTTGGCCAAAAAGTACAGTTTATAGGTGTGGTGGGGGTTCAGAGTGCGTCCACTAAGGAAAGTAGGCTGTCTAATTTCTAACGCATTAGAGCTATGGACCAGAGCTAGGTCCACACAGGTTATGACAGCTCATTCACTACACAGACGATTGCCAAGAAGAGATTGAGGACGTTCGGACACATTTTCACATGGACAAATGTAGCATTCACCTGTATTCCCTTTATATACTCTTTGATGTCATCGTTGTTCATGGACTGAAACAGCCTATAGCCTGGCTTCATCTCATCCACTTACAGTATATGCAGTCAGAGAGAGCCTGGCAGCATTATCGCCATCACATGCAGTATTGTACTGTATAAAAGTGTATATTATGCGACAGGCAGCCCGCCAGTATAGTAACAGCAGCTGGCTATTTGTTCAGTATCCGTGTGCTTCTTTAAATGCCCTCTTTTTCTTTTTCTCGCTGGAAGGCCTTGTCTTCCTTTTCATCCTGGGGGCCAAGGACATGGCGCGCTGAATAAATCGCGCGAGGTATAGGTATAGCCATCCTGCCCGCTATGCCTCACTGCGGCTTGGCACCTGGTATAGTGGCCTGGCAGTGCAGCGATGGCCTCCAGGCAGGCAGGGACCTTGTGTCTGGATAGCACACAGACTGCTTTCATGGTGATTTGTCACGCTGCACGTGTGGCCCTCTCTGAGTGAAAACGCTGCAGTTGTTGTGGTTCCCACAAGTGCCGGCTGTGTGCCGTGACACAAGTCCAGGCGTGACAACCACACATGATTATTTCTAGTGACTATATACAAAGAAGTTAATTATGCTTTTCATTCACTATCAGTTCCTTGCCTGCACTCATTTCCCAATACAGAGGTAAATTCTACTGTATACCCTATACATATTCTACCATAACTACTTTGAGCGGGGTGCGCACGGTTATCCGAAACACCAAAGGTCCAACGTGCTTGCGGTTATAGGTTAGGGTTTGGGGTAGGTTGTCGGTCTAATGACAGTCGGACTGATGGTATGTCTGAACAAAAGCCTGTACCGCTTTCAACCTGGTGTCCCTATTTCGGGTGTCTTCATACTTCATATATTATCCTGATCCTATGAATACCGGTGTGCCTTGAGATCGGGCACAACCATCTTGAAAACCATTGGCGTGTACTATACTGTGTGTCTGAGTTATACAGTAGCACAGAACCATGTCAGGTTCACGGCCCATTTTGAACGGCTACCGATCTGATTAAGTCGCTCCACTGTCCGTGTCCAAGTTGCGGCTGACAGCCTCGGTTGTGTCTGAGAGTCTAAAGTTTTAGTCTTGGGAGTACACTTTTGGCATAACAGAGTAGCAAGGAACAATCACTATAGCCAACTTCCAATACCCAATGCATGTACGCACGCACACACACGCACGTGCAAACAGATTCACACATAATAGCCTGCATGATATTTTATGCACAGATGCTGCACCTTTGCATAATGCACACAAACAAACCGGACAGAATTTGAATACCGGTATGTAGTACACAAGAAATGTGCTGTAAAACAGACACGTGTATGTTTGTTGATATTCAAACAATGGGATGACAGGTATGCCTGTATACTGGCGTTGTCATAACCAAATAAATCCTGTGCGTGTATAAGGTTCCTATCTGATTCATCTGTGCCTCGTCTGTGCCTCCAACGAGTGCATTTGGCAGTACATATTCACGGCTCAATTAGCACAGTGCGTGAGTTAATTACACAGATGTGCCTCACCTGCGCATCGGCATCCTATACTCGACGTCGACGGTCATCACTTGTATAGAGCGTCGCAGTCCCTCCCCCTTTCAGAACAACGAGTGGCCCAGGAAATAAATCCCAATGCATTTTTCCAATAGGCATTTCTTAAAGTATTTATTTAAAGGTATTATGACATGATTTATAACATAATTTTAACAACATTAAAAGTCTTGGCCATGGTCCTTCAAACGTGTCTAAAAAGTTTGAACACTCAACTCCACTCCAGTATTTCTTGACACGAGTTTTTGTGCATGTGTTAAGTTCATCCTGAGAAGCCATGGAAAAACACATTATTTTAGCCTGTAGATGTCGGTAATTCCCCCTTTCCTGTCAACCCAATTATGCGCTTCTTTGACAACGTGGTAGGAACGTCGTCAAAAATAAAAGAGTCATCTAGGCCAGTTGGTATCCAGTGTAAGTTGGTATCCACAGCCAACAACAGAGCAGATTGATTTTTCTCTAGAAGCCATTATTAGTAAGTATTACAAAGAAACAAAGTCGCGGTCACAATGAGGAAGCGGAGAATAGAGGGTAGGCACTAGGCAGGGAGCAGAGGGGAGGGGGCGGAGGTTTAGCGGAGATCTACGTATATCTCTGCCGTCCAACCAGATGAGACATTTTTGCATAATTATTCACAAAAGTCCAGACAGCAGAGAATACACTGAATGTTCAAATTTCGGGTTTTTTTGGTGAAATTGATGTCAAGAAAAGCCAAAAAAGCCAAAAAATCTACAAAAATGTGTTTTAAATGTCACAATCCCTTTAAAGACGGTTACGCCGCGGACAAAGCCAACTCGGATCGTGACAAATCATGACAATGAACACAATGTTTTGGGCCAATCAAATAATTTATAAGAAGAAGAACAAAACAAATAGTATTGTCTCCTGACTTTATTTTCTTCTTTCTAATGATTTGATCGGCCCAAAATATTGTGTTCATTGTCATGATTTGTCACGATCCGAGTTGGCTTTGTCGGCGTAACCGTCTTTAAATAAATACTTTAAGAAATGCCTATGAGGAAAATGAACGGCAATTTATTTTCCGGGTCTCTCGAGGGGGCGGGACTGCGACGCTCTATTGCAGTGTCTTGTTCTCTTGGTCACCACGGTCCAAAAATAGCTGATCTGCAAGCGTGGGAGCTTTTAGATTGGACTTTGCATTGGATATTCTCTGTGAAGAGATTTGGTGTAGAGAGGAATCGTCTGGGGCCTTCTAATAGCCCATCTACAAGCTCACGTGTTGATGTAGATCGGCTAGTTGAACATTTTTTATACGTTTCTTTTTTTTAAATAGTAAAAAAAAAAGTTTAGGCATAAGGGGTTTAGCGCGGACGGAAATGGAGCCCATAGAGTTTTCAGTGGTTAAAGATGCGGTTAAAGACGCTGGTCAATCGATACCAACAAACATAAACTCCATGGAACAGCTGGTCAATCAATACCAACAAACATAAACTCCATGGAACGGGGGGGGGGGGGGGAAGAGTTCATAAATCCTTGCGTATAGCCACGGCCACATCCCCAAGCGGTCCTTCACCGCCTGGAGTCAATTGTCATTTAATCCTCGTCTCGACGTCACTACGGCGCCCCCCCCCCCATGCCACCCGGCCGTGACAAGCTAATCTACTTCAGACAACGGGAATTTGATTTGACCGCCGCATTCTTTACCGTAATCGATAGTGACGGCTGATCTAATCGTACAAAGTATAGCAGCACTCATCACTATAATAAGAGCCCAAGAAGGCAGACGCACTTGTGTGTGTGTACTGCACGTCGCACACAAACCAGACAGAATTTGAATATACATAATATCATACATAATGTATTTTCTTTTTAAATATATTCAAACAATGAGATGACCTGGCTGTCCTCCTGTGACAGCCTGTGTGTGTGTGGTGGAGGTGTCGTCTGGAAAATCTGCATCAGTCACTCCGCTCGGACGTGTGTCCTCATTAAAGTGGCGGCCTCGCAGGCCTATCGGCCCTACTTAAAGCAGCACTACGTAGTTTGGGGGGATCAGTGGCCACACTTTGGACACAATTAACATCCGACGTCTCTGAAAGTCTGAATTCATTACTCCGACGTCTCTGCAAGCATGTCTCTGGTGAGGGTACGCTGTGATTGTCCAGTCTTCGCGTTGACTGGCAGTTCCGTCCTGGTGCCTTGGCTTAATGACAGGATGAAAATCATTGTCTCGCCCCTATAGCAGGGACCCTCCCGAGTCTATAAATGTATGAAAGGATGAAACGTATAATTTTATCATTTTGGTGGGACATAGCATGCTATATAGTTGACTATAGTTGCTTAACCCTATCAGTGTCTTCAAAATAGGAGCTCTGGGTGGCCGGGGTTGTCTCAGCTCTTTTACTCTGAAAGCCATGACCCGGAAACAATCTACTAAAAAAAGTTGACTTTACATTGCTAGCTTACATTGCGATCATTTTAATTTATACGATATATGATCCAAAAAACTTTCATATTTTGCGGGAGAGACGTATGAGGAGCAGAAATGAAGCGCCAGTATATCGATCCGTTCATAACCACGGAGAGCGCCCTGGATTAGGAGAGACGAGTCATTCTTTCCGCCGCGCTAACATGTAAGTCAACGGCAAGCTAATATGAGCCCAGAGCGTAGCAAACGGCAGCCGAAAAGGCGAACGGGTCAAAAAAAAAGAAGGAAAAATTCTGAATAGTCTTATCTCGCCCCGTATCATTGAGGATGCGCTAGGACGTCCAGCGACATCTAAGGTACAGCTCGGTTTTAATCCTTAAGACGCCTAGGGACGTCTTACGTACAGAAACTGTTTTAATGAACATTGGGTGGGTAGTATTATTGTAATATATCATCGATCCAATGATGTATGCAATGTAGACATGGACTATATATTTTCAATCAAATTGAAATCATTCCGTTCAGATATATGTTGAGACATTTACAGGCCCCCCAAAAATTATTTCTACAGATGCCTGTTTTTTTTCCTCTGTCAATTTTCTTGATGGACCCACATTGCGACTGCCATTCCTTCCTAATTAAGCCACAGACATCTGTGAAAGTATATATATATGCACGTTAATGGCAAGGAATATAGTCCCAGAGAACACAATGGATGGCCGTCTGCGGCACGCTCGGGAATAAATCCTGACAGGACATCTGTGACCAGAGTTAATAGCACAGGCAGAGTCTCATATACTAGAGCATGTCTGAAATAAGTGTCAAAGCTGAAATCAACATGTAAATATGAAATAAATGCTTAAACATGTAGCTAGGTGTAATGTTAGAGACCACAGAAGTGAACCTTTCAAGCCTGTTTTCTCAACTCGCTGTTTTCTGCAAGACATTACTCTATAAGCCATATCTCCAAAACTGGTGGGTCAAACTGAAGAACCAATATGTCAATTTGAAGCTATGATTCCCTGCTTTGATATGAAAATGAAAAAATGAAAATGAAAAAAAATCCAATGGCAGTCTCCTAGTCAAATTTGGTCACATCTCTTCTGACGACACTATGGCCTATGACATAAATTATTCAAATCGTTAACAAACAATCAAAGCTGGACAGAACTAATGCCAGCCAGTTGATCTGCATTAACAAAAGGTTTAAACCGCCTCTCTCAAGCAGATTGACAATTCCTTCTGATCGGAACAGTCTCTTCCATTTTGAAGGTATTTGTATTCTGATTAGTCTGTTATTATGGGTATTTCTTCCCGGGGGGCCGTTTTCTTGCTTGGCTGTGATAGGGCATGTGGGTCAACCAATAGGAAGACAGAAGGAGGTGGGGCTGTGAGGTCATGTGGGTCAACCAATAGGAAGGTCAATATATCATCACCGGGTGGAGAGCAGCTACTCAAGCCCTGTCTTTAGGAGCAGTCCATGTAAATGCAGACCGCCAACAGCCCCATCTAGTGGTGGCTCAGAGCGCCAGCCATATAACTCTATGACTCTTAGGGCGCTTTCACACCCAAAGTTCGCTTAGAAGGTCCGGATCAAGGACCAAGGACCAAATATTAGCATTTTGATTTTGGTCCGTTTGGCGTTCACACTGGACTTTGTAAAGCGTACCAAATATGTAAACAAATGACACGTGGACATGTTAAGCGAACCAAATAGTGAGGGGGAAAAGAACATGAGGGGAAATCATTGTCTACAAATTTTGGGGCAACCTTCAGTCACACAGAGAGAAGAGAACAGCAACATGACAGGCAGCAACAACTTGCTATTGCATTCATATTAATTATTTTATTAGCCAAATAAGAGCAACAGATGAACAGAGGAGTAGGTGTTTGAACAATAATGTGCTTGCTGACAATTCACGGAGATGTATAGCCTACAACAAGGTATCCCCGATAAAAAGGACTTTTCTTCCATGTACCTTAACCCGATTAGATATATATTTCTGCGCATCAAATCGGCGGGCATTTCCATGTCATCTTATGGTTTAAACTTGAAGGTGGTCAGTTAGTATTGAGCTTCAAGTCAGAACAGCTCCGCTGCAGCTAATTGAGTAATTGAGTTGACCTAGTTTTACGTCTTTTGCTATAGTGATCGTGATGTAATCAATGAATCATTTGGGACCACCTGTGTATAGCCTATTTAACATTAAATATTTCTCTGTCTCTCCCCCTCATGTACACACACACACACACACATGAAGACTCACATGCTTTGTCATAACTTGCGTGGCGGGGCACATGCTTAAAATAAAACAGCCTGTCGGAGTGGACCAATAGCAGCTAGCTGCAGCCTCGCCAAAAGCCAAAAACAACGAAGCCTGTTTAGCAGAAAACACCTCCCGAGGCAACAGAACAGAGAAGACAAAAAAATATATATAGTTTGATTCACACCGTCAGCTTGTTCTTTTGTTGTTCTCACTGTCTTTGTCATTGCATCGCTTTGATTACGTTAATGGACTTCTGGTATCGTCGCATTATTATTAGTAGTCTATTTGAGAAAGCCCATCAAGTCAAGGGTTGCCTTTAGTCTTAAAGAAAGAGAATAATGACTGTGCTGGCATTATATAGCCTACTGTATAGCCTAGGCTATACAAGTCAAGCATTATAGCCTAGGCAATACTATTTAGATCAACTCACATCAATAATACCGGGTGAAAGAAATATGTCACATATTGTACAATAGCCTATGAAGTTAATATAGGCTATATTTAATGGTTTGCACTGCAATGACATGACAATGATCTGAAAAATGAATGAAAATCTATTGTGCCGTGCCGTCGCCCCGGATCGCACACAAATAAAATAAATTGCCAAGACCACTAACATTTTATTTAGGCATATCTCGCTCATTTCTTATGCGATTTTTAAAATTTAAATATCACCATAATCCTTGGGAACTCTACTTTCAATTGGTGTTGTCAGCCAAGACTGTATTGTCTTCCAATCTAACGATATAGTCACATTACGCACAGGTGCGCACAGGGGCTGCATGCGTCTTCCTGTGCTGTCATTACGAGAGAGAGAGAGAGAGAGAGAGCGAGCGCATAGTCTGATATAGGCTATATTAAAGGCCTGTAGATATAATTGCTTGCATGCGCTGAGAGAGAGAGAGAGATGCGCTCCAAATTTACCATACCGTACATACCATTCCGTGTACATCTGTACAACTTGTACATCTGTTATTTTTGCGCATGTGAACCACGCTGCCATTACATTTGCGCTGCGCAGTGCGCCTCGACATATATGCGTCTACTATTAAAATCAGACTGTCAGCTCAATAGTGATCCCCGTAAAAAAGACATGCTTTTATAACTAATTATTAATGCAGCCTCACAACTGCCGACGCCCGACGGCTATTTTGGCTATCGTACTGTATTTGGTCCTCTATAAAGTCCGAATGCGTTCACACCAGTAACGAACCGCACCGTGGTTCGTTTGGAAGCGAACCGAGTTCGGCCTTTTTTAGCGGACCATGGTTCGTTTCTTTGATCCGCACCAGAGTTCGTATGCACGTTCACACCAACCGAACCAAAGGGGTAAGCGGACCATGGTTCGTTTAAAACGAACCAAACATGTCCGGTGTGAAAGCGCCCTTAGATTGAAAGCTGATTTGGCCGGAAACTGCAAGTCAGGAAGGAAAGATCCGCTGTGTAAAGTAATTTAATCCACCCAAAACATACCTTCTGTAAGCTAGGATCATATCGTTTAGACTGAGAAATGAGCCGAAAGTCAAGCTTGTTTTTGGTCTAAAATGAAGAATCCGAGATGTTAGCGTTCTAAAATCTGTGTCCCCATAGACAGCATAAGACCAGCAGATTTTTTAAGTGTGTGTGAGTGTGTGAGTGTTATGAACGCATTGGATTTGGTTTGATTATGTATTTATTTCCGAGTTTCCGTGTGCTGCACACAAAGTGCCCAACCCTCATGGGTTTATACATTACATTTACATTTACCGCATGTTTACATTATATATTCCTAATACATGAAATTAAAGCTCAAGAGTTATACAGAGTGTTCTGTCTTCTCTCCCAAGCTTGACATAATGAATATAGCCACAACTAAAACTCCTTTACCAAAACATACCTACATTTTTTCATAGTCATCTATCTCAAAGAAACCCCCTACAAATAGAAGACATCTTCGCATACAGGACACAATTGATCACTGTAATCAATTTAATTTAAAATAGACGTCCAAAGATGAATTGCATGGGCGCCCGGGGCCTTTGGAAAACAGGCGTCAAAAGGATTCTGGCCATAAATTAGTTAAACATCTTGTAATTTTGATCTAGTGTAAAATAACATCTTATTTTCTTTTATTTTTTACCAGCTGAAAAGTATGCTTGTTTTCTATCCCTACCTGTGGCTTGAAGAGTTCACCAAACAGTTCATCCATGGCTGACCTCTTTGACAGGAAGAGGTGATTGAGATTCCTCTCAACGCTCTCTCTCCCATGGAGACCAATTGACCGTCGCTGCCTAGTCCTCAACGCTGAGCACCACTTCATTTTAGTACCGACACTTGCAGCAAGTACAGTAGCTGCCTCGCATTGAGCAATGCATACATGTCATGCACAAGAACATTAACACAATACTGTACCTGTTCTCTTTCATGAGGCTGTTGAAGATTCTGTCACGATAGGCGTCGGGGGGGCCACGTGAGAGAATTGAACTGTGGGTCAAGAGCCGTGCTTTCGTGGAGGAAATCATCGCAAGCATAGCATCCGTCTGCCAAATTTTCTCAGATGGCGGCCTTGATTTTGGCGTTGTTTTTTTCATAGCTGCAGCGATATTCACATGGTGCCGTTTCATATTCTATATTATTATATTACATGGGCATGTTTGATGTGTTGCCAGCAGCATACCCGATCGCACACTGCTTTCGTCTTATCCACTTCCACACATTCTCTGTTGTTGTATTTCAGAGAAGCCCGAAGTGTTCTCAAACTGGAGACCTTAAGAAGGGGCAGCGGTGGCCTAAGGGTTAGAGGAGCGCCCTTGTTGCTGAAAGGTTGCCGGTTCGATTCCCCGGACGGGCAGGAAAAATCTCTGTGCTCTCTGTGTACAGTTTGCCGTCTATGCTGCGCTCCCTTAATATCTTTGTGTGGGAAGTCAGAATTTTAATTTGGCATGTGTGATTGATTGAATACAGGTTTAATGCCGACAATTTATGGCCGTCTTTCGGGCTAGACTGCCTATGTATAAAGTTACCTTTGAACAGCCAGTGCACCGACCGCTGTGTTGCTTGTCATGAAAATCCACTTTAAAACGGTGTAGTGTTGTAGTGTTGAAAAATATATTTTGGCGGGCCATTTTACACTAAAATAGCCGATCTACAAGCTCACAACACGTCACAGGGCGACTATTTTGCATCAAACATAAAACGACTTGTCTTTTAGTTATACTTGATCTCCTCTCCACTAGTCTACCGCTGACATTTTAGTCTAGTTTTTAGTTGACGAAATTGACAATACATTTACTTATTTAGTCTTAGTTTTAGTCATCATATAGCTTAGTTTTTATTTAGTTTTCGCCAGTGGAAAAAAGGTAGACGACACTGCCTCACACTCACCATGCCTTTCACTTCATTATTCAGACTGAAAGCCCTTCCCACGGCAGCCGTTTCTATACCAGGTTCGTGTGTGGTTTTAGTGACTTGGGGGTGTTGGTGAACCATGAAGTGCACGCATAGTAAAAATGGATGGATGGCTAGCTATAGTCCTCGGTTGTAGTCCTATTGATGGACAAGGACATCCTGAAATACTGTTCTTTGACTTTCTTTGTGATGCCGAAGTGTCTTATAGTGAAGACATCCTCGCACATTTGAACCACATCAGGTGGTCTAGAGGTAGACAAATGAAAAACAGAAAATGTGTCCCGGAAAAGTGGCTCTGCTTCTTTAAGCGACTCAAATGTCATAGAGCGAGAGAGAGAGCTGTAATGTATCCTCCTTCCGGAGGTATCGTCTTCTCAAATCATCTTTTATCTCCTAAAGAACCGTCTGAAATTATCTCTATTCTCCCCTGGAGCTCTGTGTGTGTGTGTGTGTGTGTGTGTGTGTGTGTGTGTGTGTGTGTGTGTGTGTGTGTGTGTGTGTGTGTGTGTGTGTGTGTGTGTGTGTGTGTGTGTGTGTGTGTGTGTGTGTGTGTGTGTGTGTGTGTGTGTGTGTGTGTCGCGTGCATGAGGCGTGCATGCGTGGCTGCGTGTGTGGCTGTGCGCGTGCGTGGCTGTGTGCGCATGCGTGCATACGCATGCGTGCATACTGTGTATTACTATACAGGGCCAAATATCCCCGCTGTCAGGTTGGAGAAATGCTAGATTTATACTTGGCTGCGCACTAACACAAATATCCAAAGTCACACGGCGACGTGCTGTCAGCACCTGTGAGTGCGTAATCCAGTATAACTCTGTCCTCACAATTATAGTAACTATAGAGCCGTGCCCGTTGGGCACTATGGCCTACTTGGAACGATGTAAGTTGGGAAAGGATGCCTCACCCCGGTTATTATGTCTGTGTCCATTTTTATGCCCATACTGTATGATGGAGTGTTGTGATGTCAGAACGGACCATGGGTCCATATATGGAGCCTGGGCAGTGGCCCTAGTGTCCAGATCCCGGGCAGAGGCTTTTGTGGGCGGTTCTGGACAACCGTGTGCCCGACCGACTCGACACCGGCGGACACTGCCCAGCTCCCTGTGATGGGGTGGAACGCGCATGTTGAATTTGAAGTCGGTGGGAGAGAAGAACGGTTCTCGAGTTATACGTGGATTACAGCCGTGCACACGCACGTACGTACGTACAGACGTACAGAGACATGGTGCATACAGATAGGTGTGTGTGTGTGTGTGTGGGGGGGGGGGGTGCGTGGATGCGTGTGTGTGTCGCATGTGTGTGTGTGTGTGTTGTGCGTGTGTGTGTGTGTGTGTGTGAGAGAGATGTGATGGACAATCCATCTGCAGGTAAGGGGGGCAGATGTTCCCTGACACAGACATCATACCTCTCAAGGTGATATGTCATTGGCTGAGAGGTTGCGGCGTGTGTGTGTGTGTGTGTGTGTGTGTGTGTGTGTGTGTGTGTGTGTGTGTGTGTGTGTGTGTGTGTGTGTGTGTGTGTGTGTGTGTGTGTGTGTGTGTGTGTGTGTGTGTGTGTGTGTGTGTGTGTGTGTGTGTGTGTGTTGGGGGGGGGGGGGGGTGGGATCTATCTGGCAACAGCCTGAAAAACAATCATCCCTGTAACGCTTCAGCAATTCCTTATTACCAAGTCTCATTTACCAACATTTGGTCTCGTCTTCGCTATCTCATTATCGCCCCCACCTTGTTCCATTCCTCCCCCAACTGTGTCCCTCCCGTTCCCGGTCTCCTCTTCGCCTCCCTGCGTCCGACGCGGTGAAACGCAGGGCCTATTCATACTCATTCTGACCTGAGATCAGATTCATACAAGGTTTCCACTGGATACACACTGGTCTTATTAACCCATTCTGACCTGAGATCAGATTCTAAAAATGTCAGTCGTTCTTCGATTTTTCAAAAATAGCAGACCTACAAGCTCGTAGTGCGCCACTCGGTGGCGCGCTATGAGCTTGTAGCTTGTAGCTTGTAGCTTGTAGCTACAAGCTTGTAGCTTGTAGGTTCCCCGTTCAGAATGGGTTAACGACAGCTCTGCTACCAGGTCTGCTCATGAGTGGGGCGCGACAACGCGAGCGTAAAAAAACCCAGAATGCTTATACTTTATTCGTTTATTTGTCAGTGTATATTGATGAACATTACATAAAAAAATGCAGTGTAAATATACCAGATTTAGCAAGACTTGCTAATTTCCATCTGCAGTCCCCAGACATCAAACATAAAACAATACAAGCAGGACTGACATACAGGACATAGCATACAAATACCTATAGTATACATTTCAAACGTCAAATAAATACACCTAAAATAATCATGAATGGTTGCAGCTTTGGTTTTCGAGCAACCATTTTTTTCAGATTGTATTTAAAAGAGGAAAATGAAATAATGAATTTTTATAGCGCTTTTCGAAGCGGCGAACAGTCGACGCCAGCGTCCTCACTTCCCACATTCACACACCAACGGTGGCGAGCTCACACCGACCGACTCATTGAAGGGTTCAGTGTCTTGCCCAAGGACACTTCTACATGTGGACAAGAGGAGGAGCCGGGATTCGAACCGCCGACCCAGGGATCATTGGACGACCTGCTCTACCTCCTGAGCCACAGCCCCTTATATGCACATTATTATTATGCAGAGGAAGTCCATTATTTCATTTTACACAGCCCTGTACTGGTCTGGTCAGTCCGCGGGCGCGTGTGCACGAAACAAGCGCGGCAATGTCACGGGACAAGCGCTCGCGTAAATACGCTGGCGTTGTCGCCCCTCAACTTCTCGGCGGATACAGAAAAAAAAAAAACGCAGGTCTCATTGAAGAGGAATTACTAGGCGCGACGTTAATCGCCGCCTGTTTGAAAGGACCTTTGGAACAGGCCTGTATAGTCGGCCCTCCTTGTGGCCGTCGAGCCTCAGCCTTCATTATTATCCTGCTGCTTCAATTTGTCGACTAAACGCAATGTGTGCGCGAGCGCGCGCATGCACGCACACTATATCCCCTCCCCTTAATCTATAATTGAATCCTCTCGTGTAGCCCTCTGGAGAGCTGCTCTTTTGAACACATGCATTTTCGGTGTTTGCAGAGTGCACACGCGTGCGCACGCGCACACACGACCCGTTCCGACACCGTGCCTGACATTATTTTCTCTCTTAACGACACATTTTATCAGTGAGGTTTTGTAGCACCCCGCATGGTGTCACGAGTGGAGCAGACGGAGCTCTGGATCTGCTATTCTAGAGAGTGAGGGTGGGCGCGTGTCGTCACAACCAGTGGTGAAATATAGTACTAAAATGTTTTACTGAAGTAAAAGTATCGATACGTCAATATAAGAAATACTTTGTGAAAAGATCAGAATTCAAAACGTATACTCATCATGCAGAATGTCCCATTTCAAGTTTTCAAATGTATAAAAATCTATAGCCGATCTGCAAGATTACAATGCACCACAATGCGACGCATTGTGAGCTTGCAGATCGGCTATTTTCCAAATGGCCGGAATGTTTATTTAGGGCTGTATAGTGGTTAACCCATTCCGGGCGGGAACCCCTTTAGGTGTTCTAACCCTTCTAGGCGGGAACCCCTCGTGGGGTTATGTACAGTATTTACAGTATTCAAAAATTACAAAAATATGATGCTGGTATATACTGTACATATTTGAACTATTTCAGAAAACTTAGCTCAGTTTTTAGAAGGCGTTTTTAGAATCGGCCTCAGTTCAACATTTTCAAATGAATGCAGTGGAGTAAAAGCACAATGTAGCAGAGTAGAAGTAAAAATATTTGAAATTGCCAACACTCAAGTGAAGTACAAATACCTCAAACGTTTAATTAAGTATACTTAAGTACTGTATACAGTACTTGAGTAAATGTACTCTGGATCTGGTGGTGGGGGTGGGCATGTGTTGTCATGAGTGGCACACACACACACACACACACACACACACACACACACACACACACACACACACACACACACACACACACACACACACACAAGCTGCTTGGAGCGTTGATCAGCAAGTGTACATCCAAGTGTTCACTTGTCACCTCGCTGGTTTGTTTATTTTGCAAACACAGTCCTTACATGAGGCGATCTAAAAATCCCCCCCTATGGGGATTACAATGCAAATAAAAAGTACATGAACCAGTGGACTTAGCGTCCTCTACCGATATAGACGTCAGACTTGGGTAAACATAAAGTGACTCTTCTCCATTAGCTGTGTTCTATGTTCTCTGCCTAAAGGAAGTAACGTTTAGGACTAGAGATGTCCCGATACTGTATCGGTATCGGGAAAAGTATCGGATCGGCCCTTATTTGTCATATCGGGTCATATCGGTATCGGTGATTTTGCCAGTCTAACCACAGATCCGACACAGGGGTAAGGGGTTGACACTATGGCAGGTCAATAAAATGTTGGGGCATGTGGAGTTTGCTTTGGCGTTACCCAAACTGCAAGTGCACATTTGCTGCTATAGTCTGCTATAAACACAACACGAGATATATAGCTAGATAGCTATAAACACAACACGAGATATATAGCTAGATAGCTATAAACAACACATGAGATCACAACACTGGTATCGGTATTCGGTATCGGTATCAGCTAACACAGAAATTGAGGTATCGGGATCTGATCGGGACATCCCTATGTAGGACTTTGGAACTGCACCTCTGGTGAGAACTCGCATGATAATTTCCTTCCTTCCTTTGTTTGTTTGCTCAGCTCTGTGACAGTTGCTGTTTCATCATGCAACATGTCTATTTCCTAGTGGTAGCCGTCGGTGCATGGGCACTGGGCAGGTATACAAACTGTTGTCCAATGAGCCAGCCTGGGGTTTCCATTGCATTGGTCATGTAAGATGTCAAGGTCAAGGTTATTGCATGTCCCAAATTGGGCTATATTCAAATTGCATCAGGTAAAGAAAGCTCTAAAAACACAGTAAACATACAAAAGAGAAAAACAGACAAATACATACAAAGTCACAACAGATACATAAAGGCATATAGTGTCTAGTTTATGTCATGATGACGTACGATGATAAGAGCGCCCCTCACTTAGTCAATTCACACGGGTGTGATTTTTTAAATATTCTATTCTACTGTAAGTCATTGTTTATTGGCTATTAATGGAATAGCCTAACTCTCCACTTCAGATCCGCCCAGTCCATTGAGACTTTTAAGTCTCTGCTTAAAACCCATTTTTTCGATCTAGCTTTTAATCACAACCCAGTTTAATCTCCAACCTTTTATTTTGAGCACCTCTTACCATAGTGCCTATTATATTCATACGTACCCACTTGACACTGATGTATTGTTTTTATATATTGTTTTTATTTGATTGCATTGCTGTTGCTATATGTTTTTTCTTTTTTCTTGACTTGTACAGCACTTTGGTCAATGACAGTCGTTTTTAAATGTGCTTTATACAGTTTGATTTGATTTGATTTGATTAACTGCTACTTCTATGATCACTCAATACCATACGCTGCACGCTAGTGCACGCCCACAACAAACGTCCCTGACCTGGTGCTGTGACCTGTGCTCCGAGGAGCACTTTTTATACACAATCATGCCATTTGTTGTACAGTACAATGGTTGTGGGAGAACAGAATGCATGTCAAATTTATCATATAAGAGAGAAATACTGCATTCAATAACGATATGCAACATGACAGAGGATGAAGGGACGAGCGAGGAGTATAGGCAGCAATGTGGATATTGAAACATGGCCAACAGTCCAACCTGCGCACACAATTATAATACTCACTCGGAGGCGGGATTTAATTGATTGGTTTATGTATTAGACAGAAATGTAAACGGCACGAGGTACAGTCAGACATTCAGGAATGGTGACACAAAAAAATGTCCTGGGGAGTGGGGACTTTTTCCGTTGTGGTCCTGTCCTGTGTATTCAGTTCATCAACATACTGTAGCACAGGGTTCCCCAATTAATTTTCCTCAAGGGCCATATTTTGACTAGGGTACCAGGCTGGGGGCCGAGTCTGCACGCGCGAGGTCGAGGTCTTGCCAAGACCCCATTTGAAAAGGCTACTGTTGGCCCAGGCCGTAGCGTAACGGTCTGGGCACCGGACTGGTAATCCAGTCGCAGTGTGCCGCGGGTTCGACTCCCGGACCCGACACGGCCTTTACTGCATGTCATCCCCCCATCTCTCTCCCGTTTCCTGTCAGCCTACTGTCTGTCCCTTCAAAAATCAATAAAAGGCGTAAGCCGCAAAAAATATCTTAAAAAAAAAAAGAAAAGGCTACTGTTTTTTTTTTTTTTTTTTTTTTTCAAGGGGCCACAAGGGGGCGCTCCACGGGCCGCAAATGGCCCGCGGGCCGCCTATTGGAGAACCCTGCTGTAGCATATCAAAAAGAACACAAAAAACTAAACAAAAATACATATCATCAACAAATATAAAACTCATGGGCCTTATCTTGCGCCACCACCTTATTCCACCCCTTATTCCTAAACTTATTTGCCATTTTTACTATTTTGAAAAACATTTGAACATAGTGCAACTAGCCCATCTACATCAACACCTTGTGAGCTTCTTTTTTTTTTTCAAAATAGTAAAAAATGGCAAAAGTTTAAGGATAAGGGGTAAGGGGTGGCGCAAGATACAGATCTATATGTACAAAGAAGAAAAAGGGGGGAAGAAAAGAATGTCCACAGCACAGACATTTGGAAAATATGTCTGCAGTAAGTGCCACCTCTCAGTTTGGAGTGTGGCCTGTGGTGGAAGTTAAGAGTATAATTGGGATTTGGCTCATGTCTTGAAAACGACTGGCCTAATGGGCTCTATAATGCACTTGGGCCCCTTCTCTACCTCCTACACCGCGCTGTTACCGCTGATGCTAATGAAGGCTCTGTTCCATTCCGGTCAAACAGAGTCAGGTGGGTCTCCAAATGATGTCCGGACAGGCCAGCTCCAGCTTTCTTTCATCTTCGAAACATCGCACGTATTAGAGCATATTCGTCTTTAGATGATGCTAAAACATTGGTCCATGCTTTTATCTTCACTCGTCTCGATTAGATTCTTGTAATGTCCTCCTCTCAGGCCTGCCAAAGGAATCAACGGACAGACTCCAACTTGTTAAAAATGCGGCTGCTAGAGTGTTAACTGGAACTAAAATGAGAGAACACATTACCCCAGTTCTATCATCACTGCATTGGCTCCCAGTGTTTTTTAGAATTGATTTTAGAATTATTTTACTTGTTGATAAATCCCTAAATGGTCTTGCACCTTTGCACCTCCGTGACTCCCTACCTAGATATGTCCCTAACCGCCCCCCTCAGGTCCTCCACTGCTGGCCTGCTTGAAGTGCCTAAAAAAACGTGCACGAAAAAATATGGTGAGGCAGCTTTTTGCTTCTACGGCCCAACAGCCTGGAATAAACTACTATTCCAGCTCAGACACGCACCCTCTGTAGACATTTTTAAATCTCAACTCAAGACTCACCTCTTCACTCTTGCTGTTAGTTGAGTTTTAATATGTGCGTTCCTACCCTGTCCTGACTGATTTGCTGATTTGGTGTTTTTTTTGTTTTCTTTCTCTATGTTTTTATACTCTTATTTTGTTCTTGTGCCATTGTTCTATCATTTTAACTACTTTAAGCACTTTGAGCTGCATGTATGTATGAAAGGTGCTATATAAATAAAGTTTATTATTATTATGTACCCTGGGCAGAGGCCCTGTCCAGAGCCCGGGCAGAGGCCCTTTTGGGGCGGTTCTGCACAACAGTGGGTCCGACCGTCTCGACACCTGGCACTGCACTCCCTGTGGTGGGGGTGGAACCTTAGAGTATATATGAATAGAGAGGGCATCCGAGTTCTCCTTCCATCCACTTGCATTAAGTTGCTCAAAAGCGCATGAGGCGATTTCACTCCTCCTTCCGGGTAGGAACAGATTGCATTCTGGGATGGATTTGCCCCAAACACAAGAACGCGCTGCCGTTGAACATGCACGGACGCGCACGAGCGTGCTGCCGTCGTGAACATGCACAATGATAGTCAATGGACCAGCGCGTTCATGTGTTTGGGGCCAGGCTGCAATATCAAATTCGGCCACTATGTCCATTTCGCCTCAGGGTTTCCTCTGGGTGCCCTCTCTATTCATATATACTCTAAGGGTGGAACGTGTGTGTCGTATTTCAAGTTTTAGGGGCGAACGCTTCTGGAGTTGCGTGGATTACACATACATACGCATACAGAGACTTGGTGCATTTCTAGATAGATATACTCAAATTTACGTCTATATATATGATATGTAATTTATTTATTTTTTAGTACGAAGTTGATGAAATGTATCGCTTTCTGATAGATTTATGGCTGGCTGGTTGGCGCAGCAGGCGTCCTACAGGGTACTGGGACACATGCTGCCACCCTGCACCGCTGATCCATCAATCACAGCACACACACACACACACACACACACACACACACACACACACACACACACACACACACACACACACATACACACACAGCACACTGTGATGGGCTGTTCAAGCATCGTTCGATATGATACCCCCCCCCCATCTCTGCACCGCTCTATCAGTCTAGTGTTGGGATTGGAGAGCGTTTGTGTGTGTGTGGCTTTGTTTGAGAGCAATAGATAAATAGTCTCTACAGTGTGTGTCTTTTGCAAGTGAGTTGTAGAGAGAGTGTTTAAGTAGCCTATACTGTGTGTGTGTGTGTGTGTGTGTGTGTGTGTGTGTGTGTGTGTGTGTGTGTGTGTGTGTGTGTGTGTGTGTGTGTGTGTGTGACTGTGTGTGCGTGAGGGTGTGTGTGTGCGCGTGCGTGTGCGTGTGCGTGCACATGTCTGTCTTCGGAGAATGGGACAGAGGGAGGTAGAGAGTTGAAGAAAGGTTCAAGAGAGCAATGAGAATGGCATGTGTCTTTTTTTGGATAATGAGGGGGAGAAAGTGTGTGTGTGTGTGTGTGTGTGTGTGTGTGTGTGTGTGTGTGTCCATCTTTGTTTGAAAGTGTCTTTGCGTGAACATTATGTTTGAGTGAGCCCGATGCCTCCAGTGGCCTGCAGCCTGCTCAGAGTCCACGATGGCTCTCTATTAAATTACTAAACACATTTTATGAACGTAGTCGTGCATGAATTAGCATTGTGGAGAATAGATTTAAATGGTGCTGTGACCTTATCCTCTCTTTCGCTCTCTCCCCTGCCCTTTAATGTGATTCACTTGTGCTTAATTTACAAGGTATTATTTTCTTTGCGTGTATGTCTTTGTGAGAATGTTTTTCTGGATAGAAGAATATTTGTTCTGCTCAGGTTTTAACATACGCCACTTTAAAATTAAAAACCTCTCTCTCTCTCTCTCTCTCTCTCTCTCTCTCTCTCTCTCTCTCTCTCTCTCTCTCTCTCTCTCTCTCTCTCTCTCTCTCTCTCTCTGGCTCCCTCTCACAGGTGAAAGCAGTGAAGACTGGTTCTGTATCCTGGACCATTGGCTGCTGTCTGTCATACTTCTATATGGTGAGAATGGGCTACGCACGCACGCACACACGCACCGGCTCTGCTCTGCAGTTAACCCTTCACTCGTTGGTCGTTTCAGAACACAGTGTTTTAATGCTTGATTGGATGGAAAAAATATATGATATTTTACAGCCGACAAATAAACCGAATCAAAAATCACGTTTGGTTAATGCCCTAACGCACGCACGCACGCACACATTATACACAGTCCTTGTTTAGCTGTGTGAATGTGCATGAATGTACTGATTAGATTAGGACCCAGACAGGTTTGTTGGAGTGAAGCGGAGGGACTGGAGCGTGTTAAAAACTGCCTGAATGAATTCAGACACGGCCCTGTAGAGAGAGATGAGATCAAATAATGTATCACGCGCGTATCAAGAGGGTTGTGAATAGACCACGCCAAATGGAGATGGATGAATGCTGAGTTACAGTAGTACGTGGTCGAAATGAGTAATTAACAGGTTTTTGATGACATTTGTATAGGAGCGATTACTAGCGTCCTATGGCCCCAGTACACTCTGGAAATTGTAGCCAGCCATCATTAACTGCTAAATGAAAAACTTTCAGATCACTTGATTATTTAGGGGCTATTTTAGAGGAAATATTGGGTGGGGAGGGGGGGACAACCATGCAAGGACTGATACGTAATCACAAAATATTAACACCTTTTTTGCTAAGAATGTGTACACACATGTTTTTTTCCTAATCAAACCGCAGGTTGCCTACGACGTGTATAGGGGTCTTTAGGTCCATTTTAATTATATCAAACTGGATCGCTGAAATCTATATACACTTATACAGTATATGTACAGTGTGTGTATATATATATATATATATATATATATATATTTATAAAATATTTTTATTTTCTTGAATGGTGCAGCCACTCCATTGCGTAGCTATTTGTGTTCCTAAGAATGTGTACGCTTCCAAGCATGCATATGTACAACACCTCGCTAATACCATCTGGATGGCACTGTTGAGCAGCACACACACACACGCACGCGCGCGCGCACATGCACGCATACGCACTGCCGTTCACTTCCTTGTTTACTGCCCGACTAAACTGTCTCTTCTCTCAAAATTTACTTCATGGTTTTGATCAAAACGGCTTCATTACTTCATTTCTGACTTAACCTAGCATCTCGTTTGGAATATACGCCTCTAGAGAGACTTTAGTTGTGACAGCGCGAGGTAGGAAGATTGGAAGATACATGCCTCCCGGTTTTGGGGAGTAAATGAAGGAGGGGCTTTTCAGAATAAAATCTGCCCAATCTGTTTGGCACTATAGCGCCATTATTTTTGAAAAACCCTGGGTCATTCAAGGTGCTAATTGACATGCGGACCCCACCTGAAAAGGGTTTGTGCCCAGAAGAGAATGTGTTTAAAACAAAACAAAAAACAACTGAAAAGTATTAACCGGAGCTTGTGACTATAATATCTACATTGGATCCATTGGAACACAGGTTTTCTTTTTTCTTTTCTTTTTTCCTAAAAAGTAATGGTTTTGGACATGCAAGGTTTCCAAGTGGAGCCTCCTCCCCACTTCCGTTTCGTCTTTACAGTCCTTACAGTCGCGCAAATGTATCTTAATATAAATATAAATATTCTAAGCATAAATAGCTTGCCGCTTAGCAGAAATAAATAGCTTGCCGCTTAGCAGAAATGGAAATAAAAAATATATAATGTAAAGATATTTTAAAATATATTTTCGTGAACGGATATGGCAGCTTCTTTGTTCAGATTTCGGGAGCTGTATAGTTCCAGACTATAATATTAGCGTTCCCGAGATTGTGGAATATAGTTATCTGGCTATACGCAAGACTACACCGACAGTGACGATAATATAATGATATACAGTATATGCCATGTTTATTGACAGACATGTGAATTAATCACGCAAATACTTCATGCCTGCAGTGTGTATAAAGGCCTTTAGGCTTACTGTGTGCGTCAGCTTCGTCTCTCTCTCTCTCTCTCTCTCTCTCTCTCTCTCTCTCTCTCTCTCTCTCTCTCTCTCTCTCTCTCTCTCTCTCTCTCTCTCTCTCTCAACGGATGAATATCTATACAGCTTCCAGCTGATCCCCAGGTAAATCTCCTCCGCTGTCCGTGTGACGGATGTCAAAATGAAACGGCTTTAATGGAATCCTGTGTCATTGATGGCACGTCCCCATTCCTCCCAGCTCTGTCTGACAGTGGATGAGAAACCGAGAGACAGGGATCAGGTTCAAGAGAGATGAAAAGAAAGGACAAAGTACAGTGTAGGGCGGAGACACACTGATCAGTGTTGAATTTGTGAATTTGTCGACTAAAACTATACGACAGCATTTCTTTCGTCGACTGCTTTTTTTCGCTGACCGATTCTGACCCGCTAAATGGAAACTAAATGAAAACTAAGCTATGATGACTATATGTATTGACAATTTGTCAAATAAAAGTTAGACTCAAATGTTAGGAAGGGACTAGTGGACAAGAGATCCGGTATAAGTCATTTTACACGTGGTTGCATGCTGACAATAGCAGATCTACAAGCTCGCAGCGCTGCGACGCGTTGTGAGCTTGTAGATCGGCTATTTTGTAAAACGAGTCGGCGTCAATGGGCAGAGAGAGCAGATGTACAGTGGAGCAGGGCGGACACAGATGGGAACAACCACCACAGTCCCGTTAACTTTAGAGTAGGCCTGCGACTGTCGATTTGTTACTTTACGATTATTTGCTACCGTCGATAACTTTTTTTTTTTCAATTCACACAATGTGTGTGAATTGTTGGGAACGCACACAGGAACGCACCCAGGGTGCCGGCCCGGTTTCCGGCGAGCCGCCCCGCGTCCGAAACGGTTGAGAAATGACAGAGTTACCGTGTGGGGGTCCCTCTACTGTACTGTACTGTCACTGTACTGGCACACCCATCATATATACAGTTAATATGTGTGTGTGTTAGGTTGCGCACAGGTGGTGAAAAACAACCATGCTGTTTTCGTGCTCATACCCAGCCAGGCAGGCAGCCAGCCAGCCAGCCACACACACACACAACACACACACACACACACACACAACTCCGTGCACCACTCGAAAATATAAAATAAAGGTGAAAGGCCCAAAAAAGGCAAAAAAAAAAACGCCATCCTAATAATTTCTTCTGACAGGCTGCTATACCCTCTGATCCTAACATGCTCCGTCTCCACCTTGCTCTCTCTCTCTCAGCCTCACTCCATTATTTTATTCTCCCCTCTTCATTCCCCCCCCCTCTCCCCACACCTTTGTCCCACTTTGATGTGCGGCTCTATCAGAAGCCCATTCACGGAGGTGCTTCTCTGGCAGAAAAAAAAATAGATGAGCCATGGGGCTTGTATGTCTAGCCCAGCCTCATCATCCCCCCATTCACCTCTGTGTCCTCTCGCCCTCACACTCGCACTGTCCTACTGACACACACACGTGCACACACACACACGCACACATGCACGCGCACATGCACACACTCACACACACACACACACACACACACACACACACACACACACACACACACACACACACACACACACAGAGAGAGAGAGAGACTTGCCGTGGGCCATTTGGTGTGGATGTAGCTGAGGTGTTAAGGTGTGTGCCTATAGGGGCTTTCATGGAATGTGACATACATAATGCAGATGCTGGCTATATATGAGGAGAAAAGAGAGTGTCCGTCCCCCCCCCCGCCCCGGCTTTCAGAATAATCTCTCTATAACAGGGAGTGGGGTATAGTGGTAGAGGCGGACGGTATACTTGGCAGAGAGCTTTGATGCCGTGGCTAATATCTTTTTCCTCACAAGGACGGCGAGTGAGAACCGCAAGCAGACGAGAGGCCAATGGATATAGGTCCTGGCTGGTACTATACTTCTCGACCCCGCAGGCAAGACGGAGTCCCGGTTCTCGACCTCGCTGTCCACCAGCAGGCAGCACCGAGCTCAGTCTTGTCTAGCTCTGGTCCATAGCTCTGATGCGTTTCATTTAGAGCTATGTTACTCTCAACTTCTGCCGCTCGCATGAATGCCTCTACTCTTTAGCGTAAATAAAAAGAACGTTTTTGCTACTCACCAAAACAAAGGCTGGTTGTGTCATTAGAAAGCCTACTTTCCTTAGTGGAAGCACTCTGAGCCCCCCACCACACGTATAAACTGTACAGTTCTCTGGGCAATATCGGTAGAAGGCGCAGCGGAGTAACTAAAAGTATTTTTTTCCCGGTGGAAACAAAATCCCCTTTTGGCCAAAAAGTACAGTTTATACGTATGGTGGGGGGCTCAGAGTGCTAATGACACAACTCGCCTTTGTTTTGGTCAGTAGCAAAAACGTTCTTTTTTATTTACGCTAAAGAGTAGAGGCTGGTCTGCATTTATGCGAGCGGCGGAAGTTGAGAGTAGCATAGCTCTAAATGAAACGCATTAGAGCTATGGACCAGAGCTAAGTCTTGTCCTGGTCCACCACCATGCAGCAGCGATTAACTGTCTGCGCTGCGCTCGGCCAAGCGACTCAAACGCTGATCTAAAAAGGCTGAAGAGACACGCTATCGTTATGCTATTTGTTAGGAGGAGGGTCAGTTATTGTATGTTTTGTTTTTGTTTTGTAGTGGTGTTGATGTTAACTCATGCATTTTTAACTTGGCTATTGTCTTTTTCTAAATTAAATTAAGTAAGTTAAATTAACATTGATTTTACAACAGCGAGAGAGATGGAAATGCCATTAAATGGGAGTCCATAGGCTAGTGCAAGTCAAACTGGGGGGTCCGTCAAATTAAACGGGTTGAGAATCTCTGCTAGAGCCGTAAAAATCCTCTTATGGGGGTCCCTGGCATATCTTTTCAAATGGAAGTAATTAGTGTCAATTTGGGGGTCCTTGACATGAAAAGGTTTGGGGAAACACTGATACACCTCCAAACCCCCAGTGCAGGCACCCGCCATAGATTTAGCTGCTCGCTAGCAGTGCAACTCCAGTTCAAGCTGCGTCCGTCTGTGTTGGGCGTCGCATTATTATGCTTGCATTTGGAAATGCCTGACGTCACAGCGCTGGCATCTCGCAAATCGGTGACATTAGACAAATGGTCAATTTACCGGTGCAAATACAGGCGTTTGTGTGCAATGGTTACTGTGATGTGACAAGAGAGAAAAGAGAGGTGTGATCCGAGCACTATACAAAAAGGTATCAAAAAGGTAACAACTCCTAAGATTACATGTTGGCTTTTTAACTTTAATAAACTACATGACTGAACCTTATGTTGCATTTAATTTAAAAAGAGGACAGAGGTCCCTCTGTGCCCAGTTAAGATCTGGTGCTTTACCTCTGGCAGTTGAGGTTGGCAGATATACTGGCGTTCCTGAGGAGCAGCGACTGTTTGCTCTTTGTGACCTGGGAGTTGTAGAGGATGAGTTTCATTTGGTTTTCTATTGTCCACTATACCCTGATTTAAGAAACGTTTTATTTGAAAAAAATCAGGATAAGAACCCAGATCTGTTTTGGATGTCTGAGTGTTTTATGTTAAATTGGTTGTCCAGTAATGAAGTTTTTGTGTTTGGAAAATGTATAGAGAAGGCATGGCAGTTACGTTGGAGAACGATGTATCCATGAGTAACTGTCTATTTGTGTATATGTATTATATGTACAATTTTGTGAGTGTCTTGTAAGCCCGTGCGGGCTGGGCATCTTATGATGTAGGACACTTTAATAAAAACTCTATCTATATCTATCTATCTATCTACCCTGATTTTACATCCGCCCTCTCCTCCCTTTTGTACCTTTTAGTAGTGCTCAGATCACCCCTCTTCTTTCTTGTTCTATATAGTCCTGTTGATCCTTGAAGCTACAAATGTACCTTTTTAACTTTTGTACCTCCACTGAGCACCTGCTTGATCTCTTTTTTTTTCTCTCACCTTTTTTTCCCCGGTTCCTGTCATGTGTTACATCAGACCAGAGCTAGATCAGTGAGACACAGCAGGGGTCTTCAACGTTTTGTAGGCCGAGGGCTCTTAGCAGAGAGAGAGAGAGATGAAGCAGGGACCCCTACAACGTTGCACACAATTGTGTGCAACAGTTTGCCCAACGCTGCAAGGCGTTGTGAGTTTGTATAGGTCTGCTATGTTTGGCTAATGTTCCTCTTTAAATAGGGATGGTAACATTTTTTTTTTTACTATCTCACAGATTTTGCCGGCAATATTTGGAGTGTCTCTGATAACCAGGCAGTGTTGATTTTGACAGCATTTTTTTGTTTTAATCATAGTCTCTTGAATAGTTTAGTTTTCATTTAGTTTTAGTCATATGTTAGTGACCTGGAATGTTTTAGTATTACTCTAGTTTTAGTCGACTAAATATAAGATTCTAGGTGACTAAATCTACAGTTGATTTGTTGAAAATGTATTTTGGCGGGGCTTGAGGCCGAGCCATGATTTTACACTTGCTGAAAACAGCTGATCTGCAAGCTCACAACAAAGCGTAAAATGACTTGTCTTTTACTTATACTGGATCTCTCTTGTCCACTAGTCCCTTCCTAACATTTTTGTCTATAGTTTTTATTTTTTGACGAAATTGTCAATATATTTAGTCTTAGTCATCATAGCTTCATGGTTTAAGTCAACAAAATCAACACTGCTGTAAACCTTGCCATGTGTTCCAGTAGGATGCCAGGATGTACTAACAAGGACAAGGGAATTCGATCACATTACACCCACACTCATAGCATTGCACTGGTTACCATGCAGGCCAGAGCCGATTTCAAGGTGCTCCTCCTGACCTTTAACCCATTGTGGGTTAAAAGCTATGTTTCTATGTCAGTCGTTCTTCGATTTAAAAAAAATAGCAGGCCTACAAGCTCGTAGCGCGCCACTCGGTGGCGCGCTATAAGCATGTAGATCTGCTATTTTTTCAATAGCTAAAGCATAACATAATGCTAACACCAAAAGGTGTTCCCGCCCCAAAATTGGTTAAAGCCCAATAAAAACATACCTCCACGACCTCTATGCGCTCCCAAGATGCTGGAAAAGTCACAGTCACATTAATTATATACCACAATAAAATAACGGTTGGGGGCAGAGCATTCAAACATCGTGGCCCCTGTCTCTGGAATGCTCTCCCACAAACAAAACTAGACATTTTTTTAAATCAGGACTTAAATCAGGACATCTTTTTTCCCTGCACTATTGTTCCCCCTAGTTCACTGAAATCATTCACCTTGCTCTATATTGATGGATCTTCTGAACGCATTTTTATCTATAGCTGTGTCCTATCGCATGACACTTGCCATGTGTATTGACACTGTATCATGCTTTACTTCTTCGCTATTGTGTTTTTATTGCTGTTTTTTTGCTGTGTTGTTGTTGTGAAGTGCACAGAGACCCCTTGGGGTGATGTTGCACTATAAATAATAAAATAATCACACCAGTGTGAACCAAGTGGTGCAACTCCCGTGCGTCCAGCAGGTAGCAGCCATGTCACATACTTCTCTCGTTCCATGCTCACACAGACACACACACACACACACACACAAACACGTACAGGGCATTGTAAGCTGGATGTAGAAGTGGTTTGCACCACTTAAAAACTGAAACTGAGCCTGTGTGGCCCTGGGGAATGTGCTGGGCTTGGAGGAGGAGGAGGAGGAGGAGGAGATGATTGCTGAGGCGGCTGCTATACCAGGGTTGGATGTGGGTTCTGAAGTTCTTGAATTTCTGAAAGGGAAGTCGGTGATTTGTATCGTGGTGGCTGGGAATAATGAGCCACGCCGATGATGATTCGGCGACGACGTTAATACAGATGATCCAAGTCGCTGCGAGAGGGCCTCTGATTGAGAGCGAGAACGAAGGGCCTTTGTTCCTGAATGGGAACACCTACCTGCTTGTCAGAGACCCCAGAGAATCCGAGGAATGGCAGTAAAATGTGACTTCTGAGGGTTCTGCTTGGGAGTTAAAATATTAATCGGTGGATCAAGTGAAGAGACAAAACAACGATTTTGACGAGGCAATAGCTGCAGATCTATAGTTTGACTGGCTTATTTTGTTTGGTTCGTCTTGGTGAATGGGGGGGAAAAGTCTTGTACCAACTCCACTTCAGTGTAATTTATCTTGAGTGACTTCTCCTTGATGTTGCTCCATTTCAACGTGTCATTTATCTTCAGGCATCTATATAGCCTTGATGAACGACAAAGCTGCTGCTTATACTTGCATTCACACAAATACACAACTGAAAAGAAGATGTACCCTATTTTCAGGCTACTGTTTCAACTTATGTACACACACACACACACAGAGAGAGAGAGGGAGAGCATGCAGAATCCTTGTTCCTTTGACCATTATCTGCCGGTCCACACTGTCATCTGATAAACACTCTATGGAGTGCAGCTTTTTAGACATCAAAGTAATGTCTGATTGCAGCTGGTGGCTCCAGGGCTTCCGGTTGGGTTGTAGTTTCAAAGTTGTACTTCTCGTGACTCGTCAGTAGTACTTCTTATCTTCTTTGGCCCTTTGGCATCTTAAAGATGGAGTGCCACAATTTTTGTATTTTTCCAGTTTTTCATGTGTCTATGAGGTGACAGTACTTCATTAGACACCCTGGAGTTGTTTTTATGTGCAATGGTGTATTAACTTTGTATTTAGGGTTTCTTCCTGGAGAAAAAGTTCTTCCCCCTTATATTGTAATAATACCTGATGATCATGTTTTAGGGTGGAAAAAAATGGTGGCACTCCATCTTCAAGTACTCTGTCTTTGTTGCCTATAGTATGGGGTTCACACAACAAATTCATTTTGGTGGAGAGATGGAACATCAGATGTTCACCATTGACAGAATTTCTAACTCATGTGGCACGGTGGTGTAGTCGGTAGCGCTGTCGCATCGGAAAGGTCCTGGGTTCGATTCTCGCATGGGGGACGCTGTGGGTGCTGGGGGTGTGGTCTCCCCTCTGTGTCATCAGTGCCCATAACCTGGGTGGGGCTGGCCAAAGGACCTTTCTGTGTGGAGTCTATACCCGTGTCCCCAAACGTAGGTACCCTCACAAAAAGCATGCAGTCATGCTGGTCTCTCTACTGCCTCCCCCTGGCCAGCCCGGGGCACCTGATGGAGGGGGAAAGGATCTGGTTGGATTAACGTGTTGTTCACGGAGAAACTCTCCCCTGCCAGGCGATAAGAAGCGGCCTGCTCACTCCTCACGCATTGAAGGAAGCATGAGCTCAGTCCGGGGCTCTCCCCAGGTTGGCAGAGGGAGAGTAGCGCCCAGGATTGCAGCGTAGGCAATTTGGCGTCCGGGTGAAAAAAATGGTTACAAAATCGTGGGATAATTACAAAAATAACTCAGGGGGTCATTATGCCAATAATAGACTGGATTAGACAATTACACAGAACGTACAGTAAGGTAGGTATCTGTTAGCTGTGTGTTTGCGAACATCTAATTATTGCCCGGGTCCATTGAACCACAGGGAATCTGTCACGGGATAATGGAGTATATGCTTTGCGACGACAATTAACCCATTCTGACCCGAGATCAGATTCATACGAGGTTTCCGCCGGACACACACTGGTCTGATGAACCCATTCTGACCTGAGATCAGATTTTTAAAATGTCAGTCGTTCTTCGATTTTTTTCAAAAATAGCAGACCTACAAGCTCGTATCGCGCCACTCGGTGGCGCGATATGAGCTTGTAGATCTGCTATTTTTCAATAGATAAAGCATAACATGATGCCAACACCAAAATGGGTGCCCGGTCAGAATGGGTTAAGTCACCTCCTGCCGTAGACGGGCGTGTGCGAACATAATAAGCAGCAGAATAAATACTATGCAGGGTTTGATTTGTATACCAAAAGCAGAGGATGCTGCTGGGACACCTTCGCCATTTAAGCGCCATCATCTTCATCGTCACCAACATCTGATGTATACAAGCTCACAGTGGGATGCATTGCGATACGTTGTGAGCTTAAATCTGCTGTTCATTTTTACCGACAGTATCAAGTGAAGACGGACAGGAAAGAGGGAGAGAGGGAAGGGGAGAGACACGCAGCAAAGGTCGTCACCAACGGGACTCGAACACGCGACACGCTGCCAGGCCAAAGCCTATACATGCGCCTGGACCACTTGGCCAGCGGGCGCCCCAAATCAGCTCTTTTTTTTGTTGTAAAATGATACACTTGAGGGATATTTTTTTGTTATTGTAACCCTTGTATGTAAACATTCTTGTCACAAAAACATCAATAAAAATACCGCCGATATAATTGAAGGACCAGAAGAGAAGGTCAGAAGCGGAGGCATGTATATCTTTATTCCAGTGGCGTTCGATGACGTTAAAGCTATAGCCACAGACGATGCAAAGGCTCACGCGAGTCCCTAATTAGGCCCGTGTCAGAGCTGCCCTCGGCGCTCTCAGTCTCAGGACGAAAAACAAAGCAGAGAGGGAAAGAAAAGTGAGAAGAAAACGCCTCTGAGTCGCTGAACTAATTCCATTAACGGGAGGAAACCTAACTGGATCGATGTCTCTGCTGCTCTCTTTTCCCTTCTTTTTTTCGTAACGGGGTTACTTTGAGAAAGTCTCTCGGATAAAATGCTGCTTTGTTCATTTTCTATCATCAACGCGTCCTTTGTTTCCTCGATCCAGTGTATTGATTCTGCAGCCTCCACGGCTGTGCCGACTCTGTGATTTTGGCTGCACTAGTGTGTGCAGCAGTGGTGGAAAGTAACTAAGTGCATTTACATTTTTGCACAATGAGTACTTTTTGGTACTTTAAATACATTTTGATGCCCAATACTTTGGTACTTTTACGCAAGTACATTTTGGATTCTGAACTTTTACTTTATTTTAAGGGCACTTTCACACCGGTGACATGCTGGGTTTGTTTAAAACGAACCATGGTCCGCTTACCCCCCTTTGGTTTGGATGTTGTGAACGTGCATCCGAACTCTGGTGCGGATCAAAGAAACGAACCATGGTCCGCTAAAAAAGGCCGGACTCGGTCCGCTTCCAAACGAACCACGGTGCGGTTCGTTACTGGTGTGAACGCATTCGGACTTTATAGAGGACCAAATACAGGACGATAGCCAAAATAGCTGTCGGGCTATTGTGAGGAAGTTGTGAGGCTCCATTAATAATTAGTTCTAAGAGCATGTCTTTTTTATGGGGATCACTATTGATTTGCCAGCTAGCTGTCTGATTTTAGTAGACACATATAATCATATATGTCTGTCGAGGCGCAGCGCAAATTGAATGGCAGCGTACGAGGTTCACATGCGCAAAAATAACAGATGTACAAGTTATCGACACGGAATGGTATGTACGGTATCTTACACGATGTTGTGTACGCTTGTAGATCTGTTTATTTTAAGCATGCGCTGCCGCCAACACGAAAAGTTATGACGAAGCCTGCGATGTGGCCTCTTTTCTCTTTTTCACTATTTGTCCACGTGTCATTTGTTTACATGTTTGGTACGCTTTACAAAGTCCAGTGTGAACACCAAACGGACCAAAATCAAAATGCAAATATTTGGTCCTTGGTCCTTGATCCGGACCTTCTAAGCGAACTTTGTGTGTGAAAACGCCCTAAGTGAGTTTCTTTTGAGTACTTTTTCCCACCACTGGTGTGCAGAGAGTTCTGGGCTCTGCGTCGCTCTGTGGCAGAGCCTCAAGGAGGCTGCTAGGACCGCTCGGCTGCCCTCGATACTTTTGCGGGACTCGGCCTGGAAAGAGGATGGGAGAGCTGAGATTAAAGTTTATTATTATTTTATTTTTATTTTTTTATTAGGAGGAAGGAAGAGCTGAGATTAAAGTTTCCAGAAGAACACCTGAACACCTCTCTCGCTCTTGCTCTCATGCCCTTTCTCCTTCCCTGGCTAGTGCACTCTCTATATCTCTCTCGCACACACGCACACACGCACACACACACACGCACACGCACACACACACACATGCACACGCACACACACACACACACACACAGAGAGCTTATTCATGCACACATTTATTTTCCTACATCTCTCGACTTTCCTTTATTTATATGTGCCCATCTTGCTCCCTGTCTCTCTCTCACACACTTCCTTGAAGATACATAATCTTCAAATTAGTAGTTGAATAATCAACTTTCATGTCAGTCCCTAGCATGTTCAGCATGCGTATGTTGTTTTTTTTTTGTTTTCTTTTCCTTATTATTTTAATTGGCGGCCCATATTTCCAATTCTCGCCCCGGCGAGAGAGTCTTCGGCCACCTTTCTGTCAACGGGGGAAAATTAATCTCAAACGGAAGCAGTCATTTGTGTCCGTTCTGGTTAGACGGCGCTAATTGGACGACACCATCCGTGGTGCGGATCCAAACATGACCGCGTCGCACTGACCTGCATGGATTCAGGGCATTCACTTTAGCATGTTTTACTGGTTTCTTTAGTAATTGACCAGGATTCGGGAGGCGACGACTATAAAACTATAATGGATGGCTGTTTCATCCCACTTAAACCCCACCTGGCTATGCAATGCCCGTTGTATACCTGTGTCGGAGGAAAACGTTAGTTGACTAACTTCTTTCGCCAGTTTTAGTCGACGAAATCAACACTGCATTGTTGTCTCTCTCTGTCTTTGTGTAGCTCTTTCCTCTCTCTCTCTCTCTCTCTCTCTCTCTCTCTCTCTCTCTCTCTCTCTCTCTCTCTCTCTCTCAGTGGAGTGGGTTTTATGGCGCCTCGAGTCTCACTCACATGCTCGTAATCTTCATCATGGAGCCTTTTAAAAGTTATTGTTGTGTTTTGCATCGGAGGTCTGCCGTGTCCAATAGGATTGCCGCGCTCTCCGTAATGGGGTGTCGGATGAGCTATATTGGAGAGGCTAAGATGCAGTAGTATAAGTGTGTTAATAATATTACCCCGCTCGCTTTCCAGGGTTGTGGTGAATTAACTTTAGATTCAATTACCTTTTCATCTAAAAATGAAAAGAAATGAAAAATGAAAATGCAGCTCACATAATCACGACATGGCCTTTTTGATTGAGCAACTCGTTCTAGACTGAATTGTATTGAAAATGTGGAATAAAGTTGCATCCCTAGACTAACTCTGTGTGTGTGTGTGTGTGTGTGTGTGTGTGTGTGTGTGTGTGTGTGTGTGTGTGTGTGTGTGTGTGTGTGTGTGTGTGTGTGTGTGTGTGTGTGTGTGTGTGTGTGTGTGTGTGTGTGTGTGTGTGTGTGCGCACACACGCGCATGCTTTTATTCCAGGTTTCTGCATGGGGAGGCTACGTGTTTATCATCAACCTGATACCTCTGCATGTGTTTGTCCTGCTGCTGATGCAGCGCTATAGCAGAAGAGTGTACATCGGTAAGGAGCACACACACACACACACACACACACATGATTATTATTTAATTTTTCCCCCGAGAGAGTCAGAAACACTCCACCGGTTCTCTGTGAGAGTCCGTGAGAAGTCTTCCGGCTTTATATCCTGCACGATATCGACGACCCCCCCCCCCCCCCCCAACTCACCAAAGTTGCCCCCCCCCCCCCCCCCTCCCCCGCTGAACGGCCGTTCCCACACCTGTGTTCCGTCTCACGGCCACGCATGCCAAGCCTCAGCCAGTGGTTGAGAAAGTATTCACATGCTTTACTTAAGTGAAAGTATAAATACTGCAATACACTTTTATTTGTGTGTCTTTGACAGTCTTTCATATATTTTTTTTATTGATTCAGAATGGCCTCTCTTATATCTACCGTATAAGTCACACATTTGTCACATAGCGTATGATGTATGCAAAATATGTCCCCCATTTGACCCATCTCTTGGAGCGGGTGAGCCGCTCGTGAAACGTAAAGCAGCCTATAAGCCATTTTCACGCTTTACATGATTACTCAAGTAACTAACTGGTTAATTCAACAATCTGAGAATGATCCAATATCAAAGTAATCCCTGTTATTCCAGCCATGCAACCACTCTAGCCAACTTTAGAAATGAGCCAAGTCCTTGGTCTAAGAAAGACTGCAAAAGTGGGAAAACATGAACCACTTTTCTAATTAAAAAACAGGTGGTTTTTTTATTTGGTATATTGACACTTTTTTACGGTTATTGCCTAAACCAGAAGCGGTTACAGAAAGTTCTGGTTTAGCACGGGACCCCTTTCCTAATTAAAAAAAACAACAACAAGGTGTTGCGTTTATCACCAAAAGGGTGATAAATACTGAAAGGTAATCATTTAAGATATATATATATATATATATATTATTTATTTTCTTTGGCATATTGACACTTTATTTTTAGGGTTATTGCCTAAACCAGAAGCGGTTACAGATTATACTCCTGGCGGGGAGGTAACCGACTATATGTGCAATTCTGTAAAAAAAACACTGAATCGATGGTCATCTTGGCCGCAGGCTGAAGATAATTTACATCTGATTAGAGGTTATTATTCAACGTCAAACCACCCCCCCCCCCCCCCGCCTCTTATCTCAGAGTGCAGTGAAAATCAATTGCCACCCCCATTTTTTCTTTAACCCAGTCATGACGGGAACCCCTCTTGGTGTTTTAACTAAGCGTTATGTTATGCCGCGCCACGAGCTCGCAGATCTGCTATTTATTTTTTAAAGTCGTGAAAAGGTGGTGCAAATCTTTTCAGAGTGAACGTTTTTAACTCAAATCTTTGCTTCTAGGGGGGGGGGGGGGGTCCCTAGAACAACATATTCGGTGGCCAATTTCATATAGTTTTTGCGGGGTCCTTGACATGAAAAACTTTGAGAACCACTGACATAGAAACATAGAAAACTGTCATGATTTAGAAGACATTTAGTAGAACCTGGTGTCTGGTCTAAATGGGTTAAATGAGGTGGGCTTTGACCCTGAACCCTTTACTTAATCAGATTAGTAATACCCCCACAACAACAACCACCACCACCATCCTCCTGAACGAGACGGCTGGCATTAGTCAATGTGGAAGATATCGTCCCCCCGTGTTCCCCTCCATCGTTCCACCGGGATGTTTATTTGAGCCAGGCCAATATCCATATTGATGACGTCGGTATCTGCGATAATTATGCTGCCCGACGTGTCTCGATTTTTTTTACCACTTTCGACATGGCCTTCCCCATTTTGTTCGTGTCATTATAGGCCAAAAAAAACTCAAAATCTAAAATGGCAGATCTGCAAGTGATCTGCAAATACAGTTCACTTGTATTATATATTATAAGTTGTATAGAAACTTTAATCATTAATACTTTTTTCAAATTGATTTCACGAAAATGTTGCTCTTTTTTTTGACAAAACATCGTTGGTCTAGTTATTTTTTCCTTCGGCTCCTAATGTTTTATGCATGGCTTAACGCGCCTGTCTCCAAACCGGTGAAGTGCTTTCAGCTGAAGACAGGTTCTCGACGAGAACGTGTTTGCTCTGCCTCCTCAGAGCCTCATGTGTGCCTCTCAGTCACTCTTAACGAGGGAAAGAAATCCTGAAAGGAGTAAAAGATGGAGCGTGTATTTAATACATTTAGACCTGAGGCCAATTTAAAAAAAAGGCTTCTAAATCCTAACAGTATTCTGAAAAACCTATGTCAGTGGTGCTCAACCTTTCCATGCCATTATCCGTATTTGGCCGTATTTGGACCCCCATCTGAAAATATGTTGTTCCTGCAGGCACCTTCCAGAAGCAAAGATTTGCGCCTCATTTTCACGACTTTTCAAAAATAGCAGATCTGCATAGCTCGTAGCGCGGCACTCTGTGCCACGCTATGAGCATGTAGATCTGCTGGATCTTTCAGCGGCTCAAGTTTAACAGCTAAAGTTTAAAATAATGGTAAAAGTGGTTAAAACGCTGAAGCGACACAGATGCGTTTCCCGTCCCAAATGGGTTAATAAATGATGTCCTGTACTCCTACTCCGTCTTTAGTCAGTAGAAGAGAACGGGAAGAGAGACGCGAGAGACGCTCCGAGGGTCCACTTCGGATAAACGAGACGCGAGCGTGTGAAATCTTAATTACGTTGGTACGGTGCGTCTCTGAGCCACACCCCCCCCCCCCCCCCCCACCCCTGTCCCTCCATCTGCAGCAGGAGTGAGTCACACTATACACTACACCACACCACCCGCTAATACTACTACTACGCTGTGTTTGGTGCCTGGTCTCCTTCTTTCATTAACCGTTTCCGCACCATTGCCGAAGCCCTTCGGCAATTGCGCTTTTATAGTGCATTCGATAATGCATTCGATAATTCCCATAATGCTACTCACGTTAGCCATTTAGCTAGCTGTGTTGTTAGCACAGCACTGGATCGTTCATCTTAGATCGCCGTTGCCATAATAAGCCATTCTATCCGTTTCTTTCAATCACCTGTATCTCCTTGTATTCCTTGTCCCAGATGGCACTCAAAACGGCGTTTATTTGACGGCACAGAGCCGACGCTGTGGAGCTTCCCAGAGCTCCGGTCTGGATTCAGATTGCCGGCCCAGCTCCGTGTAGTTTCCAAATTTAGGTCTACTGCGAAAACTAACCGGGAATGGCGGCTTTTCAAAATAAGAGCTCAAATTTAAAAAAAAATGCTGGCGTGAATTAGGTCCCAATTTTTCAATAAATGATAGCAGTAAATGTGTTTTAAAAGACTTCAGACAAAGGTGTTTTGAATGTACTCCCTGGATGTGAAGTGCGTCTGCGAAAATCAATGGGCTTTTATTGCCTTCGAGGAGAGAGTTCTCCAACCACTGACGAACGATAAAACGAGGTCATAAGAGCCTCGCTGCGGTAGAAGCTGTTGAGATTGTTCGGGGTGTCTTTTCCATTTCCCTGTTAGGGTTTAATCGCTCGCTACTGTTCTCTCTCTCTCTCTCTCTCTCTCTCTCTCTCTCTCTCTCTCTCTCTCTCTCTCTCTCTCTCTCTCTCAGCCTACAGCACGTTCTTCATCGTGGGCCTTGTGCTGTCCATGCAGATTCCTTTCGTGGGCTTCCAGCCAATCAGGACCAGCGAGCACATGGCTGCCGCAGGTAAGCCCCCCCACCCGCCCGAGTGTGGTTTTACGATGTACCTCCATACTACATCCTATGACGAATATGGCATGGCGGTGGCATTAAC
This sequence comes from Protomyctophum parallelum, assembly GCF_964188405.1. Taxonomy (NCBI): domain Eukaryota; kingdom Metazoa; phylum Chordata; class Actinopteri; order Myctophiformes; family Myctophidae; genus Protomyctophum; species Protomyctophum parallelum. The sequence continues at coordinate 18,261,644 of NC_139697.1, read as the reverse complement.
CAATAGCAGGCGTTAACCGATAGCAGATCTACAAGCTCATAGCGTGCCACCGAGTGGCGCGCTTACGAGCTTGTAGGTCTGCTATTTTTGAAAAATCGAAGAACGACTGACATAGAAACATAGCTTTTTCAGATAACTGTCAGGATGTGTAGAAGACATTGTTAGCCTATAATGACATGCCTAAAATGGGGGACACCAGGTTGAACGTGGTTAAGTCGAAGGGCTTTACAATATTGAGAATATAAAACGTAAGTATAAGAATTAAATAAAATTAAATGATTTCCATAATGAGTCCTCCATTGCATCTCCATGAGCCTCCCTGCCTTTGCCTAATCCGTAAGCGATACTTTTACAGGCCATGACAGTTTCGCATGTGGTTGACATCGTTCAGAAATAGAAGCGGCCAGCGTTGTTATGTTACAAACGCGTCATCGCAGCACTCCGGGTCGCGGGAGACAGTTTTTATGCTCTTATTCTTAAGGACTTTCCACGAAAGGCTTGTGTGAACAGCTTTTGAACTTGGCTTTCACACCTTTCAACTGGACCCTTCTGTCCTCTGGTATGTGGTGTGTGAGTTTCATTAACCCATTTTGGGTCGGGAACCCGTTTTGGTGTTAGCATTACGCTATGCTTTAGCTATTGAAAAATAGCAGATCTACAAGCTCATAGCGCGCCACCGAGTGGCGCGCTACTAGCTTGAAGGTCTGCTATTTTTGAAAAATCGAAGAACGACTGACATAGAAACATGGCTTCTTCAGATAACTGTCATTTTCAAACAGACATTTTTAGAATCTGATCTCAGGTCAGAATGGGTTTTAAAAAAAAATCCACATTTACAAAGAATCAACGCTTGGTATGGCTCCCTGATGGGAATCTGCCTCAGTACAGTGCTTCTGGACTGCAGGCCTGTCTGTGACGGGAGACATTGAAGAAACACGGCATGGTATAGCCTGCACCGTCTCTCTTCTCAGTCTGTCCAAGGCAGCGGTGGCCGAACGGTTTGCGGAGCGGTCTTGATATCGGAAGGTCGCTATAGTTCGTATCCCCGGACCGGCACGTTAAAATTACCACCGCCGAAGTGCCCTTTGGACAAGGCATTGAACCCCTACCATGAAATGTTCTATGAGCAGGGCCTGGCTGTAAACAAGTTCTTGAGCTTAGTCCAGTTACCCTGGGTAAACATAGTACCTTTCCTTTCTTTCCTTTCCCTCCCTCTTGAAGGGTGGCTGTAACCAAGTGGTAGAAGGTTGAAGTCAGCCCTCAACGGCTTCTGGCGGGGTTTCTTTCTTTTTTACAAGAGTCGGACGTTGTTATTATTCTAATACAGCCTGGAAACCCATTCTGGCTGTGAATCTCTGACTCGCAGGTTCCGCTTAAACCCAACCCAAGATGCTCTAACGTTGAAGTTGACGGCTGGCAAGCTGTGAGTTCCTTTTCGCCCACTGGATGGCGATGACAGTGCTAAATGAGTTAAAGAAATAAAGTAAAGCTTTTTGTTAAATAAACGTTTTACCTCTACAGTTGTTTTATACCATTTTTGGAACCGAAATAGGGAACCGTCAGGAACTGGAATCGAGAAGCAGAAGTGCAATCGTTATCGGACTCATACAAATCTGAACGATACCCATTCCTAACTGGGATATAAAATGACGATGTTTTGAACTCTTGGGGCCCAGTAGGGGACCAAGAAATACTGCCTTTCACGTCGGTCGGTCTCCCGCTCCTTTCCTCTCCATTTTCTCTCTCTGTCTTTATGTCTCTCCCGCTCTCTCTCTCTCAATTCCCCGTTTTGTCTGAGGATGAGTGCATTCAGCAGCTGTGCAGAACATCTGGTATAGCGTCGTTCTATGTCTGCCCAGTGGGAGGCAGAGACACTTGAGCAACGGGTTACCGCGGAGAGGAGACGTCGATCCCCAAACCGCCCTGTCGCAGCCGCACACACACACACACACTCACACACAATCACATTACAAAACACCCACTCGAATGCCTATACACCCGAGGCAGGCTGACATTTCCGCCATACGTGCTTGATCTGCGGCTGCCCGCTATGGGGACGTGACGGAGTGTTTGACCTTGGGTGGATGGAGGCGCCCGATCAGCTGTGGCTGCATAACAGGCAGACGAATCAGGACTCAACGCTATACCGTTAACCACTTTCAACCTGGTATCACTGTTTCACTATATCATCACTTCATGAAAATGTCTGCCTATAAAATATACAATTTACAAGGACCACGACATATGTTTTGCAGCGCCAGTCGTGCGACGTGTAAATATGGGGCTTAAGTGGTTGATTGAGACAGAGCTGAGGACTACCAAGGCCTCGTCTGCTGTCGTAAAGATTCACCAGAGACGTACGGACGGACTGACGGATACATGCTGAGGAGGAGGAGGAGGAGGAGGAGGAGGGGGGACAGAATGAAAGGAGCATGTGGGGAGGAGAGAGTGGGAGGGGGGAGGGGGGGGGGGCATAAGCTCATTTAAGAAATGTCTCATGCATTTAAAATGTTTTCTTCACAGCCAGCCGGGATCTGTACTGTATATAGCATGCAGGAAAAGAAGTTTCCCAGACTTATACAACTCAAACTTCTTTACTCCGTAAACCATGAAGCAGCTTTTAGAGAACCCTGAGGGAGTCTCAGTGGGTCACTGCACGCTCGAATATTCTGTTTGTTTCAATCGTACTTTTTCTTTTTCTCCTTCTCATCCTCTCCGTGTGTGTGTGTGTGTGTGTGTGTGTGTGTGTGTGTGTGTGTGTGTGTGTGTGTGTGTGTGTGTGTGTGTGTGTGTGTGTGTGTGTGTGTGTGTGTGTGTGTGTGTGTGTGTGTGTGTGTGTGTGTGTGTGTGTGTGTGTGTGTGTGTGTGTGTGTGTGTGTGTGTGTGTGCGCGTGTGCGTGCATGCGTGCGTGTGCGTGCACGCAGGTGTGTTCGCCCTGCTGCAGGCCTATGCCTTTCTTCAGTACTTGAAGGACCGTCTAACCAGACAGGAGTTCCAGACTCTGTTCCTCCTCGGCGTCGCCATGGCGGCCGGCATCGTCTTCCTCACCGTCATCTATCTGACGTACACAGGTTCGTCTTCAAACTGTTTTTAAACCCATTCTGACCCAAGATCAGATTCAAAAAATGTCTTCTACATCCTAACAGTTTTCCATTCTGACCTGAGATCAGATTCTAAAAATGTCTTCTATGTCAGTCGCTCTTGTAGCAGACCTACAATTAGGATGAAAACCAAACTCAATGGGAATGCAATGCAAGGGCAACCTTTTAACCGAAATGCTGTACATTTATGTAATGTTGGCGTGTACACTAGGACTGGAGGCAGAAAACCAGAGGTCTCTGGGGACCAGCTGGGGTTGGAAACCAGTGGTTCAAGCTGACTGTTTTCCAGGGCAGCAGTATAGACTGGACCACGCTTTTATGTCCAATCTGTACTGTAGCACGCAGAAATGGTTACCGTTGTCATCATAACTGTCAATATGTTTATGCAGGTTATATCGGATGATGCCAAGTAAGTGTACCTGAAAACTGTTAGCTCTGTCTTCTATCCCCACAAAACGGCACCGTTGGAACCTGAGTTGACAGCTCTATGATATTTATGGACGAACATTTGTGTTTTTGTTCGGCCTCCCATGGGAGAAACGGCCTACATCCCAATACCTCGGTGCACGCGGTCATTAGTGGCATAAGCATAATAATAGTCCGATCGGGAGAACACAGTCGTGAGCGAGACTGGCATAGATTGTATGTACTGTATTGTATGTACGGTTATATGCGTTGACATTTCATGACACAACAGTATATTGCAATATTTGCTTAAATACCGCCCGGGTGCATTAAAGTATTACTAAGGTATAGGCCTTTGCTGTGTATCTTCTCTTATTCCACTCATGACTATCCGTGTACACACAAGTAAACAGAATGCGCTGGGTAATACTACCCCCCGCGACAACTGATCCCACCAGTAAAACTTCCAGTAAACGGTATAAAGTTTGTACATGCTCCAACTGGCCCCAACCCATGTCAATAAACCGTGCCGTTATCTTATTTGAACCTCTGGCAATCCCCTTAGCGGCTTATATACCAGGGCTCTCGTAAACAGGGAATGGAGCTCAGCTGAGTAGTAAAGCAACATTTGAATACGGCAAATAAAAAATAGGATATCGGCATGCGAGAGGGCGCTCGCACAGACGACGCCCTCCACCACTCTGAATCATGCAGAGTGTACCTGGCTTGCTCTGCTGCAAGTAATTGTTTATCCCGTTTGTACCATGAGGGCGATTATACAAAATGTCTTCTAAATCATGACGGTTTTCTGAAAAACCCTTCTCAAACTATTTCATGTCAAGCACCCCAGAAATTATATGTACTTGGCCGCCGACCCCCCCCCCCCCCCCCCCCCCCCCATGTGAAAATATGTTGTTCCAGGAACCCGCCCAGAAGCAAAGATTTGACTTACAAACGTTCGCTCTGAAAGAATATATATTCAAAGGTTTTGTGCCACATTTTCACGCTTTTTCAAAAATTGCAGATCTACAAGCTCGTAGCACGGCACCAAGTGCCACGCTACGAGCTTGTAAATCTGCTATTTTTCTCTTTTTTTAAATCCTTAAAACACCAAAAGGGGTTCCCCGTCTTCAATGGGTTATGCCACACTGTGCAGCGCTGAAGGTCCTTCTGTCGTATGAAATGAAATGCGCGGTGCTGGAAGTCCAGTTAAATTTATGTGGTGCTTTCAAGTTCAAACAAGTTAATCTCAAAGTGCTTTGCGGGTGCGACAAAAGGACAGGAATACAGGGAACAGCCAAGAATCAAGAAACACGATGCAACTTTTAAAGTTTTAAAGTCAGACTTCAGACGGAGGTCTTTGGCGATGAGTTCTCACTCTGAGATCCTTATTTATTTGCATGTTCTCTTTAAAATGCTTTTTGTTCCATATAGATGTAAGGTAGTTTTGGACATTAAGCACCACCAATAGAATGCATTTACTCCTATTGATGTGAATTATCTGTGCTGTCATGCTCCTTTATAAGACTCCTCCTATAGACAGCTATTTGTGTCCCTGGCTGGCTGTGTCCCTGGGTCCCTGGCTGGCTGTGTCTGAGCCTGAGCACGGAAATAGCGTGTCACTGTTGTGCAGCCTAACACCCACCCACACACACATATTAACTGTATATATGATGTTTTGAGGTGTTACAGTACAGTGACAGTACAGTAGAGGGACTCCCTGTGGACCCCCACACGGTATCTCTGTCATTTCTTGACTGTTACGGACGCTGGGCCGTGTTCCTGTAGTGTGATTGGTGTGATGGCTTTTCTTATTACATTTTTATCCTACGATTTTGTAACTCATTTTTTCACGGTGACCCAGTGTCAATTATCTAATGTAATCCTGGGCTCTATACACTCCCTCCGCCAACCTGGGGAGAGCAACGGACTGACATCATACTTCCTTCTATACATGAGGGGCTCTATTTTCGACCATGCTACACCCCTTATCCCTAAACTACTTTGCCTTTTTCTTTTTTCTACTATATTTAAAATTATTTTTAAATAGTTAAAATAGCCAATCTCGCTAGCTGTTAGCATAAACCCCCAGTTCCAAATCCTGGTCTCTAAACTGCCTCCCCCTGGCCAGCCAGGGCGCCTGATGGAGGGGAAAGGGACTGGTTGGAATAACGTGTTCCTTCCACGCGCTACAGTACGTCCAACCAGGGAAACCCCCTGTGACTTGTACTCATGCATGAAGGAAGGGGTTCAACACACACACACTCGCCACACACACTCTAGTATCATTGGAACACGCACACACTCTTTACCTTTCGTCAGAAGCTTTTACATGGCGGTGGCTACAGGCACAAATTAAATCCGAAATCCACCAAGGACAGCGATTCTCGAGTCGGACTCATGGAGGTTTGAAAATCCTGCCGTTCCACTGGTTTGCACTGTGAATGTATTTGCAATCCCATAGTTGGAACTGTGCGGTGTTGCTATGGGAACCGGACCAATGTTAAAAGCTTCCATATAGGCTATCAACCATTATATAGACGGAGTATACTGTACGTTGGGGTATGTATATATATATGCAGACCTGGGATATGACGCCAACTAGCGTCGACGTACGGTGGTACGTATATATACAGACATGCGGGGGGGGGAAAGAGTTAAAACATGTTTTTCAAAATAGTAAAAAAGGCTAAGTAGTTTAGGGTTAAGAGGTTTAGCATGGACGAAAATAGAGCCCGAGGAGTCCAAGCCACTTATTTTCACCTGACAGGGGGGGGAGTTTCCTTTGTTGGATGGAGCACGTGGAAGGAACACGTTATTCCAACCAGTTTAGGCTGGCCAGGGGAAGGCAGTTGAAGACCAGGATCACTGCATGTTTTTTTGTGAGGATACCTAACCCCAGGGGACACTGGGAGAACATGCAGACTCCACACAGCAAGGCCCTTTTGCCAACCCCACCTCGGGTATGGGCATTGATAACGCGGAAAAGAACCAAATGTTTCATGGTCATGAATCACCAGGATCCTGGGTGGCGTCATTATAGGCTTTAAATTGATATAATTATTTATGGAACTCCCTATGGGGAACTAGAAAGTGGCCGTCACTGCTATGCCCTATAACCTAGTATAGAGCCCTGTGGGACTCCAGTCCAGCATAATGCGTTCCACTGCGTCTAGCCGCTAGCGACAGCGTACGTCTGTGTGTTTCCTGGCAACCAACCTGCTACATGTTTCCGAAGGTACTGCTACTGTGCATTGTTTGGTGTAGTTTGATGTCGATAAGTTAACACATTGTCTTTTGCCGTCTTTATTGTATGTAAGCTTGCCAGGTATGTGTAGTGACACAGTCTGTGAATGCAATAAGCCGTGCAAGGCCTTGGTGAAAGGCTTATTTTTCTTTTATGTTTTAAAAATATATTACAGCTGGGGGAGTTTTTTCTCTAGGACAGTGGTTTTCAACCAGTGTCGCTTGAGGGGGTTCCAGGCGGTCCCCAGCTAAATGATGGAGAGTTGGTAACCAAATGAACACTTATATATCTTTAACTCTTGAGAGCTTCAAATGAGCCCAAATGGACCCGTACGTGTCCATTTGGGCTCATTTTACGCTCTCAAGGGTTCAATTATAGTTAACATCTGGCATTGCTTCAGTTACAAGAAGGCTACACAATTAGAGAATGTAGAAGAATTGTTATTTTGATCAATGTTTGCCAACAGCTTGGAGTTATGGACAAAATCGAAATAACAAAATATTCTTCAGTTTTGGGTCTGAGAGGCTAAACATCATTAAGTGAAGGTCCGTGGCTCAAATGCTGAATAAATAACGGGCCTTGAAATGAAAAGGGTTGAAAACCACTGTCAGAACTAGTTTAATAAGAATCCCGACGGTGATAAGGGATTTCCCAATTTGCTCTCACCCTCCGCTGTTTTTGAAAAAGAAAAAAAAGCTGCTTATTGTAATATGGAGCTATCAGAGTAAATATTGAGTGAAGCACTTGCCCAAACTTAGAACTCGTCAAATGTCGTATTTTGCACGCTGACATTTTTCCTTCATCATTGACAGACTAGTGAGAGTTGGGGTTGTTATCAACACCAGGCTGCTCTCTCGCCTTGGAATATGGGGTTCATATCTGGGAGAGAGGCTTGCAGCTCTGGGACCGTGTCGACTGGTTGGTTCTCTGTGAAGGTGCTTACACACTTAAAATGTCTTTGCAATGGCTGAGCCAGCACCTTCCTAAATGGAGAGAGAGAGGAGGAGAGGAGGCAGCTCTTTGCCTGGAGCAGAATGCGGTTCAGATGTTCTTCAAAATGCTCCACTGAGTCACAAGTCATTTACTTGGACCCAATGTGTCGCAGCATCTTCAGCACATCTCTGGTGATGGCTAATATCGCTTTAATAATGATAATAGTCAGTGGACGATTGAACAGATCTTCTTTTTCTTTTCAAATGCACAATTTGCTGACAATGAAGTGATTGGACTTTGAAGCTTTCCTCAGCCATGCGAGATAAAGACTGGGAGTTTAGGGCGTAGTAGTTATTTTCAAATCGTGAAATTTGGCATGAACATGCCTCTGGGTCACCTCTTTAACTTTTTTAACTTAGCATTAGCATGCTACCATTTTCAGTATGAAAACTAAAAATAATAACAAAAAAATAAAATAATAATATAAAGAATATAAAAAATAAAATAAATAAAAATAAAATAAATAAATAAACTATCTATCTATCTATAATGGTGATTTTTTTTCCTACAATTTGTAAGAAATGTAGACATAGGCTAACAATTAGATGTGGCGGCCATCTTGAAATAGCACCGCCATATTGGATTCTTGGATGGCTCGGTTAAAAAAGTTAAAGAGTTGACCCAAAGGAAGGTTCATGACAAATGTCACGCTTGTATAACCAAGCGAACAACCGTTCCAATGATCTGCTATATTGCACGAATTTTGTGTGCGTGTGTACATCTGTAATCCACGTAACTCGAGAACCGTTTGCCCCACCGACTTCAAATTCGACACACACGTTCCACATACCCACAGGGAGTGCAGTGCCCGGTCTCGAGTCGGCCGCACCCATGGTTGTCCAGAACCGCCACAAAAGGCCTTTTTTATTTGGCAGCGATCTTGAAAAATGACCGCCATATTGGATTTTTCGTTGGCTCGGTTAAAAAAGTTAAAGAGGTGACCCAGAGGCATGTTCATGCCAAATTCCACGCTTGTATCACCAAGTGAAAGATCGTTCCTATTATCTGATGTACTAACAAGCTCAAAGCACATCACACAACGACACGTTGGGAGCTTGTCGGTTGTCTATTAATATCATGGGTGGGCAACTTTGAAGATGGAGAGGGCCACTATATTTCCCCACTCACTCCAGAGGGCCACTATATTTCCCCACTCACTCCAGAGGGCCACTATATTTCCCCACTCACTCCAGAGGGCCACTATATTTCCCCACTCACTCCAGAGGGCCACTATATTTCCACACTCACTCCAGAGGGCCACTATATTTCCCCACACACTCCAGAGGGCCACTATATTTCCGCACACACTCCATAAGGCCACTATATTTACACACTCACTCCAGAGGGCCACTATATTTACACACACACTCCAGAGGGCCACTATATTTCCACACTCACTCCAGAGGGCCACTATATTTACACACTCACTCCAGAGGGCCACTATATTTCCACACTCACTCCAGAGAGCCACTATATTTCCACACTCACTACAGAAGGCCACTATATTTCCACACTCACTACAGAAGGCCACTATATTTCCACACTCACTCCAGAGAGCCACTATATTTCCACACTCACTCCAGAGATCCACTATATTTCCACACACACTCCAGAGGGCCACTATATTTCCACACTGACTCCAGAGAGCCACTATATTTCCGCATTCACTCCTCTGCCACTATATTTCCACACTCACTCCAGAAGGCCACTGTTATTTTGGAATTGGAATCCTGAAAAGTAACTTTTGTATTTAATTTCAAATGCCTTTAATTATAGTTATGTTAACTTAACACGTGGGTGGCAGTGGCTCAGGGGTAGAGTGGCCGGATGGTAACAGCAAGGTCGCCAGTTCGAACCCGGGCTCCCCCAGAGTTAGTGTCAAAGTGTCCTTGAGCAAGACACTGAACCCCTAATTGCTCCTGATGGTTGGTGCCTTGCATGGTTTCCACAGCCATTGGTGTATGAATGTGTGTGAATGGGTGAATGTACACAATATATGTGAAGCGCCTTATATTGGCGCTATATAAATGCACCATTTTTTACCATTTAACTTTATGAACTAAATACAAATATATTGGACATAAAAGAGACAACATTAACACTACTCATTGAGCTACTAATTTAGACTGAAGTAATCGTAAGGGTCATGTCTGCATGTTTGGAAATGTCTGCATGTTTGGAATTGTAACACGTGAAATAAATAATATATCAGTATTCTGATTAACCTGAGGGCCACATTAAGTGAAGGTGGGGGCCGCACGTGTTGCCAATGGTATGGTCTGTTTCCTGAGATTGAATGTAGGGCGAAAACGGAAACGCTACTAGTACAGAGCCCTGAGGGACTCCACTCGACAGCGCACAGTGGGTTAAACGGGAACTAGACGTTAAAAGTTCCTGGCCACACAAGAAGGTAGTTTGAGTGAACACAGTGAAAATTGCCCTAGAATATATTTGTATTTTCAACGATGATGAATGGTCTTAAGGGAGCCATGGAAACTCTCGCCTTTTGTCTTTCCTTCGGGGCGAGTCATTTTCCCGTGCATCATTTCTAGCTGTGGGGTCCAGCTATAGGGGAGACAGTTCTACATTATTTGTTCGGGCACTTTTCCCTTTGGTTCTCATTATGCACTAATAATGTATGTGTTTAAACTGCGTCCGCTCTCTCCCTCTCTCTCTCTCTGTCTCGCCCCGTGTCTCTCTCTCTATTGATTTGTGTTTCTTCATTTAGGTTACATCGCTCCGTGGAGTGGGCGTTTCTACTCTCTCTGGGACACCGGGTAAGCCTCCGCTCGACCTCCGCAAGCCCCTCGCCCGTCAATAGAACATTTGTTCAATTGAGCGTGTGCATGTGTGTTTGAGAGGCCTTTAGAAGCATTTCTGTACGCCCCAGTGGAGAACACACACACACATAAGGAGAAACAGTATAGCTGGTTACAGAACAGAGGTCTTAGCAGTCTCGCATACATATTGGTATTCTCCATATGAGCTGTGCCTGTTAAGTATTCACAAGCCCTAGCATACAACTAACATACAGTGCAAGGGGGTCCTCAAGATATTCTTATTTCTCATTAGAAACGTTTGGGGGGGGGGGGGGGGCTTTCTGTGGTTTCACCAAAGATCCACCATCGAACCCCTGTTTTTCTTTTCTCTCTCTGATTAAATCTTTTGATCTTTTTGAAGACTATCAATCCAATCATCCTGTTTGCTGACAGAAGCACCTTGGCATGTTTTTTTTCTTTCTTCTGATAGGCTGTAACTCTCTCGCTGCATGTGTTTGCCCTTTCACAGCGGTATAATCACTGTACACTTTAAAAATAAATATTTAAAAACCCACCACAGCAAATTAAACACAAACATGCAAAAAGAAAATAAGAAAACATGGTACTACTCAACTCTGGTAGACTAGGTTTATTAATATTTCAGAGTTGGTAAAGGGGAGGGGGGGGGGGGGTGAATTGGGATCCTACGGTTCTTGGAATGTTAAGTATTTTTTTCTATTTAATTTTTTTAGTGGTGGGATTTATCGTTATCAAGGCATAACTCATTCTAATGTTTAATCAAACTGTGCTAGTATGTAGTATGTTTACTTATTTCTACTGTCTCTCCTTCCTTCTTCCCTTGATCTATTTTCTCCACTATGTCTTCCTCTCTCTCCCTCCACTATGTATTCCTCTCTCTCTCCCTCCACTATGTCTTCCTCTCTCTCCCTCCACTATGCCTTCCTCTCTCTCTCCCTCCACTATGTCTTCCTCTCTCTCTCCCTCCACTATGTCTTCCTCTCTCTCCCTCCACTATGTCTTCCTCTCTCTCCCTCCACTATGTCTTCCTCTCTCTCTCCCTCCACTATGTCTTCCTCTCTCTCCCTCCACTATGTCTTCCTCTCTCTCTCCCTCCACTATGTCTTCCTCTCTCTCCCTCCACTATGTCTTCCTCTCTCTCTCCCCACACTATGTCTTCCTCTCTCTCCCTCCACTATGTCTTCCTCTCTCTCCCTCCACTATGTCTTCCTCTCTCTCTCCCTCCACTATGTCTTCCTCTCTCTCCCTCCACTATGTCTTCCTCTCTCTCCCTCCACTATGTCTTCCTCTCTCTCTCCCTCCACTATGTCTTCCTCTCTCTCCCTCCACTATGCCTTCCTCTCTCTCTCCCTCCACTATGTCTTCCTCTCTCTCTCCCTCCACTATGTCTTCCTCTCTCTCCCTCCACTATGTCTTCCTCTCTCTCTCCCTCCACTATGTATTCCTCTCTCTCTCCCTCCACTATGCCTTCCTCTCTCTCTCCCTCCACTATGTCTTCCTCTCTCTCCCTCCACTATGTCTTCCTCTCTCTCTCCCTCCACTATGTCTTCCTCTCTCTCCCTCCACTATGCCTTCCTCTCTCTCCCTCCACTATGTCTTCCTCTCTCTCTCCCTCCACTATGTCTTCCTCTCTCTCCCTCCACTATGCCTTCCTCTCTCTCTCCCTCCACTATGTCTTCCTCTCTCTCCCTCCACTATGCCTTCCGCTCTCTCTCCCTCCACTATGTCTTCCTCTCTCTCCCTCCACTATGCCTTCCGCTCTCTCTCCCTCCACTATGTCTTCCTCTCTCTCTCCCTCCGCTATGTCTTCCTCTCTCTCCCTCCACTATGTCTTCCTCTCTCTCCCTCCACTATGTCTTCCTCTCTCTCCCTCCACTATGTCTTCCTCTCTCTCCCTCCACTATGTCTTCCTCTCTCTCCCTCCACTATGCCTTCCTCTCTCTCTCCCTCCACTATGTCTTCCTCTCTCTCCCTCCACTATGTCTTCCTCTCTCTCCCCACACTATGTCTCCCTCTCTCTCCCCACACTATGTCTTCCTCTCTCTCCCCACACTATGTCTTCCTCTCTCTCCCTCCGCTATGTCTCCCTCCAGCTACGCTAAGATCCACATCCCCATCATAGCATCTGTGTCGGAGCACCAGCCGACCACCTGGGTCTCCTTCTTCTTTGATCTGCACATCCTGGTGTGCACCTTCCCAGCAGGCCTCTGGTTCTGCATCAAGAACGTCAACGACGAGCGAGTCTTTGGTATTCAAATTATTCTTGTTTTTCATTGATGTTGCCGTTCTCTTCATATATTTTTTATGCTTGGGGGGGACTCTTGGACAAATGAAAAGAACACTACAGTCTTCTTCTTATTGTTTCCATTGTTTGTTTTATTGAATGCTGCGGACATTTCAAGTCTACAGTGTATAGGTTCTAAATTGATACTAAGGCTTTGATGTTTTGATATGCCAGTGTGTCGCCGATATAATGTAACGAGGATCTCTCGCTTGTAAAATATCGCTGTGTGTGTGTGTGTTTGACAGTGTTTCAAAGGGACGCACACACAGATTAAACACACCAACGGTCATGCGGAAACAACGGTCGGACATGCAGTGGAACATGCGCTGCTCCGTGGTTAGGGTTAGGTTAGGGTTTTTAGGTAGGTTGTCGGACTAATGACAGTCGGACCAATAGTGTGTCTAAACTAAAGCCTGTACCCTGTTTCAAATAGTCTTTTTAGTCATCAGTGATTGGGGGGCTAGGGCTCATGCAGTTAAACAGCAGATATGTAATTAAGCAATATTACACGAGAGGGTGTTGCAATAATCACGTTAAACAACACCCTCTCGTGTAATATTGCAATTCTACAACGGTTACCCTTAAAACTAAGAAAATCGCTGTTTTTTATTTTATTTATTTAATGACAGATGTAGTCACTACGACCACAAATGTCCAAAGAAACTAGCTAGCCTAGCCACCGAGTTTGCTAGCGCTCTGGGAAAACACAGCGGCTGAATTCTTTGTTTTGATTAGGTGGTGAACAGTGCTGGTTTGATCAACAGCTAGAAACCGTTTCAACCAATCAGATTGCTTCCTCTTAACGACCTGTTGTAGAATAATCGATGTTGGCCTAGTAGTACCATTAACGGGTAAGCTTATAGGAACATGCGGTGAATCTCTCTTAACTACACCTCAGAACCTATACGGAGCCCTCTCTGTACAGAGAAACTACACTAAGGTTTGTGATGTTTCCTCACGGCCATGTTTCACAATAACAATGCTCCCCGGAAGTAATGGCAGCGGGCTCTGTCTCTGTGTCCCTGACTGTGTGTCTGTCCACCCGACGTATTCACCAGACACTTGATGCTACGCACCTGTTGGCTCTCAAGGACAGGGACGCACATAGCCAGTGAGCCGCGTAAACATAATGGCCATGTAAAACTGACCTGCATCGATTATGGCCTGCTACGGTCTGCATTGCTTTTTACCTCACTTACTTAAAAATAACAAGCTCTTTTGTTTTCTTTTTCTTTTTTTTACGGTGTGGCTCTGCAAGAGGCTTGTGTACGCAAATCTGTGTACAGTAGGTATTCTCACTCACGCCGTGTCCATTTGTATCCATCTGTAGACCATCAAGAGTTATGAGGGCCTTTTAGAGCATTGGCTATTCAGAAATAGCAGATATACAAGCTAACAGCGCGGCACTTTGTGCCACGCTGTTAGCTTGTACATCTGCACATTTTTTACATGGAGGTGGGGTGTAGCCTGTTTTAAATTACGCCAGTGATTTGAGATATCTCTCTCTCTCTCTCTCTCCCTCTCCTGCAGTGGCGTTGTATGCCATCAGCGCGGTGTACTTCGCTGGCGTGATGGTACGCCTGATGCTAACGCTGACTCCCGTGGTGTGCATGCTGTCCGCGGTGGCGTTCTCCAGCGTGTTCGAGCGCTACCTGGGAGACGACGCCAAGAGAGAGAACCCCCCCACCGAGGACAGCAGTGACGAGGACGACAAGAGGAGCCCTGGGAACCTCTACGACAAGGTGTGTGTGTGTGTGTGTGTGTGTGTGTGTGTGTGTGTGTGTGTGTGTGTGTGTGTGTGTGTGTGTGTGTGTGTGTGTGTGCATATTTTCAGATGGGAGTCCACGGCCAAATGAAGATAATCTTGGGGCTTCTTGACATGAAAAAGGTTGATCACCTCTGACATAGAAACATTGACATTTGTGTTAGAATGGGCCTCAATGGGTTAAAAAGCCAAAATGTATGAACGATAGCCCATGGCTCGCATCATGAAGGAAATCCAATTACAGCCGATTCCTCCAACCGCATTAGTGATCGTCTGGCTCATAATGCCGCGATAATGATGGAATATAGGCATGAAGATTTTGTTCCATTGATTTCAGCCTGAAGGTTTTTCCTGTAAATGCAAAAGCAACTAAACGGGAGTTTTAATTTGACCTTTTGTCGTTTTCATAATGCAAGATCTGTGTGCACAATCCTTCCATATTGAAGATGTCAGATTTGGCCCGGAAGTCTTAATTAATTCCCCGTGTTAACAAACGCTCAAATCTGCCAAATGGCCACGCTCCAGATGGTTTCAACCAAAGCTAAGTGCTGCTGCAGTTTGTTCCTCGTTTCTATTGGGATTCTCCACCACACATATCCCGGAGAAACACTTCCCGCCTCCCTACAGGCGTAATTATTTTATCACGGTGGCCGGAAACAAAGGTCACCTCCAGTAGGCAATGTGCATGACTAACACAATTTAAAAGGCTACTGTTCTCGCAAAGCTTTTCTTAACACATCCAAAAATTGGTTATCTTTATCGCCGCGTAACATTCACATTATGGTAATGGGCCGGGGGGGGGGGGGGGCAATGTGACTTCAAATCAGTATCACAATTTAATTCAAACGCTTGCCTCGATTTCGATTTTAATGAACGGCTCTAGTTTTAAAGGTGAAACTAACATATCTACATACAAGCTCACATTGCATTGCATCGTGGGCCGGTTGTGAACTGGTAGATCTGATATTGCTTAATCAGACACATTGATTATAATAACACATAAAAGGTATTGCTTTCCACTTCAGTTCTAAGTTGATTATTGGTTCTAAATATACATTTTGTGGGTGAACAACACATAGGTGCATATAGGTAGGCGCATAGGTGAACACGGACATTGCTGTGGTTGCACCACTCAAAAGTGAGTTAATTGCCCGGCCCTTTGTGTGAATGTACGCATATGACGCAAACGACAGTAACAAAAAAGAAACGATATATAATTTCGCACAAACAAATTAATCGCAAAAGAAAAAGAAAAACAACCCCCCCCCCCCCCCCCCCCCCCCCTGGGTATAATGACCTTATTAGTGATGGCTGTCAGCTGTACTTGAGTGGTTCAGGATTAAGCTTTTCAGTAGAAGGGCAGAAAGCATTTAGACAGTGACCTTTCATTCACAAGCTCGCTTACGTCTCTAAAGCTCTGGAACCAGTGTTTTTGAAATAATTAAGATGCATCTCTCTCTCTCTCTCTCTCTCTCTCTCTCTCTCTCTCTCTCTCTCTCCATACAATGCATCGTATCTCTATAATGTATTTGTGCACGTGTGTATGTGTACACTGTGCACACTGCACCCTTAACTATAATAGCTAACACACGCACCAGTATAAAATATTAATTTGTAGTCCTCAATGACTTCTCTTCAGTCAACACTGAGTGCTGTTTAAGGCATACTCCAAGGAAACAACACGGCGCTTAATTTGCTCAATAATTCATTCTGCCTTTTTAAATAATTCAGAAACATGCAGCCGTAACAAAGGCTCCACCATCCATAACAATAGTGTGCATTTTTTTTATTTTTATAAAAGACAGATTTCAGTCTTTTTATCCCTATAGAAGTCAGCATGTCTTCTATAGAAGTGTGTCCTACACCGAAAAGAGGCTTTATACAATCTTATGACACGTTGCGGCGGTTCTTTAGTCATTTCAGACTTCCAGAAAACCCTAATGATCTCAGATATTTCATAACCGCAATCGTTAGCGCCTAAAAATCCGGCAATTTCTCCAACCAGTTAGCTGTATTGCTACCAAATATTGCGTTAACCCATTTTGGGCGGGAACCCCTTTTGGTGTTAGCATTATGTTATGCTTTAGCTATTGAAAAATAGGAGACCTACAAGCTTGTAGGTATGCTATTTTTTGAAAAATCAAAGACCGACTGACATAGAAACATAGCTTTTTCAGAAAACTGTCAGGATGTAGAAGACATTTTTAGAATCTGATCTCAGGTCAAAAAGGTGCGTAGGACACACGGCGCTAAGTGTGCGGTGGCTCTTTCATGTGGGTTCACAAATTATTACATATATTAGGACTTGGTCCTATAGCAACATTTTTCATTCAGAGATTATATTATTTATGTATTTAACCAGTGGTCCTTGAGAGGGTTACAGGTGGTCCCCAGCTAAACCTAAATCCCTCCTAATGGTACCAACAACACAGCATGGAACTGTGGACAAAACATTCTTTAGCTTTGGGTCTGAGGGGGCTAAAATGTCATCAAATGGTGGTCCGTGGCTCAAATGCAGAATAAACTAGGAAAAAGTGCCCCTCGGGGCGCAGGTCTCCACCAGACCAGTTCAGGCGGGGACAGCGGTGGCCGAACGGTTTGCGGAGCGGTCTTGATATCGGAAGGTCGCTGGTTCATATCCCCGGACCGGCACGTTAGAATTACCACCGCCGAAGTGCCCTTTGGACAAGGCATTGAACCCCTACCATGAAATGTTCTATGAGCAGGGCCTGGCTGTAAACAAGTTATTGAGCTTAGTCCAGTTACCCTGGGTAAATATAGTAACTTTGCTTTGCTTTGCTTAGGCCTCCTGGTGGTGCTATAATAGGCCAATACGACTTCGATGGCAATTGGATGATTTGAGCCATTTTGTTCCAAAAATGTGTTTTGCAAAAATCCACCTGTTGGTGGCGCTATAACAGGCCAATGTGAAAAGCGTGGGAAAGGGTAGAAAAATGTGTGAAAGATTTCACGTAATTGCACATTGCGTTAATGATTTGAGGCTTTTTGTTGAAAACGGGCCAATCCTGCAAAGTTTTAAAGCCAATGTTAGCCAATTAGGATGGAATATGGAATATCAATCAATCAATCAATCAATCTTTATTTATATAGCACATTTCAGACAACGAGTGCAGTTCAAAGTGCTTTACAGTAAGAGCAAAAATATAACAAGAAAGAGCAAACAAGAGAGCATCAACTACAATACTACGAGTAATAACAAAAAGAAAAGGAGCGACTAAAACAGGACAAGGACATGCAATGATCTAGGTCAAAGCAATGCTAAAAAGGTGTGTTTTTAGATTTAGTTTAAAAATGTCCACAGATTCAGAGAACCGTAGATCCCTCGGCAGGCTGTTCCACAGCACAGGGGCATAGTAGCTAAAGGCGGCTTCTCCATATTTCTTTGTGTTTGGGGTCTCCGGAGTCTCTAGGAGACCAGCACTAGATGATCTAAGGGTAGCTCTGGTCCATAGCTCTAATGCGTTTCATTTAGAGCTATGTTACTCTCAACTTCCGCCGCTCGCGTAAATAAAAAGAACGTTTTTGCTACTCACCAAAACAAAGGCGAGTTGTGTCATTAGAAAGCCTACTTTCCTTAGTGGACGCACTCTGAGCTCCCCACCACACGTATAAACTGTACTTTTTGGCCAAAAGGGGATTTTGTTTCCACCGGAAATAAATATTTTTAGTTACTCCGCTGCGCCCTCTACTGATATTGCCCAGAGAATTGCCTCATAGAGAATATTTTTCCTCCGGTGAAAAAAATCCCTTTCTGGCCAAAAAGTACCGTTTATACGTGTGGTGGGGGGCTCAGAGTGCTTCCACTAAGGAAAGTAGGCTTTCTAATGATACAAACCCGCCTTACTGCCTTGGCCTGCGCCTTACTGCGCAGGGCAGAACCCTAGAAGCAGTAGAAGGCTATGGACCAGAGCTAATCTAAGGGGTCTGCCGGGCACATATTTAGGAAGCATTTCTGACAAATAGACAGGTGCATTTCCATTCAATGTTTTCAAAACAAGTAGAATAATTTTAAAATCTATGTATCTATGTATAGGCAACCAATCGCAGGGACTTTAAAAATCGGTATAATGTGTGCTCTACGTTTGGTCTTTGTCAGCACGCGGGCAGCTGCGTTTTGGACCAGTTGTAACCGACCAATGTTTTTTTTTTTATAGGTAAGCCAGACATTTGAGCATTACAATAGTCAAGCCTGCTGGTGATAAAACAGTGAACGACTTTTTCGGTATAATTTTGGGCCAGAAATGGCCGGACTTTGGCAATGTTTCTCAGATGGTAGAATGATATGAGACAGATACGTCTTGAGCACATAACTATAGAGATACTGTGTAACGATTTGCAAGGGTTTTTAGACAGAATCCTGGAGGAGTAATATCCAAAAATGTGTTTTTACAAAAGTCGGCCTCCTGGTGGCGCTATAAAAGGCTGTTCTGGAGAATTCGGGGCAGAGGTTCCTCTTTGGCATCCAGGGAGTGTGTGTGGAAAGTTTGGCATCGACCGGCTTTATGGTGCCGGAGATTAGCTGGTAACGGACGGACGGACACACACACAGACGGTCGGTCGGTCGGAGTGCAAAACATACTCTCTCCCCATGCCTTTGGCCTGGTGGAGACCGTGGACCGTGATATGAAAGAGGTTGAATGAAAACCACTGCTTTAATTCATGAGTGTGCCCCCCCTTGCAGGCCGGGAAGGTGCGCAAGCACGTGTCGGAGCAGGAGAAAGCCGAGGAGGGCCTGGGGCCCAACATCAAGTCCATAGTCACCATGCTGATGCTGATGCTGCTCATGATGTTTGCCGTGCACTGCACCTGGGTCACCAGCAACGCCTACTCCAGTCCCAGCGTGGTGCTGGCCTCTTACAACCAGGACGGGTAAGTGAAGACCACCACAACCCCCCCCCCCATCTCACAGAAACACGGCGAAATACCGGCAATGTTGACACTGTTGACACTGAAATCCTCCCCCATAGACAATGACGGAGGGGGGGCGCGGTCTCTACTTGAACTTGAGCCACGGGAGAGACGGCACCGAGCGTGCCGGGCTGGTTGCCGTGACGAGCGTTGCGAAGTTAACCCATTCTGACCTGAGATCAGATTCTAAAGATGTCTTCTACATCCTGACAGTTTTCTGAAAAAGCCTGCATGTTTCTATGTCAGTCGTTCTTCGATTTTTCAAAAATAGCAGACCTACAAGCTCGTAGCGCGCCACTCGGTGGCGCGCTATGAGCTTGTAGATCTGCTATTTTTCAATAGCTAAAGCATAACATACTGCTAACACCAAAAGGGGTTCCCACCCCAAAATGGGTTAAAGGGATAGTTCAGATTTTTTTAACTTAAGCTGTATGAAATACTTGCCATTAATATAGTGGTTGCAACTGTGTTAACTGATTGCCCGATTCCCGTGGTGGGAGTTGTGCTCTGGTTTTGGTCAATATTAAGTAGTTCCGGTCATTTTGTGGGGGGGGCACTGGGGCCACGCAGTTAAAGTAAATTAATTCACAAAACTAACGTCATTGTATTGTTGACCTATTTCTAAAATATTAGCGCAACTTTCGTTCAACTTTGACCCCTCTATCACATGGAACTATTTTTTGGGCGTAGTGATATGGACACAAAAAGTATAGTTCCGTGTGATAGAGGGGTAAAAAATGAACGAAAGTTGCACTAACATTTCAGGAATAGGTCAACAATACAAATGACGTTAGTTTTGTGGATTAATTTACTTTTAATGCGTGGCCCCCTATGCCCCCCACAAAATGACCGGAACTACTTAATATTTCACCAAAACCAGAGCAGAACTCCCACCACGAGACTCGGGCAATCAATACAGTTGCAACCACTATATTAATGGCAAGTATATTTCATACAGCTGAAGTAAAAAAAATCTGAACTATCCCTTTAAGAGTTGTATGGACAGAATAGTAAATGTCAAACACTTCCCTACTAGTGAAAGCCACGCCTCCGTCTGTCGTATATCTTATAATATGTATGGATTTGGGGATTTTCTAAGCATGTATGCACAGAATTGCAATTCCGTGGCCGTGTTTCTGTGAGATGGGGTTTGGGCACCGCATGTGCACGCAAGCGCCACTAGGGGTGCGCCGGTTCCCAAACACTGGGTCGTGTTGGGACGCATTTGTGGGGTCGCGGACACATTGTTATGGTTCTATTTCATACCTACTGACCGCCAGAGGGGCGGTGTTTTCAACACCTGGATATGCATCACGCGCTCGCGCATTGGTCGAATATTAATACCAACACTGTCACTCGTGACCACCTGTGGGCGTGAGCCATGGATATAGGTGCTCAGTCCACAGGGATCATCCTCTTTCATCTTTTCGCCTCGAAAAGCGCAGGTCATTTGAAAACTGAAACAGCTACGCTTTGGTGTCTCGAAAACCAACACGGTTAGGAGCTGCCTTGTGCCCTCCAGAGACGCGTGGTTTGTTTCCATTGTTTTTTGCATGACTGGGGTTCCCCCCCGTGCATTCGATAAAGTTTGTCATTGGAGGTAAGTTGAAGTGACAGACTGTACTAGCATTGAGGGTGTCTTTCGCCCCGCCGCTGCTGCTGGCGTGCGTTCTGTAGAAACAACGAAGTGTTTCTGTGAGCAGCTCGCACGTGAGTAACCTATACTTTCTACTGTTTGACAACGTGTGTTGTGCTAACGTGAGCTAACGAGAGTGTACTTCGCTCCACCGCTATCGTTGTAGCTGGGATCTGGATAGTATGTTTATTACTTTCTACCGTTGTTTGACAACGTGTGTTTTGAACCAGCGCCGCTGCGCGCTGTGTTTGTGCTGCTAACGTGAGCAACGAGTGTACTGCTATCGTTGTAGCTGGGATCTGGATAGTATATTTATTTTCTACCGTTGTTTGACAACGTGTGTTTTGAACCAGCGCCGCTGCGCGCTGTGTTTGTGCTGCTAACGTGAGCAACGAGAGTGTACTGCGCTCCACCGCTATCGTTGTAGCTGGATACTATTGGGTTTACTGTCCCGCTTAAAAGTTACGATCCTGACACGCACAGAGTAACTTGCGCTCTGCCGTTTACCACTGCCTGCCAGTGCCACCGGTTGTATTTGGTTAATCCATTCAACGCCGAGGGCTGATTTGATTTATTTCTTATTAATTGCCCTGTTCTACTTTTGCATTAATATAGGCTTGAGAGTGCCTTACGCTCTGCAGCCTGCCACCGTACTTCCGCAAGGGCTGCTACGCTGTGGTTATTTTTTGGTTGTATTTCATTCAACGCCGAGGGCTGATTTGATTTATTTCTTATTAATCGCCCTGCTCTATTTTGGCATTAATATAGGCTTAAGAGTGCTTTACGCTCTGCAGCCTGCCACCGTATCTCAGCAAGGGCTGCTACGTTGTGGTTATTTTTTGGTTGAATTTGAACTCATTCAACGCCGAGGGCTGATTTGATTTATTTCTTATTAATTGCCCTGTTCTACTTTTGCATTAATATAGGCTTGAGAGTGCCTTACGCTCTGCAGCCTGCCACCGTACTTCCGCAAGGGCGGCTACGTTGTGGTTATTTTTTGGTTGTATTTCATTCAACGCAGAGGGCTGAGTTGATTTATTTCTTATTAATCGCCCTGTTCTATTTTTGCATTAATATAGGCCTAAGAGTGTCTTACGCTCTGCGGCCTGCCACCGTATTTCAGCAGGGGCTGCTACGGTGTGAATACTTAATTATTTAATTATTTAACTCATTCAGTGCCGTTACGGTGTAGTGCCCATATAGGCATTAAGAGAGTGTTCTTCGCTCCACTGCCTGCTGCCGTGGTTCAGCGTGGGAGACTACTGTCACGTACGTCATCTAACATAAGCATCGAGAGTGTATTTCGCTCCACCGCTCGCCATCATGAACAGCATCTGTACTGAATGCTCGGCCTTACTGAGTCTGGAAGATGGCCATGATATGTGCCCGACCTGCCTGGGCATCGCCCATCTAAGACAGGCACTGACAGAGGAGGCCTGTACCAACTGTGCCAGCATGCCCTATGCGGCGAGGATTGCGAGGCTTGCTGCAGTGGAGAATTTCTTTAACGACACAGCTTGCCCAGTAATGCCCGCGTGTACCCGGTGCAGCTCAACTAAGAGGGTACTACTCTTTTTACTTTCTGGTTCCAAAAAAGGATGGCAGGCTTCGGCCGATCCTCGACCTCAGGCGGTTAAACCAGCACCTGAAGGTGTTTTCTTTTCGGATGCTGCGCACGGTGGACGTTCTCCAGTCCGTGTCAGCGAACGACTGGTTCACGAGCATCGACCTGAAAGATGCTTATTTCCACGTGCCGGTGGCACCACACCACAGACAGTTCCTTCGCTTTGCCTTCATGGGGCAGGCTTACCAATTCCGGGTGCTCCCGTTCGGTCTCTCTCTCTCCCCCCGGGTCTTCACCAGGTGCATGGCAGCGGCACTTGCCCCACTGCAAGCCAGAGGTATGCGGATCCTTCCATACCTGGACGATTGGCTCCTGGCCGCCTCGAGTCGAGAGAGGGTGCTCTGCGACACGTCTGCCCTGCTGGACCATGTGGCACAGCTGGGACTCACGGTGAATTTCACCAAGAGCGCTCTGACTCCTCGTCAGGACGTGGTATTCATTGGCATTGCCATCAACTCTGTCTCAATGAGAGCTTGCCCCTCCCCGCAGCGGGTGGACAGCATCCTGGAGCTTGTCTCCCGTGTCCAAGGGGGTACAAGGTTGACCTATGGCCTGCTACTCCGCTTGCTAGGCATGCTGACGGCGGCATCCACAATCGTGCCCCTGGGACTCCTCTCTTTGCGCCCCCTACAGAGGTGGACCAACGCCTTGGGCCTCGACCCCAAGAGGCACCAGAAGAGGCTGGTGAGTACATCCAGCCAGTGCCGGCGGTTGCTGGATCCTTGGAAAAAACGGCAAGACCTTTGCCGCGGTGTTGTCTTGGGCTCAATACCCTCCCGCCGGGAGGTTATTGTGACGGATGCGTCCCTCTCAGGCTGGGGGGCCGTGTGGGAACACAGAACTGTCAGAGGGACCTGGGACCCACGGCGGAGGCAGCAGCACATAAATGTACTCGAGCTCCGTACAGTGTGGCTTGCCCTCAGGCATTTTCTCCCTGCCCTAGAAGGGAAACATGTCCTTGTCCGGACAGACAATACATCGACTGTCTACCATATAAACCATCAGGGAGGCGTCAGATCCGAGCAGTCTCTGCAGGAGGCCCAGAGACTACTTCGGTGGGCGTTCCCTCGCTTGGCGAGTCTCAGAGCGGTGCATCTCCCAGGGCTGAACAACCAGGCTGCAGACCTGCTTTCACGTGGATGCCCTCCTCCGGGGGAGTGGAGGCTGAATCCCTCAGTGGTTCGGGAGATATGGAAGAGGTTCGGGAAAGCTGGGGTGGACCTGTTCGCCTCGAGCGCGTCGACGCACTGCCCTCAGTGGTTCTCCCAGTTCGAACCATCCAGCCCGTTGGGGCAGGACGCACTGGCCCACCCCTGGCCTCGGTACTGTCTGTTGTACGCGTTCCCTCCACTCCCGCTACTCAAGCTCACGCTGCACAGGATCGCCACAGACGGGCACACAGTGCTGCTGGTGGCACCATACTGGCCTGGGAGGGTTTGGTTCCCCATGGTCCAGCAACTCCTAGACGGGACGCCTTGGCCTCTGCCATCGAGGCAGGATCTCCTCTCTCAGGTAGGGGGCCGCATCTGGCACCCCCGTCCGGACCAACTTCGGCTCCATGTCTGGCCCCTGAAGGGCCGGACCTCCTCCTGAACGCCTGTGATCAGGCAGTTATCCACACCATGCTCAGCGCTAGGGCGCCCTCCACTAGAGCGCTTTATGCGAACAGATGGAAGCTGTTCTGTGGCTGGTGTGAGGAGCAATGTGTGGACCCAGCCACGTGCTCTGTCCCGGTGCTGCTCCGCTACCTGCAGACACTGCTGGATAAGGGTCTTCAGCCCAATACAGTGAAAGTGTACCTGGCCGCCATTTCAGCCCGGCATGTGCCAGTCGACGGGCGTACCCTGTGGTCTCACCCATGGATGGGTAGCTTCCTGAAAGGGGCCGTTAGGTTGCACCCCCCACACGTCACCCGAGTGCCTTCATGGGATTTGCCTATGGTGCTGGAAGCCCTGTGTTCAGCACCTTTCGAGCCACTGGAGCGAGCTGACCTCAAGTGGTTATCAGTCAAGACTGCCTTCCTCCTCGCCATCACATCCGCCAAGCGGGTGGGGGAGCTCCATGCCCTGTCAGTAGCTAGCGAGTGCGTTAGGTGGGCTGCGGACGGATCTGGGGTCACACTGTGGCCCAACCCCTCTTTCCTCCCCAAGAGGATCTCAGCCTTTCACGTCAACCAGCCAGTCAGGTTGACGGCTTTCACCTCGCAGCCGGGAGCGGAGGGGCTATTCCCTGCCGCTGGGCTGTGCCCCATCCGGGCCCTGAGGCAGTACATAGCCAGGACGACAGGCCTTCGGAAGTCAGACGCCCTCTTCCTGTGCTATGGAGGACACAGAAAGGGGTGTGCCGTCTCTAAACAACGGCTTTCCCACTGGGTGGTGGACGCCGTTTTACAGGCCTACAAGCACCGGGGGCTGCCGGCTCCCCCTGTCAGGTGCCACTCAACTCGGAGTGTCTCCACCTCCTGGGCCGCGTTGAGGGGTGTCCCGCTGGCCGATATCTGTGCCGCAGCGACATGGGCCTCTCCGTGCACGTTTGCCCGCTTCTACAGGGTGAATGTGACCACCCCTCACCCTGTGGCGACGGCAGTGCTGTCCGCCTCTTCAACCTGCAACTGAGGTTCGTGAGTGCAGGTTCCTCGTGACCATGTTGGTATGAGTCATCCAGGTGTTGAAAACACCGCCCCTCTGGCGGTCAGTAGGTATGAAATAGAACGCAAGTTATCTATATAACTATGGTTCTATGAATACCGGATGACCGCCAGAGTTCATTGTCACTCGGAATCCCGACGAAAAGATTTCATGAGGATGATCCCTGTGGACTGAGCACCTATATCCATGGCTCACGCCCACAGGTGGTCACGAGTGACAGTGTTGGTATTAATATTCGACCAATGCGCGAGCGCGTGATGCATATCCAGGTGTTGAAAACACCGCCCCTCTGGCGGTCATCCGGTATTCATAGAACCATAGTTATATAGATAACTTGCGATTCTTGTTATGGATTTGGTTTTGAATCATTGTTTTCAAAAAACACTCCCAAACTCCCGGGGACATTTCTCATGAATTAAAAAAACTAATAAATTAGAGAACAAATGTTTAAGTAGTAGTGAAATTAGCCAAACTCGGGGTCACGGGCTAAATAGCGTGGGAACCACAGTGCTGACTAGGTCTTGTGAAAATTAAGTTCCCAAGAAATGTATTTTCTTGTTTTGACGTATTTCCAGATTATCCACATGAATCACAGTATCGAGGTGTGACTCAATACACCAACAGAGCAGTGTTTTTTTTGTCATAGTCATAACTCATAGTCTTTTTCATTTAGTTTTAGTCACATTCTACTAGTCACCTGGAACGTTTTAGTGTTAGTCTAGTTTTATTCGACTAAATATATGATTTTAGTCGACTAAATCTACATTTGATTTAGTCGACTAAAGTGTATTTTGGCGGGCCTCTATGCCGTCGTAATAGCAGATTTTACACTTGTAAATGGTGCATTTTTATATAGCGCCTTTATCCTAAGCGCTTTACATAGATTGTGCATTACATTCACCCACTCATACACAGATTCACACACCGATGCCGGCGGAAACCATGCAAGGCATCAAACTGCTCAACGGGAGCAATGAGGGGTTCAGTGTCTTGCTCAAGGACACTAAACTCTGGGAGAGCCCCGGGTTCGAACTGGGAACCTTGCGGTTCCCATCCCGTCACTCTACCCCTGAAAATAGCCGCGCTGCGACATGTGAGCTTGTAGATTGGCTATTTTCAGTATTTTATGCGACGAAATCAACACTGTAACAGAAGATTGAAAGCACTCACGAAAGGGTCCTTCGGGCTTATTTTATTATTCTATTCAGAATCAGATACTGTAGGTATGGACTGTTCTGCGCTGCCTGTGTCTGAATAAAAAAAATAACTCCTGAAGGACACTTCTGAGTGAGTGTTGTTGGCGTTCCTCTGTTTCTTCTGAACCCTTCTGTTTCTTCTGAGTCATATATACACTTGGCAAACAGACAAGTGTTGTGACTGAGTTGTGCTCGCTGTTCTTTCAAGTCGGCGTACGACATACAAAATAAATAAAACAAACTGAAACACCAGTGATTCAGTAATTCCTTCACCGTTGCGAGGACTCGACTGTCGGAATAATGGCCGTTCTCCATCAAGAAAAGTATTGTATGCCATTACTGTTGACAGTTTAAAGGACAACTTTAGTTTTTTTCAACCAAGGTTCATGTTTTAGGTTGTTATTAGAGAAACTAAAAGGTGAGTGTTAATTTTCTTTCATTTGCTGCTTTCTTTCGTTTTAGGGATTTTACCTCTTTCTGACAGGGGGGCGGGGGCATTCGAGCATGGGGCTAAATATGTATTTTTTTACCAAATTTTATGGTGATTTATTTTTTTATTATTTACTATAGTCCTAATAAACCCCAGGAAATTACATCTGGCCACAGAAGATCACAATAAAATTAACACTCACCTTTTAGTTTCTCTAATAACAACCTAAAACATGAACCTTGGTTGAAAAAAACTAAAGTTGTCCTTTAAGCTATCGACCTGAAGAACGCCTTTCACAAATTCTAGGCTTCTATAGGAACATAATATACTATCGTATAGGCCTACACACTGCTATCCTATTCACAATGCATCAAGTCCAGCCACTTGGACTGTAACCAAGGTATTCCAGCCACCTGGACTGTAACCAAGGTATTCCAGCCACCTGGACTGTAACCAAGGTATTCCAGCCACCTGGACTGTAACCAAGGTATTCCAGTCACTTGGATTGTAACCAAGGTATTCCAGTCACTTGGACTGTAACCAAGGTATTCCAGTCACTTGGATTGTAACCAAGGTATTCCAGTCACTTGGATTGTAACCAAGGTATTCCAGCCACCTGGACTGTAACCAAGGTATTCCAGTCACTTGGACTGTAACCAAGGTATTCCAGTCACTTGGACTGTAACCAAGGTATTCCAGCCACCTGGACTGTAACCAAGGTATTCCAGCCACCTGGACTGTAACCAAGGTATTGTGTTTTTAGAAAGGTTAAGGAGGGTGTTGTGGAACGACAACCTGACGAGCCAAATATTTGAAAATCTCCAAAACCTTTTTTTTTTTCTTTTTTTTTTCAATTCAAGTAAAGTTTAAATGTGTCATTAACATATTTTGTCCGAAATGTAAATAATTGATATACCTTAAAACAGTATTATGTCCATTATATCCAACACTCAAATCGTTGAATAATACAATATCCATCCCATAACACTCACACAGTACTGAATAATGTGTTGCCCTGTAGCCACAAGGAGAGAAGCCAGGCCCATCTCGCTCCCCTGTATAAATGAATAATCCTCCTCCACCATCACTCCATCTTACATGTAAATTAACTATTAGTTGTGCGTAGGAGTGCAGTTAGTGCACGGGTCAGAGAAAGAACATATTATTATAATGTGAGTGTTCGTAGAGATATTGATTAAGTGTGTGTGTGTGTGTGTGTGTGTGTGTGTGTGTGTGTGTGTGTGTGTGTGTGTGTGTGTGTGTGTGTGTGTGTGTGTGTGTGTGTGTGTGTGTGTGTGTGCTCCTTAGTTATGGTGGTGTAACTTATCTGCGTCGCATAGTGCATCTGCAGATTTTCAAGGACTCAATGTTCTATGGCCGAGCTGTTTCTTTCCAGGCGTCAGAGAGACAATAGAGAAGACTCACAGAGAAAATGGCAAACTCGCATATACCGTATATAGATTTTATTTATGAAACAATGGCCTCTCATGGCTTGGTCTTGGCTTTTTACACACCCTCTCTCTTATATCTCTGCTGTCGGCAGGAAACCACCTAACAGGTTTTTGATTTGTCTTGCATAAATCAGTGTTAAGTCTGTGTGTTGTTTTGAAAATATTGAACCAATGGAAAGTAGTAAAAAACGCTTTGGCCAAAACCTCTAAACTCCATTGGACCCGCATCTGCTAACCTCCACCCCCTCTCCCCCTCTCATGCAAGTAATTGTCAATATATCAAATCACAACACAAACTAGCAAACAAAGTAACAAACAAAGCAGTATTGCTGAAAAATGAACATTTTGAAGTTAGGTGGTTAAGCTCATCAAAATCAACTGGCTAATGCTAAAAACAAACCTGTAGCCCTGTCCAGGTTGCTAGGCAACGCCTACGTCGTTCCCAGCACAAGGAGGAATGTGCGCGCACGCCATAGACACCCATTCAAAGCAGAATCTTTGTAGATTCTGCTCATGAAATTCTGAAATATGTCCATAGTTTTGTCCAATCCATGCAACGTTTTATTGTGAATTGTGATTTTTGATCGCATCACACACGAGGTATTACCGTTTCTGCGAAAGCTAAGCCATGACGGCTCCTGCTGACACAACTCCTCTCACTGTGCGAGGCTGGGATCAGGGAGATGCGGTGTACCACATAGATTTAGAAAGAAATTAGTTAAACATCAGGGAGATGCAGTGTACGACATAGATTCAGAAAGAAATTAGTTAAACGCAAAATGCTGCTTTCGAGTTCAGGAGACTTCGGGGAAAAAAAGCACTTCTCCTGAATGCTGCCTTCCCGTATGGCGTGGAAAGGATTTGCATTTCTTTCACCACAGTAAATGCTGCATTCATGGTCTGGATAGGGCAGTTGTGTTTTACAGACGGGTAAAAGGGCAGGGGCTGAAGCCCCCTTTGATGTCTATGTGCGCACGTGCCTGGCTGGGATACCCGGATGAACTATGTCTAGTAATCAGAGTATTTCTCTGGCGGCCTGCAGTATCTTGAATGAACACTAGGTGGCAATAAGAGTGTTCTTATTAAGTTCCAGTTTGTCTGCTCATTTCTTGTCACTGTATCCTGGCTGCGTTCTCTATCCTGATTGGATACAATTGGTATCCCAACCTGAAAATGCATTTTCTGTTTAATAAAAAGCCCGGAGAGACAAGGAGACTCCCGTTACTGAACAAACACTCTATAGCAATGAGTACTATCACAATACAGAGGGTTTTTTTTACATTTATTTTAACCAAAGAAAATCACTAATTTACCATTTAAGTGATTTAAGTGACCATTTAAGTGATTTTAACCCATTTTGGGCGGGAACCCCTTTTGGCGTATTGAAAAATAGCAGATCTACAAGCTCATAGCGCGCCACCGAGTGGCGCACTACGAGCTTGTAGGTCTGCTATTTTTGAAAAAAATAGAAGAAACTTTTAGAATCTGATCTCAGGTCAGAATGGGCTAATAATGAAACTGTCAGGATGTAATAGACATTTTTTTTAATCTGATCTCAGGTCAGAATGGGTTCATAATGAAACTGTCAGGATGTAATAGACATTTTTTAGAATCTGATCTCAGGTCAGAATGGGTTCATAATGAAACTGTCAGGATGTAATAGACATTTTTTTAGAATCTGATCTCAGGTCAGAATGGGTTAATAGCCATGGCCATGTGCCTGTCGACCCACTATACAGATCACGCAACATCCTGGATGACTTCAGGGAGGCTTACTATTGGCTGCGACAGAACACGGACGAGCATGTGCGGGTCATGTCGTGGTGGGACTACGGCTACCAGATAGCCGGCATGGCCAACAGGACCACGCTGGTGGACAACAACACATGGAACAACAGTCACATAGCACTGGTGAGTATAGGCATGTAACGATATATCGTAAATCGCGATATATCGATATTATATCCCGACGATATGTATCGATTTATTTTTAAAAAAGGGTTAGGGTTAGGGTTCGATAAAAAAAAATAAAAAAAAGAAATGTCAGCTGTAATCATATGCCATCATATCCACATGATTTTGGAGAGAAATGAGACAGTAGAGGCGCTGTATATGTGTCTGTGACTGTGCCCAGGTGATGGTCGTTATTGATGCTCATTAATACATCAAGGAAGGCAATTATCTTTGCAATGTAGTTAAATAAGAATTGTTTTTTTTTAATGATTTATCTTCCCCCCAAAGCTTTGGGGGGAAGATAAATCATTAAAAAAAAAAAAACATTTGTCTGGAAAATCATTGTGTGGAAAATATTGTGCAAAATCGTATCGTGAACCTCATATGGTGATACGTATCGTGAGTTGAGTGTATCGTTACATGCCTACTGGTTAGTAGCCTACTAAAACCATCTGTTTCAGGGACACGGTGGCCCAGTCGGTAGAGCTGTCGCCTCACAGCTAGAAGGTCCTGGGTTTGATTCCCGCTGTGGGCACTGGCGCCGTGTCTCCTCCTCCGCTTCATCAGTGCCCATATACCCGAGGCGGGGTTGTCGAAAGGGCCTTTCTGTTTGGAGTCTGCATGTTCTCCACCGTGTCCGTGATAATGGTCAGTTGGTGGTGTTTGTGAGGTATTATGATGATACCAGTGATAATGGTCAGTTGGTGGTGTTTGTGAGGCATTATGATGATACCAGTGATAATGGTCAGTTGGTGGTGTTTGTGAGGTATTATAATGATACCAGTGATAATGGTCAGTTGGTGGTGTTTGTGAGGTATTATGATAACAGTGATAATGGTCAGTTGGTGGTGTTTGTGAGGTATTATGATACCAGTGATAATGGTCAGTTGGTGGTGTTTGTGAGGTATTATGATACCAGTGATAATGGTCAGT
Source organism: Protomyctophum parallelum (assembly GCF_964188405.1). Classification (NCBI taxonomy): domain Eukaryota; kingdom Metazoa; phylum Chordata; class Actinopteri; order Myctophiformes; family Myctophidae; genus Protomyctophum; species Protomyctophum parallelum. The sequence continues at coordinate 18,230,250 of NC_139697.1, read as the reverse complement.
TGGTGGTGTTTGTGAGGTATTATGATAACAGTGATAATAGTCAGTTGGTGTTGTTTGTGAGGTATTATGATACCAGTGATAATGGTCAGTTGGTGGTGTTTGTGAGGTATTATGATACCAGTGATAATGGTCAGTTGGTGGTGTTTGTGAGGTATTATGATACCAGTGATAATGGTCAGTTGGTGGTGTTTGTGAGGTATTATGATACCAGTGATAATGGTCAGTTGGTGGTGTTTGTGAGGTATTATGATACCATATAGTGATAATGGTCAGTTGGTGGTGTTTGTGAGGTATTATGATACCAGTGATAATGGTCAGTTGGTGGTGTTTGTGAGGTATTATAATGATACCATATAGTGATAATGGTCAGTTGGTGGTGTTTGTGAGGTATTATGATACCAGTGATAATGGTCAGTTGGTGGTGTTTGTGAGGTATTATGATACCAGTGATAATGGTCAGTTGGTGGTGTTTGTGAGGTATTATGATGAGGGTATGAGTCTGACGGACAGATCGGTGAGATCCGATTTGGGCGTGCGCAAATCTCAGCCACTACCCGCCCCTCTAGACCAGAAACCTATAAAACGTTAGCTCAGGCTATAGGGTTAATGTGGTGATGTGTGTGGTCTTCTTCCAGGTGGGCAAAGCCATGTCGTCCAATGAGAGCGCGGCGTATCAGATCATGAGGTCCCTGGACGTCGACTATGTTCTCATCATCTTCGGAGGCGTGATCGGCTACTCGGGTGACGACATCAACAAGTTCCTGTGGATGGTGCGCATAGCGGAGGGCGAGCACCCCAAGGACATCAGAGTGAGTTGTTTGTTGAGACGCGCAACGCCCAAATGCCTTCATGGTCTACACACAATTCAATTTAAATTCAAAGGGCTTTATTGGCATGAGAAAACATACGTTTACGTTGCCAATGCAAAAGGCACAATACAGCAATTACAATCAAAACAAAATATATGTACATTTGAAAGTCAGTCTTCAATAAATCAATTTCTATGTACCAGGATCACTCGATGTAGATCGAGTCTTTAGGGTGGTTGTGTTCCATTTGCTATCCTTCTCATATCACTTCTACTTAATAGTTTTAATTTTGTTTTAGTCACATTTTAGTCACCTGGAATGTTTTAATGGTAGTCTAGTTTTGGTTGACTAAATATCATAAGATTTTTCATTGACTAAATGCAGTTGATTTAGACGACTAACATGCAATATGGTGGGCCTTGATCCGCCGTAATGACTGATTTTACACTTGCTGAAAATAGCCGATCTACAAGCCTACAATGTGTCGCAGCGCGACATGTTGTGAGCTTGTAGGTGTGCAACCAAGCATGCAACCAAGTATAAAATGACTTATACTGGCTAGTTTTTATTCGTTGACAAAATTGTCATTTAGTCTTAGTCATCATAGCTTAATTTAATTTAGTTTCCTTTAGCGCCTGTTAGGGACGGTTAAATGGCATTACGACCACTGTACATTGTGAGAAAAGGCGTAAAATGAATTGCCTACTGTTTAATAAAATAAAAAGGCTCCAGAGAGAGTTGTACACTCTACTTCAACTGGATCAAATTTCGACAGAAATATCTCCTACTCTATAATGATTAAGGCTGTCCCAGAACATTCGGGGTTTGAATGTTCGCTCGTTAAGGTTGGCACTCGAATCTTAATTAATGGACTTGAACCATTTGTGGGGTTTTTTTTAAATAATTTATTATTATTATTATTATTTTACTCGAAAATATGCAATATGCATAATAAGAGTACTATGTTCATGTTGTGTTTACAATAATTTGAAAGTCCTGCTTGACAGCAGAAGAGACACAGTGACATGCACACGCACACACACACACTACACAGGTGGAACAAATTAATGAACGAGAGACAGCTAACGAGCAAGCTACACTCTCGTCAGCTGCCTGGCGAGCAAGCTTACAGAGACATCGGGAAGCATTTTTGGTCTGACAAAAAATATGGACAGTCGTACAGGTACTCACAATTACCATGTTTTGGGGGCTGCTTGAGAATTCAACTCATGGCTAATTTTTATGGAATGATGAGCTGAGTGGGCGCTGCGCTCTCTTCAGCGCTGCGCTAATCATGTTCAAGGCGGATATCTCGTGTTGAATTGCAGCCTGGTTAAAAGCACTCTGAGAAATTAATTAATTAGAAACAAATGGTCCGGATGTTCGCTCGAAAATTCCTGCCGAAGTTCGAGTCCTAAAAACAGGGCTAGGGTACAGCCTTAATAATGATGTGAGTCCTTGGTGTGTGTGTGTGTGTGTGTGTGTGTGTGTGTGTGTGTGTGTGTGTGTGTGTGTGTGTGTCGGATTCAAATCCAATCATTCACTCTGCCTCCTCCTCTCCTCTCCTTTTCCTCTTCCTTTCCTCGTGCCCTCCATGTGTCCTCCAGGAGAGCGACTACTTCACTCCTCAGGGAGAGTTCAGGGTGGATAAAGCGGGTTCGCCCACACTGCTCAACTGCCTCATGTACAAGATGTCCTACTATCGCTTTGGGGAAATGCAGGTGAGTTCACGCAAAACAAAAGCAGAGAAGCTGTCATGGTTTATGCAGTTTAATAAGCATGAGAGGCATCCAAGGGATTTTCTTTGGCTGCAGCCGAGAGAACCCAATAAATAAACATTTAGCAGTTTTATGCGAGGCTGTAACTGAGTTCTTGGTGCTGTAAAAGCTCTTCCGGAGCTTCTACAAGTCAGGCTTGGTGGGTCGGATCACAGATTTTGTTCCGCACGATCGGCCGATATTGTGCTACGGTGGCAATTATTGCGACTGCAGGTTGCAGTTAACTATGAAATCGTGCATTTCCCGTCAGTCACGCCCCATAATATGGCCATGCCTCGTGACATCACGTGATGTCGTCAATATTAAGCCCATATGGAGATCCAAGATGTCATCGATATTGGCCAGCAACTCTACATCTCACCTCAAACCTCAGACCCTTAGATCTCCATATATGGATCTGACCTGTTCTGACATTCCATATGTTGATCCTGCCCCATCCATCCTTCCTCTTCGATGTCTCTCTTCTGACTGATACCTGTCCATTTAAGCTCTAGACGGGCCTGCCCCAAAGTTATTAGTGCAGCCGCACCCGGCGAAAACTGGAGCTTTCAACAGGCCCGAAAATGAAGACCTGGCCCTACCTGGGCCCTCATCAAACCATGTACACTCGAGACACTGCCCCCGCTGCCACCCTTTGATCTTAGAACAGGAGCTGACCTGTTCTGACATTCCATATGTTGGTCTGACCTCACCAAACCCTGTACACTCAAGACACGCTCCATATATGGCCAGTACAGAATTCAGGGGGTGCGCGGAGCATGTCTAAAAGCCCATTAGTAGCCCCTAGAGTTCATGTTGCTCCACTTTACTCCCCACATAACCCTGCAGTAAGTCGTCTGAACTAATCAAGTACGCCATAATTAGAGCCATGAGCTTGCGGTGCCGCTAGCAGGCTAATGGTTTTCCGATTAGCTAGCTTTTCTGATTTGTAGAGTCGTGTCAGTTGTATTCTATTATACAGCAGGGTTTGTCAGTCTCCAGAGACGACGGCACAGCGGAATCGCTCGCTCGGTTCCGGTTTGAGAAAGAAACAGATGATACAGTGTGGGCAGTGGGGGGAGAGAGAGAGAGATTGAGTTTGTGGGGGGGATCTAACGACATGAAGTAGGACAAGGTGAATGCAGAGAGACTCCATGTCCTTTCGCTCCGTTCTCTCTCTTCAGCCTGTAAAATGAACAGCTTTAGCTATAATCACAATCTGTGGACGAGTGTGTTCTCGGACACATGCAAGAAGGTGTAATCCTCATACCCAACTTGAAATTGGCTGAAGGACCGTGAATCATTCATCCTGGAATCTTCCTGGGATTTATATTTTGACGATTATACCGTATACATTATGTATTAGGAATGCACGATCATTATCGGCCCGATATCAGGAATTATGGCATCCGATAATGCCGATAACATTATTAATAGGTTTGATTATATATGTATTCTTTATTATATATTTTCATATGCTTGCAGTTCTGCTAAATGATTAGTTTATCTGCTGGCAAAGCACCCAGAGGCTTTTGGATCTGCTGCTTTGGTCAAAGCTATATGTTAACCCATTTATTGTAGGCCTGATGTCGAAATTTAAAAAAATGTCTTTTAAATCCTCCAGTTTTCTGAAATAAATATTTTCACGATTTCTCAAAAATAGCAAGTGGCGTGCTATGAGCTTGTAGGTCTGCTATTTTTCAATAGCTAATATAACAATGTTTAAAACACCAAAAGGGGGGGAACCCAAAATTGGGTTAAATGTACCGTTACTCACTAGTGGTAGTGTGTATATTGTATATTTTATCGGTTATTATTATATTATTATTATTATTATTATACTAATATTTTATTAGTATCGGGGTCTTGAGAAGCAGGAAGTTATCTATCGGTAGCAGTTTAAAAAAAATCTATATCGTGCCTCCCTAATAATTATGTAGGGGTCCTCAACAGGCGGTCCGTGACGCGACCACGGCACACCTCACCGCGGACCAAATGGACAAATCATAGAAAATAATTAAAATCTGCGAGTTACCACGACTGCGAGTTGAACTATCCGTTGTATTCCCTGAATGCACAGCGCAGCCGAGTGTGGACCGACTAACTGTGTGCACGTGTGTGCCTGTGTATTATGTCCATGACAATGGACATGACATGTCCATGACAATGATGCGCCGACCGGCTGTTGTCTTGGGTCGGAGTCACACATTGGCTTCCAGCCAACGTGTCAGCCTCATACACTCCAACAAACAACAAAGGGTGACGGAGTTGCAGTGCAGCAAGAGTGTGTTCGCTCGTACCGGCACTTTGCCAGCTGCTCAACGGTAGTAGAACACGATTACATTTTGAATAAGTCACAATGGCATGTTCTAAATTCACTGGTAGTACTGAGAGAAAGTTTGACGGTGCCCACGCCGGTTTTGGGTATGGGTAAGCAATGGGTAAGCAAAAGGGTCTGAGGTTTGAGTTGAGATGTAGAGTTGCTGGCCAATATCGATGACATCTTGGATCTCCATATGGGCTTAATATTGACGACATCACGTGATGTCACAAGGGATGGCCATATTATGGGGCGTGACTGACGGGAAATGCACGATTTCATAGTTAACTGCAACCTGCAGTCACAATAATTGCCACCGTAGCACAATATCGGCCGATCGTGCGGAACAATTGCTTACCCATAGTCTCCAGAGACGACGGCACAGCGGAATCGCTCGCTCCGTTTTTATATACTGTTTCTTTGTAACCTTTCATAAATTATATTATCTTTTAGTTTTGTTATTTTAACCCCTATTGACTACTTTTCGCGATTCGATGATGTGAGCTTGTAGCTACTTTTTAGTAACATTTTGTAAAAGAAAAATCAGACCAGTCTGAAGTGAGTGGTGCAACAGTGCTCCCTGTTGGTACTCTAAACATAGGTACACGTACTCTAAACATAGGGACATTGCTGTTCCTTAGAGTGGTTCTACCACTCAAAAATATATCTACTGTACATTGACAAAGCAGTTAAAGAACATTGTATCATTTCAATATGTCCGCTTTCAAGTAGAGATGTCCCGATACTGTATCGGTATCGGGAAAAGTATCGGATCGGCCCTTATTTGTCATATCGGGTCATATCGGTATCGGTGAATATGCCAGTCTAACCACACATCCGACACAGGGGTAAGGGGTTGACACTATGGCAGGTAAATAAAATGTTGGGACATGTGGAGTTTGCTTTGGAGTTGCCCAAACTGCAAGTGCACGTTTGAGTGAGGAGTCTGCTATAAACACAACACGAGATATATAGCTAGATAGCTATAAACACAACATGAGATCACGACACTGGTATCGGTATTCGGTATCGGTATCGGCTAACACAAAAATTTGAGGTATCGGGATCGGATCAGAAGCGAAAAAAAGTGTATCGGGACATCCCTACTTTCAGGCATATAAATGTTATGCTTATTCCCTCAAGCTGGACTTCCGGACACCGCCTGGCTTTGACCGGACGCGTAACGCAGAGATCGGCAACAAAGACATCAAGTTCCAACATCTGGAGGAGGCGTTCACCTCGGAACACTGGCTGGTCAGAATCTACAAGGTCAAGGACCTGGACAACAGGGAACCCCTGGACCACAAGCTGCGTAGTGTCCTTCCCAAGCAGAAGTACACATCCAAAAAGGTAGTTTAACCCATTTAGACCGGAGGATGCATCTGTGTCACCTTATAGCTTTTAACTGACTTTAACCATTATTTTAAAGTTTAGCTGTTGAAAAGTAGCAGATCACTGTCCCGCGCTATGAGCTATGAGCTACAAGTTGTTAGCTTGTAGATCGGCTATTTCCAACAAAATCTCACCTGTTTTTGCCTATCATCAAAAAGAAACAATCTACAATCATAGATGCGCTGCTATATTATTTACATACAGTACAACATCATTTGCTTTCTTCCTGAACTTCAAACAACGGATTACATTTCTAATCTACAGTCTGACGTTATGAACAGCTAAAATCAAAATAAATGGAAACCGACTTTGAGAACATGACTTCTATATACGTAAATTGGAATAATTTTGTTATCGTTCTAAAAGTTAAGCCCCTGGCAAACTCAGTCGTGAGCACCCTGTTTGGGCACATGCTAACTTAATTTCCAAAGCATGCGTGATCAACTTAGTGCCAGACAGTGTAATGGCCTCTACATAGTCAGTTTTGTTCCTTGCGTGGGGGAGTCAAACGGACACAAAAAACGCAAGCTTATTTGTATATAATAGTCGCTCCGTCGCTTACGTCGTTTACGTCGGTCTAATATGATCTTGAATGTGCAAGCATCTACTCGCCCACTAGATGGCAGCTGCATATAATGAGTTTTACACTATATCATCAATCGAAGTAGGCTATATACCACTGCCGATCCATAAGCTCACACCATGACGCTTGCAAGCTTGAAACTTGTTTATTCTAAATGAATTGACCCAGTTCTGCGTCTTTTGCTATTATAACGCAATTAATCATTGCGTTCACACGGGCATATTGCAGTCTACCATTCATTGTCAAAGGAAGTCGCTAGTGGATGATCATCAGCAACGGAAAACGACTCTGCAAGGCACTTAACACTGCCATTGCTTTCACCTGATATTGTATGAAGCTAATGGTAATAATGAAACAAGACAATTATTTCCACCAGGCCGGGGGAGGGGATTATGTTTTCGACCTGGTTCGTCCATGTGTGTCTTCCTGTCTGTCTGTCTGTCTGTGAGAAGCTCTCGGGTACCGATGGGCCAATATGTGTGAATCTTTCACACTCCCAGCAAAAACAAGGAAGAACCTTGAATACCCCGAATGTTTCAAATCGGCATAATGTTGCCGTTTTATAACAGGACACTTCCTTGGATCGTGATTCGGTTCCCCAAACAGGCCACGCAAATCTCCGCTTTACAACAAGCTTTCTATAAAGCACCCGTTTTGCTGCTACTCCTACATATTTTGCCCAAAACTCAGCAGGCCATCAAAGCCTGTTAGGCAGTATGCTTAAAGGGTGTGTGTGTGTGTGCATGCGTTAAATAGCACTATATTCTTTTTAAGTTTTTTTGATAGTGAACAGTAGACAGACAGGAAATGGGGAGAGAAATGGAGAGTGACACGCAGCAAAGGCCGTCGGGCTCGGGAGTCGAACCCGCGACGCACCGTCCGGCTGGTTCGGCAGCCTAGGTGCCCAGACTGTTGAGCTAACCATCTGGGCAAATAACACTATTATTCTGATGGTAACCATTGCTATGGAACATTTTATTAATTAACAAGGGTCTCCCCATCTCTCCAGCTCTTTTGAATGGAATAGATATTTTCAGCCTCAGGTCTGGATACCAACTCATGAGTGCATGAGCATATTTGATATTGTGTCAGTCTGTACAATACTGCATTTTATTTATTTTTATTATTTTTTTACAGACTGCCAAGAGGAAGCGAGGACACATCAAGAACAAGTTGGTCCTGAAGAAAGGCAAGAAGCTAAACGGAAAGAAATGATGAAAGATGACTATTTGAAAAACACAGGAAAGAAGCAACTTGCAAGAATGCAACTTGCAAAGAAGCCTCTAGCAACCAATGAAGTAGAACACGGTGTGGCTCCCTCAGACTGCCCCTGTGTGGTGGGGAGGTTGAAGTATCATATATGGCTAGCTCCAGAAAATGTCCATTTTAAATCTCTAATGACCTTCGTCTTAGTCTTTTTTTTATGTTTTTTTTTGTTTAGTTCTTTGCTTAATTTTCTTGTACTTGAATGGGAAGGCACAGAGCAGCTTCAGTTGATTTGTGTTTTATGGTAAATAAATGAAATGCTCATCAGAATTGAGGGGTGGTGGGGGGGTAAGAGGAGTCTGGGAGCATTTGCACCAAAGAGCCTTGACTTTTACTCCTCAGCACATGACTAATTTATGTTTTTGTGAGAATCAGGGTACGCTGTAGGTACTTGGTTCCTGACACGTGTACAGAGGAGCGTATGCGATATGGAGGAACGCCACACAGCTCACCTGTAATATTAACGTTTTTAGTTCATCATCTTTCATTAGGTGTTTTCAAACGGGCAGTGATTAACGCACCTAGTAATTCATTTTCAATGAGACCTGCGTTTCTTTTTTCTGTACACGCGGAGAAGTCGAGGGGGGCGACAACGCAAGCATATTTACGTGGGTAAAGTTTTTTTTTTTTTTTACGCTTGCGTTGTCGCGCCCCTCATGAGCAGACCTGGAGCAGAGCTGTCGTTGATCCAGGCGACCAGGTCTGCGTTAAAACACATTGACTACATAACCAGCTAAACCCACATTATAATCCATGTTCTTCCCCTGCTTAATACGCTAAACCCGCTATTTGTTTTATGTGTTTAATTCGCCGTTTTTTTAATAATTTAAAAGAAATAGCGGATTGGTGACGAGGCCGACGCGTTATGATGACATAACCGGGAATCGACCCGTGCACTGAGCTGCAAGGGCTTCTGGGAAAATGAGTTTAATGCAAGTGAACGGTGGTTTTCACTGGGCTCCATGCGTTTGTTGTTCTTCCCCATCACGACGGTGGATTATTTTTCGGTTCGACAACAAGCCATTGGACTATTTTCACGGGGATTGATCATGGATCAAGGCGCAAATACTTCGGCGTATGCTCCAAAGGTAATTCAATAATCCTGGCAGCCTCGGTATGTGTCATATTTAAATATAAATAAAGCGCGGAAAATCAATGCCCATCTGAAAGGACCTATATACAGTATATTATTTTATGCGTGTGGTTGGCTCTTTTGTGCTGTTCGACAAAGTCTTTAGAAGAAAAAAAAAACATGGCCTATTATGTAAATATGTTATGTATAGAAAATGTTTAAAAAGGGTTATAATATATTGGAGTATTGTGGTGATTTCTTTTTTCCTTTCTTTTTTTTAATATGCAGATAAAATGTTTTCTCTTTGTTTCATTTCATGTGAGATTAATGTTATTTTCATTTTATTTTCAACAGACAGAACAGCGAATGCAATAATTCTAGTTTGTAGGGACATGAGACTTTTGTGGAAAGAACGAATGTGATTTTTTTTACGACGACGTTCTCCCCCCCCCCCCCCCCCCCCTTTCTCCCTTCAGAAGTCTAGATTGTATATTCTGCTGCTAGGGGTTTCAGAATAAATATGGAAATGAGCAACCGTAGCGGTTGTAAATCAGCCCTTCTTGGCGTCCTGTTGGAGGGAGCGCTGCTGTGGTTCACTGGGCAGCCCCGTTGCCTCATTAGCGCTTTCCATCACATTGATGTGTGACTTTCGGTCTTCTTTGGCGTCAACGTGCTGACACAAAGTATTCCACACTAGTAGAAATCAAGACGTAATATGCTGGGGAAGTGAAGGGCGACGGTCCGTGTACAGGTGTTCATGCAGGCAACTCAATATACTAGGAACTTAAAGCTGCAATCCATAACCTAAATGGCTTGCCCGGAACTTATACCGCAGGGACTCTCCTGCCCTCGCGCCAACGTTTTACCGTCAAGCTATAGTGGGGTCAAAGTACAGGAGTTGTGCTTTGCCCACCAAAAGCACTGAGGTCATATGGTCATGCGAGAGCAAGGCACCAAGGTGTATGTCGACTTTGTCGACTCTGTCCTCACGATTCACAGGAGAGTTGCACAGCTCATATCTGCATGTCGGCGAATTCTGAAGAATCAACCTGAGACCGTTCAAGAGGAGTAATCGGGATATAGAAGGAGATGGTCAAGTCACACGTAACGTTGCATGTGCCTTTCTTGCGCAGGTGATTGAACGCAACGACACACCTATTCTGTGTCTTGTCCTGAAGTAGTCGTGAAAATCCTTTCCTTTTATATAGTGCCACAGTGGCACTTGGAGGACAAAACAGGATGATCTTTTAGAGGCCTCGTTTTAAGCAGGCCTCTGAAGTATTGGGACATTGTGTGTTATTTCAGATTGTTTTGCAATTCAGTATGTATGTTTAAAAGCAATTACTTAATTTCACCAGATAAGATGCAAAGTACTATGCTTAAATGTATGTATCACTCTAGCAACGACTCGGGTGAGTCCGGTTGATTGAAATCTCTGAACGGAGAATGTTACAAGTTACCAGGACGTCCTTACGTTTGGAGAGTTGTTCCCTGCTACGGTGGAGCATACGCAGGCTGACTATACCATGCCTGCCTCAAGACATGTCCAAAACTAGAGGGACTGATGGCACAGATAAGTCACGAAGACTAAGTAATAACACAGTAAACTGGTGTCGCTTGGGAAAACTTGATTGGCTCAGACACACGCCTCTGTTTTAGTAGGAAATAAATGTTGCAAAAACCATTACAGCTGGCCAAACAGGTTGGTTAACATAAGGTTTAATTTCACTATAACGAGTTATGGATTGTAGCTTTAATTTGAACCAGAGTATGTTATTGAAGTTAGTATGCTGTTCGGTTCACTGCATGCCATCTTGGATGTCCGGCTTTTGTCCGACCCTTCCTATGAACTCTAAAGCCTGCTATATACAGCATATACTTAGTCGTATGATGGTGGCCCACGCCAAAAAATAAGCGATCTACGAGCTCACAATGTACGATTAACTATACATAAGTCATATCCCTCTAGGCACAGTACTGTTCTCATCTCTTCAGGTGCTGCAGATGTCTTTGTTGAGTTTTGGAAGCTTTGATAGTGTGTTTTTTGGAATAAAGGAAACCCACAGCGTGTGAACAAGGCTTCTGTTTCAAGTCATGTACCGTTATGTAATTCAAGAGGATGTTTTTGTATCAGCCGTTTGATTTCTCATTTGTCCCCCCACCCTTTATGTAGGACGTTGTTTGCTGAAACGACGTGGTGTGCCACTTTTACAAGCCTCTGCAAAATCGTTTCCACACCGTTGTTTAACAATGTTTTCAGTTTTATCTGTCAAAAAGACAGAGTTTGGACTAAGCCTTAATATACGAGACAGAAAGTGTACAGATTTCTCTTATCTTTTTAATGTGTTCATTTTGTGTTTTCTCTTTCTTTTTTTTATCCAGGATGGTAAAATTATCCCTGAATTTAGGTTTAGTTAATACTGTATATGGCAGTACGTTCTGTTTCAAATCCTCCACAACATCTGATTTTCTTTCCTCAACTGCTTGTCTCCGGGTCGCCCATTCAAGTTTACATTTTCACATTGCTGTTCAGTCATGGTTAAACAAGACAAGATTAAAACAATTCGAGTTTGTGTAAATTGTCATTCTCATGGCTGGTTATTCAGACAAAATGTTTATCCTCTTTATCTTGTTTGGCATTTATTTAACAGATGTTTATTTATTTATTTTATGTGTTTATTTGTTCTTTGCTTTTTTACCCCTTTTTCTCCCCAATGTAGTCGTTATGCCAATTCATTCTTCACACACTGTGTCGTCATTGCTGTTGTATCCTATACTGACTCATCTGCCGGTGAGGAGCAAGGACAAATTTAATTGGGTTTGAGGCCCTGACAAGGGCTCCTGGGGCCCTTCATTGGTTGTTGATTTTGTTCAATTTAGGTAAAAGAAAAGATGTTTAAAAAATAATAAATAACTTTCAAGGTTAGGATGCATGCATGCATCCTGCAGTATTCAAAAAGTGTTAAGATTCTTCAAGATGTTGAGAAAACATTGTCAAGACCGGGAATCGATCCTATAACCTGTTCAGGATCTAAACCCAGTGACCAACTGAACCTACGTATAATGATTGAACAGCTGAAATGGTTAATGCCAGAAAACGGGCTTGTTTCCATTGTGGATCATAAACATTCAAACATCTAGACAAGCAACGGCACACAACACTGCAGATAAATATCCTGTTTTTCCTTTATATTATTTTGTTCTGTTACTCAACGCAGAAAGAAGACTAGAAAGGCAGCAGTCGGCTCACTGGGTATAGAATCCCTGCACCCAACTCTTGGGTGGAATGCTAGTGTAAAGTAACCTGACTCTGCCAGATTGCGGCAGTATTGATTTCATGATGTTAAGTAATTTACCACTGAGGTGCACACAACACACGAGGTCTATACATTTATTCCAAACATTATTATTATTATATATATATTTATTTTGGGGGGGGAGGAATGTGATGCCATGGCTGCTTCTGATCCCCCCCATGGATGTATATTCACCTGCTCAGCACACACACACACACACACACACAGATCTCGTACTACTACTCTAGGCTACCCCACATTTCTGGTTATAATAGTACGTTGTGTTATATTATGTGAATGTATTATAATTTTAAAACCTGGTACATTGTCTTCCATTTTAAAGGCCTCTTTGCCCTATACTCGTCAGGTCGTCTTGGTACAGAGCGCCCCCATGTGCCTGTAAAGTGTGTAGACAATGATGTTCCTTCACACCATTTGGATAAATTTAAGGGATCAAGACAATAAATGAATGCATTTCTGAATTGAGAGTAATGGGTTAATATGAGAATACTAGACATTTCAAACAGTCAGGTTTGACTTTCACAGGTATGACTTTGACGTGGTTTTGACGTGGTCTGGTTCCCAGCTAACATGTCCATCTGGGCCCAATTGGGTTTTGACATGGGCTATGGACATGGGTTCCAAGTGGGCACCCAGTTTTCACAAAGGGCCCACCCGTGTTAGCCCATATGGGCTTACGTGGGTTTCTAACTGGATCTTAGGTGGTATCCAAATGGGCCATTTTATTTCAGAACCATGTGTGCGCCACCTGTGTTTGCCTATATGGGTTTGAACTGGGATCTGATTGGGCCTTAACACATCGTTTGCGGGGTCAGTATCTATACGTCATTTGTCAGCCGATCGCCATGTGCGTATCACGTATCTATACGCATTTATAGCTTTTTTATTGAATACTTTAGTTCATCTTTCTATGTGCCCGGACAACATATAATGTATCTCCGATCGCATCTTCAAAGTTCCGGGTATGTGATCCTGAAAAAAGAGAGAAAGAAAAAGCCCCCCCCCCTCATGAAAAGAGGCGGCGGTCTATGGGCGGTCCGCTTCCTTTACGTGTATATGTCAGGGGATCTAAAATGGACGCGCCCATGATCTAGTGTGTGTGAAAAGAAGAGTAACACTCGATTCCCCCTCCCCTCCTGTTTCTACATGGTTTCTCCCGAGGAGGTGGATGGATTTTCCGAGAACGAGAGAGAGACAGACCCCCCCCCCCCCCCCCCCCGGGGGTCGGTCTCTCTCTCGTTCTCGGAAAATGATTGAACGCACTACGCAGCCTAAGAAGTGCATCGACTTGCCCGCAGCCCGTATATGCCAATCGCCATAAAACCCCACGGTGAATAAGAATAATCTGCAACGGATCACATGGAGTCATGGACAGATGCATGTTTCCTTCTTCATATTATGAACTAACAAACGAATCACATTATCGAGGGACCGCCATGAAAACAGTGGCCGCTGACATGTCTTCCGTTGGGGATCTGCACATAGCCGTCTTCGCCAGCAATCACTATAGCTCGTGTGATTGTAACACCTTTTTATTCATTATAATTCCAGTGATAAGACCGCAATGAACGCGTCGGGGACGTCATCGACCCGGTTGTAATGTATAACGAATACACATTTCCTCATCCTAAACCGTTGTGTTCTGTGGTGGAAGCCATTTCCCCTTCCTCGTCGAGTTGTCATCTTGACATCACAGCCGGGCTTAGCTCCTTTTTAGATGTTTTTTATCCCATTTTTAGAAGCACGTCTAATAGCCGGCTATTGTTCAGTGGGATGGTCAAAAATGATGAAAAATTAGATTAAAAAATAAATAAAAAAAACGAATGGCTATAACCCATGTTTGTTTTTTTTCCATTTCTTTCAAAACCTCAAAAATGATGAAAAATGGCGTGCTATAGTATGCCGTACGGTATGGGCTATAGCCCATGGTCAAAAAAAATGAAAAACAAGGTTAAAAAAGAAATTTAAAATTTCAAAAAACGATGGGCTATAACCCATGTTTTTTTTTTTTTTTCTTTTTTTTCAAAACCTCAAAAATGATGAAAAACGGCGTGCTATAGTATGCCGTACGGTATGGGCTATAGCCCATGGTCAAAAATGATGAAAAACGAGGATAAAAAATAAATAATCAAAAATTCAAAACCCATGTTTTTTTTTTCTTCATTTTTTTCAAAACCTCAAAAATGATGAAAAAGGAGGTTAATCTTTTTTTTTCAAAATTTCAAAAAACGATGGGCTATAACCCATGTTTGTTTGTTTTTTTCATTTTTTTCAAAACCTCAAAAATGATGAAAAACAGCATGCTATAGTATGCCGTACGGTATGGGCTATAGCCCATGGTCCACAATGATGAAAAACGAGGTTAATTTTTTTTCCAAAATTAAAAAAAACGATGGGCTATAACCCATGTTTGTTTTTTTCTTCATTTTTTTCAAAACCTCAAAAATGATGAAAAACGGCGTGCTATAGTATGCCGTACGATATGGGCTATAGCCCATGGTCAAAAATGATGAAAAACGAGGTAAAATATATATATATATATATACTTTTAAAAACACACATGACAGCACTCATCAAATAACTTTAAAGGTATATTCAGTGATTTCACTTAATTAAAATATCACTTATTTTTTTGTTTTGTTGTGATAATCCTCCCTACTATAGAGTGTGCTGGCCATATAAGGAGTTCCTCCCTGTCCCCAGTTAACCCCTGGGGGTCAAAAAACCTTAGGTTTCGTTTTTGACTCTCTATCCTGATTGGACGAAAGGCTGGGTCCCGCAGCCAAAAACGAAACCTAAGGTTTTTTGAGTGAAATCACTGAATATACCTTTAAAGAGAAAGAAAAGGACAGAGACAGTGCCTCAGTTTAAAAAGATTGCTCGTATACAATGTGAAATTCCACCTAATCCTTTTCCTTGTCTTTATTATGGGCCAACTTGTGAAAGCTGCATGCTTTTATTGTGAAGGGTCTCAGTTCTCACAGCCTGCTTATTTCCACGTGCTGAAAATAGCTGATCGACAAGCTCACAACGCGTTGAGTCCGCAACGCGTTGTGAGCTTGTAGATCAGCCATTTTCAGCATGCAAGCATAACACGTGTACGACGAAGAATAAATCAGGCATCACTGCGCTTCTGTGGAGGGTGGGAGATATATTTTGTTGCCCGAACGAGGCGATCATGTTTGGACATCTATGGACAGCTATTTTGGACATCTATTTTTCGTGGCACATTATGTTTAATCACAACAACGTCACGTTTACTTTACGTGTTTGGGTCGGGACATGTAGCCTAGTCTTTCTAGAGGGAGCGAAATGTAGCGTCTTCTGCATGCATCTAAGCATTAACATTTCAATGGCCGAGGGTCGTTAGAGTCTATTGTTCCGTGTTGGTGTTATCGACGACGCAACAATAAGAATCCTGCAGCCCAGTAGCTATAATATTGCTTTCGGGGGAGAGTTAGTGTGCCGCCTGATTTGACAGAAAGTAACACTATAACTTAATTTCGGTCAAATTACGCGGAGCACTTGGACACATCAAACGGAGCACCAAAGCTCCGCGACACACAGGTTGGGAAACACTGGGCTATAGCCCTTTTTTCTTTTTTTTCCTTTTTTTTCAAATCCTCAAAAATGATGAAAAACGGCGTGCTATAGTATGCCGTACGGTATGGGCTATAGCCCATGTTCAAAAATGATGAAAAAGGTGGTTAATCTTTTTTTTCAAAATTTCAAAAAACGATGGGCTATAACCCATGTTTTTTTTTTTTTTTTTTTTTTTCCAAAACCTCAAAAATGATGAAAAACGGCGTGCTATAGTATGCCGTACGGTATGGGCTATAGCCCATGGTCAAAAATGATGAAAAACGAGGATAAAAAAAATAATCAGAAATTCAAAAAACGATGGGCTATAACCCATGTTTTTTTTTTTTTTTTTCATTTTTTTCAAATCCTCAAAAATGATGAAAAACGGCGTGCTATAGTATGCCGTACGGTATGGGCTATAGCCCATGTTAAAAAAATGATGAAAAAGGAGGTTAATCTTTTTTTTCAAAATTTCAAAAACGATGGGCTATAACCCATGTTTTTTTTTTTTTTTTTTTTTTTTCAAAACCTCAAAAATGATCAAAAACGGCGTGCTATAGTATGCCGTACGGTATGGGCTATAGCCCATGGTCAAAAATGATGAAAAACGAGGATAAAAAATAATAATCAAAAATTCAAAAAACGATGGGCTATAGCCCATGTTTGTTTTTTTTTTTTTTTTTTTCAAATCCTCAAAAATGATGAAAAACGGCGTGCTATAGTATGCCGTACGGTATGGGCTATAGCCCATGTTCAAAAATGATGAAAAAGGAGGTTAATCTTTTTTTTCAAAATTTCAAAAAACGATGGGCTATAACCCATGTTTTTGTTGTTTTTTTCAAATTTTTTCAAAACCTCAAAAATGATGAAAAACGGCGTGCTATAGTATGCCGTACGTTATGGGCTATAGCCCATGGTCAAAAATGATGAAAAACGAGGATTACAAAAAAAATCAAAAATTCAAAAAACGATGGGCTATAACCCATGTTTTTTTTTCAAATCCTCAAAAATGATGAAAAACTGCGTGCTATAGTATGCCGTACGGTATGGGCTATAGCCCATGTTCAAAAATGATGAAAAAGGAGGTTAAAGGACCACTTCGCCACTATTATATGGCCTTTGTCATGCTTTAGTATGATATCCGTTCATGAAAAAAAAAAAAAAATTACATTTGATGAAACCGCTGCGGAGAACAAGTCATGTAATGAGCCGAGGCACGGTAATATGATTTCCTACAATACCCACAGTGCATTGCGCAACACAGACCGGCACTGGCAGACAGTGAGGCAGCCCCCCAGGAGGAAGCTGAAAGTTTCTCGTGTTTGTTGTTGAAAGCGATAGAAGTAATAATAATAGCTAATATTTAGCGGTAGTAATAGTAACAGCAGTAGTGGTGGTATAGTAGTTAGTAGTCTCTGGTAGTAAGTAAGTAGCGTAATAGTAGTGATTTTGAACGTGCGCACTGCTGCGCAGCGTCCGACTCGAAATTCCACTGGCTGGCTTTGTTTTTAGAACTATGAAGTACAGATGCAATCCCAGCTGTACTCAAACCACTTTGAGTGTGCAGTGAACATTTCACCAAGGCAGATATCTTCCAGTTCGACCGCAATCTAATGGAATAATTGACGCGGAACATCATCATCGAAGCATAAGTTGCAGAACAGAGGTATGTCGTAATAAACTAAATAAGCTACAATGATGTGTACACCAGACACTGAATGAATGGCGATTGCATTACAGGAGACCACATGCATTTCCTTTCAAAATACATGGTTGTTGTTACACGTGGTTGTTGTTGTGATGTTTATAAATTAATTTGACATACCGAGTGTCTGATGCTTACAGCTAAAGAGCTTTTTTGCTGTTTGTAACTGGAACACCCTCCTCTGACAATCATGAGACAATATTATTGTCTCATGATTGTCAGAGGCCCATAATTGCATAATACTTTATTTGATGCAGGAGCTGAGGTCTCGGTGGCTGTCTTCGACTCAAGAGATGAAGAAGTGGCTTTCAAGGAACTCCCAAGTATACAGTATATTATATAGATATACAATTTACTTTGTATGTTGCTATTGAACACAATCTGGATTGATAAATCAATGTGATCTCATTTTCAAATATTAGACATGTACTACTCCTAAGCCTTTACCAATATTGTTGTGCTTTTACTGAAGTACATTTTTAATTCTGGACTTTTACTTGTAACAGAATATTTCTATATAGCAATATTATATTGATCCTTTTTCTTCTGGAATTCTTGCACACTGTCCGATTTTTGTAATCTGAGTAGGAGGACAAACTTTGCCTGTGTGGCCTTGTTTTTTAAACCCTATGTTACAGTACAATAAAACACATTCACTGACAAAGTCACACTTATTTCCATTGTGGTCTTGTTTGTATAAACAGACATGTGAATGATTTATATCACGGTGGCCCTTGATGCAATATCATGACAGTTTGAGCCTCAGAGTAGGCCTATTAGGAATTGGTCAAAATGTATAAATACAATAGGCCTACATGAGAAAAAATAAAACAAACTTGACATCAAATCAACTATCTTTTAATAGTACTGATTTACATAAATCTATTAGCCTATATATAAAAACAGGGGTCTATGGTTGAACTGGAAACTAACAAACTACATGTACAATCATACAAGTGCATTAGTCAGAGGTCACAGGGCAGGTGGTTCTGCATGATGACATGTCGCTGGAGAAGCTTCTGGCCAGGACAGGAGACACACATGCTGTGGCAAGAGAAGACAAGAGTCAGTAATGGTGAAAGCACTAAATGATTACTGGAATGGACAACTGAGTGTGTAGGCTATGTACAGTATGTTTCATGTGATGTACACTTTGGTATTGGACTGTTAAGTTTACCGACCAAATTAGTAGGTAGGCTACAACCGAGTATAAAATATCAATCATAATAATAAGCAGACTTGGCAACCTGACTTGTAGAAAGTATTCACACAATCATGTTACCAAAGATTGCCTTTTTTTACATTTAGAAATATTGCTTGAATCAGAGCCTGTCAGTCATTAGATGATGCAAAATCACTGATCCATGCCTTTGTTTTTTCTGGGCTTGATTATTGCAATTCTGGACTGCAGAATACTGCCAAAGAAAACAACTGAATCTGTGACCTTCCAACCTACATGACTGCCTTCTATTTCAATGTTTTATGCCTTGCGTTTTTCTCTCCATTGCTCTGTAAAGCACTTTGAGCTGCATTGCATG
Organism: Protomyctophum parallelum; assembly: GCF_964188405.1. Classification (NCBI taxonomy): domain Eukaryota; kingdom Metazoa; phylum Chordata; class Actinopteri; order Myctophiformes; family Myctophidae; genus Protomyctophum; species Protomyctophum parallelum. Next base: position 18,210,909 of record NC_139697.1, on the reverse strand, counting down.
TCATGAAAGGCGCTATACAAATAGTTTGATTATGAATCAGTGCAAGGCACTTTGCTTGAGTAATTTGAGTAAATCAGATGGCATGCCATACAGTTTTTAATTGAATGGTTGAATGAACACCGAAAATGTGTAAACTGAAGCAGTGCCTAGCCTCTGACAATTATGTAAACAATACGGTGTGGCGATACGCACAAAACAAATACATTGAACACTTACTTCAATCTGAATGTCCCTCTTGGTCCATCGGGCTCCGGTTGCAACTTCCAGTTTGAGGCATCCTGAACGCATGTCCCCACTTCTCAGTAAAACAGTCCATGTCCCCACTTCTCAGTAAAACAGTCAACACTATCTGGGCAGAAAAGTTTGTGTGCGACGCACTGGTCCAGGGAAAGCTATACTAGCTACTAGCTAGGTCGCTCCAGCACTAGCAGGCATCATTCAGCAGCACACAGCCACAGCAACTAGCAGTTGTCCCCGTCAATGCATTCCTTCCTCCGTATATTTCTGGTTCATAATATAACGACCCTAACGCAGATTCTGCCAATATGTATTTAAAATTATCTCGTCCAAAAACTCCCATGGAGTAGCCATATACTGACTCGTTGTTTTCGTTTGTTGTGGTGGTTGTTGTGTATAGCGAGGGACCGTGTCCTTCGCGGCTAGGCTAGCTACGGCAAGCCTACCTGTCCAGTCCCTTGTAGTTTCTGATAGCCTACCGAGGGTCTTCCACCTACGTCACTTTGGGACAAATACGTAAGTGGAAGACAGCTTTGAAAGTGCGCCCACGGAGCTACAGACCACCAATGATAATATACCGGGGTGTTTTAGCATATATGCTAATGATAAAAAACACACAGATAAGGTTTAATAGTGGCGGAGAGTGGTCCTTAATTTTGTTTTTCAAAATTTCAAAAAACAATGGGCTATAACCCATGTTTTTGTTTTTTTTCATTTTTTTCAAAACCTAAAAAATTATGAAAAACGGCGTGCTATAGTATGTCGTACGGTATGGGCTATAGCCCATGGTCAAAAATGATGAAAAACGAGGATAAAAAAAATAATCAAAAATTAAAAAAACGATGGGCTATAACCCATGTTTTTTTTTTTTCATTTTTTTCAAATCCTCAAAAATGGAGAGACAGCGAAATCCATTCACGACGTTGACGTACGTTGCGACGTATATTTTTCCGTCGCGACGTATATTCGAGTACGTCCTGGCGTAAATATCAATTCGTCCCGGCAGAACGGACTCGTCGCGGCTATATCTACCCGTTTGCGACGTAATAGGTTGACTATTATTTTCCGTCGCGAAATAACGGGACTCGTCGCGGCTATATCTACCCGTTGTGGCGTGAGCTGGACTCGTTGCGGCAGAACGTGACTCGTCGCGGCTATATCTACCCGTTTGCGACGTAATAGGTTGACTTTGTTATATGCCCGGTGCGCGGTGCCCTGCGCCCTGCGCGGTGGCCTGGCACGTGTGCCAGGCCACCGCGTGCACCTTGCCGGTCCGCCCTGCGCCCTGCGCGGTGGCCTGGCACGTGTGCCAGGCCACCGCGTGGACCTTGCCGGTCCGGTTCCGTGGAGCCCTTCGCCGTCCCCAGGCGACCCTGCGTTCCAGAGCTGTCACCTGCCCACCGAAAATAGCAGATCTACCAGCTCCTATACGGGATGGCCCGACCCGCGTCTGTGGACCCCTGGGGATCACGGTAGTCCACGGGGTCCGTCTGTGTGTGTGTGTGTGTGTGTGTGTGTGTGTGTGTGTGTGTGTACGTTTGCATATTGCTTGTCAAACGTTTAACGTTTGCTTCTGATTAGTTACTAACTTTACTTTACAGATCCACAAGCTCGAAAACCACCTGACGGGCCGCCCAAACGGGTCCGGGGACCCCCGGGCGGTACGGGTCCCCGTGGACCCTTGGGGATCAAGGGGGGCCACGGGTGTCCACGTTTGCGGAGACGCTGCCTTCATATTAGCCTACTTTAATAACAAGCAGCTGATCTACAATTGACAATTTGACAGTGTTGGGGAGTATTAAGCTACATGTAGCTGAGCTACGTAGCTGAGCTACATTTTGCTGTAGCTTGTGGTATTTTAGCTACATTCATATTTGTGTACCTCGTCAAGTAGCTCAGCTACCTTTTGGGTAATTTTTTGTAGCTTAGCTACTCAAGTTACAAGCTACAATTTTGGGCAATAACATGAAAGAAATATATTAATTTTGACCATTGGTTGCTGTGTTAATTATTGTACTAGAACCCCCTTTGAAAAATCAAGGACTGTTCCTTTTTCTGATTGCTTTGAGGGCATATCAGCACTTGACAGCTGCCTCTAATTGGCCTCTGATTGGCCCTGGTATCACAGCGTGGGAGGGGTCTCCCAGGGGGGAGCAGGGGTCTCCCAGAGGGGAGCAGGGTGGGGGGGTCTCCCAGAGGGGAGCAGGGGGAGGGGTCTCCCAGAGGGGAGCAGGGGGAGGGGTCTCCCAGAGGGGAGCAGGCTGGGATGGGTCTCCCAGAGGGGAGCAGGCTGGGAGGGGTCTCCCAGAGGGGAGCAGGGTGGGAGGGGTCTCCCAGAGGGGAGCAGGGGGAGGAGGGGTCTCCCAGAGGGGAGCAGGGGGAGGAGGGGTCTCCCAGAGGGGAGGAGGGGTCTCCCAGAGGGGAGGAGGGGTCTCCCGCATGTACATTCTCAATTTAACGCTGAAAAATAAAAAGTAGCTGAGCTACTTTGAGCTACTTTTTCCATGTAGCTGTAGCTTTACAAGCTACATCTCTCCAGGGGTAGCTATGTAGCTTGATCAAGCTACTGCCATGGTGAGCTACTTGTAGCTTTACAAGCTACGCTTTCAAAGTAACTTGCCCAACACTGCAATTTGACATGTCATTGCGTCGTATTCTGTCTGTCTTTCACGCACGCACGGAGACATGTCACAGACCACCACATAACCATATTTGTATGGCCATATCGTTTATAGGCCTTATAGCTGAATAGCGCCGGCCGTCGGGGGTTCATTTGGTTCCAACCGTCCCATTATGGTCAACACTTATGATATGCTATTGCATTCTTCCAACTAAAGATTTAAATATTAGGCCTATACTGAATGTAGGCAATTGAATTCCATTACGTTTGTTTCAATCAACTGAACTAGACCAATAAAATAGTAGGCTAGTATTTATGTTTTTCGTTAATAATAATACTGCTAATTATTATTGAACGGTAAGTACGCTGGTATGTACGCTATGGTACACTATAAGCTTGTATATCTGTTTATTTTAAGCATGCCGCCGCATTCTGTCAGAATCTCGTGTGTGTGTGTGTGTGTGTGTGTGTGTGTGTGTGTGTGTGTCGCACGCGTGCGTGCGTGCGAACTTCATGACAGTGGTGCAGCATTACATTGTATTTTGATTTGAAATAAATAATGATGAATAGATGTCTATACTGTTGCTTGTGTGTGTGTTATGCTATAGGGTTAGCTGGAACACACGCCCTGTATGATCTGTGGTGCGCATCTACAAGCTCCAAGTGTTGCGTCCACATGCAGCGCGTTGTGAGCTTGCAGATAGTCGGTGCCCCACTATAGAGAGATGGTAGGGTAGTGCCCAAGCCTATTCCTATATGATCTGTGGCTATATTAAAGGCCTTTTATATGTGATCTCACATAATGTGCGAGTCAGAGCTAACGTTACTCAATGATCATTTGCCGACTGATTGATATCACAGCACAGCGTGTGCTGCATGAGAGAGAGAGAGAGAGAGAGAGAGAGGGGGGGGGGGGGGGGGGGGGGGGGATGTGCTCCGTTCATTGGCTGAGGCTCTATATAGGCCGTGCGAGACAGGATTATTTTAAATAAATATGTCTCTGTCTCTGCGTCTCTAGAGCTATAACATATAGCACACATGTGCACACATGTGTGCTATATTAGGCGGCGGGTGCGTTTTAACTTTGGGTAGGCTGCTATAGAATTGCGTTGGGGGGGGGGGGGTCATATAAAAGGCCTTTAATATAGCCACAGATCATATAGGAATAGGCTTGGGCACTACCCTACCATCTCTCTATAGTGGGGCACCGACTATCTGCAAGCTCACAACGCGCTGCATGTGGACGCAACACTTGGAGCTTGTAGATGCGCACCACAGATCATACAGGGCGTGTGTTCCAGCTAACCCTATAGCATAACACACACACAAGCAACAGTATAGACATCTATTCATCATTATTTATTTCAAATCAAAATACAATGTAATGCTGCACCACTGTCATGAAGTTCGCACGCACGCACGCGTGCGACACACACACACACACACACACACACACACACACACACACACACACACACACACACACACACACACGAGATTCTGACAGAATGCGGCGGCATGCTTAAAATAAACAGATATACAAGCTTATAGTGTACCATAGCGTACATACCAGCGTACTTACCGTTCAATAATAATTAGCAGTATTATTATTAACGAAAAACATAAATACTAGCCTACTATTTTATTGGTCTAGTTCAGTTGATTGAAACAAACGTAATGGAATTAAATTGCCTACATTCAGTATAGGCCTGGTTTTGATATAATGATGCAGGGAGATTTTCTGAGCCAGTCCGTGCCATGTCATTTACTGCATTACATCTTCTGCTATTTTCGGAGCTGCCAGATTAATATTTAAATCTTTAGTTGGAAGAATGCAATAGCATATCATAAGTGTTGACCATAATGGGAAAAAGAAATACTATAGCAAGCCGTTTTTCATCATTTTTGAGGATTTGAAAAAAAAAAAAAAAAAAAAAACGATGGGCTATAACCCATCGTTTTTTTTTTTTCATTTTTTTCAAATCCTCAAAAATTATGAAAAACGGCGTGCTATAGTATGCCGTACAGTATGGGCTATTAGAGCGAAAAATAGACGTCTGTTACATAATCGGGGATTATATATATTTATGAGATGATAACCTGATGATTGTATTTATATATATATATATATATTATATGATAACGTGGTTATGCTTATATATATATATATATATATATATATATATATATATATATATATATATATATATATACTTATAATATATCATGAATAGGTTACATTGTACAGAGTGCTGATCAACACTTTCAGTCACAGGTCTGATCTGCTGTGGTGCGTGGAGGCGGAGACCCATCAACCTGTCTGCCCACCCCCTCGTCACCAGGAGCCAATCCGTGCTCGGAGGACGGACCTGGGAAGACTACTTAGCAGCACCTGTGACACGCAATCATTGGCAGTGTCTCTCAGTTTCCGCATACTGAGAGCACGCTGTCCAGAGGAGCTAGGGAAAGCTCAACATCATGAAGCTGTGTGATTCCGTAGGCCAGGGGCTATATCTGTGTGGAGCCCCTGAGCTGACTATGTTTCTGTGATTCTGTGATACCGTAGGCCAGGGGCTATATCTGTGTGGAGCCCCTGAGCTGACTATGTTTCTGTGATTCTGTGATTCCGTAGGCCAGGGGCTATATCTGTGTGTAGCTGATTCTGTGACATTGTGCTAAAGATACAACTGATTATAATTATATATCTATATGTAGAGATATAGATTATATAATATAATTTAATATATGGCGTATGGGAGCGTACTTGTTGTAACTCTTTGTTAGGCAGTAGTTAGTGTAGGCAGCTTAGATAGTTTTGAACTTGTGTAACCCCTCTTTTCCTTTTTATTGGTTAGAGTTAGGTCAGAGTGTTGTGTGACTTTAGCATAGGGCTAGAGAGTTTTGATTGTTTTATTAGTTGCCCCATACAGCCTGTCTTTGTTTTGGAGTGAATTTGTAATCACTATTGTTTATATCTATATACCTTTATCATTCCAACGTTGAATAAACAACAATTCTTCGTGCCAGCCGTGTTGCATCCTCTTCTTATACCCCTAGACATACAAGGGGAATGTAACAGTTGGGGGCCCGTCCGAACAGTTGGCGGCTCGTCCAAAGCATAGAAGGTACCGGTTTGGGAAAGTGCTGGCTGGAGTTGTTGTTCTATTAAGCGGTACTGTGATAAGGTGGTGAAGATGGCATCCTTTGACCTCAATGCGTTCGTGGCCGATCCCTCCATAGGTGCGTTTGACAAATGTCGTAAAGAGGACTTGTTAAAACTAGCGGACCATTATAGAGTCACAGTAAAAAGTGGGGACGCCAAAAGTAAGATCAAAGACCTGGTGTTCATGAGACTGGTGGAGATGGGTGTCCTGTTAATTCCTGCTATAGCTGAGGTGCCGAGCATGTTGCCTCAGGGGCCGGTTGAGGTCCCACTTAGTCTGACTCCGTCTAGGGTGGCTCAGTTGCCTGCAGAAGAAGTAGGGGCAGACGGGCTTACAGCTGCATCTGTAGGAGGGACCGACGGGGCCATGAGAGGTAGTGAGTGTAAGGTGGAGGACAAGGGCGCGGCACAGCCGGTGGCACAGCCTCCGGTGGTGAGGCCTAAGGAACCTACTGAACCCCCACGACCGCGCCTGGGTTCGGGATCCTCCTCGGGTTCAGTTGGGTCTGACAGTAAGTCTGTCCTACAGGGCTCTCAAGTGAAAGTGCGCATAGCGCGCATCCAAAAGAAAGAGAGAGAACGAGAGAGGGAACAGGAAAGAGAGTTCCAGTTGGAGATGGCCAGAATGCAACTGGATAAGGAGATCCGCATACGGCAGATGGAGTTGGACTGGGAGGAGAAAAAGGCCAGGTTAACGGCGGCATCTACAGGGCAACAGGCACCCCAGCCACGGTCCGGTCCCAGTCTCGGTGGCACACCAGGTACGTCAAGTTTTGACATTACGCGGCTTCTTCTTCTTCGTGTCTGGCCATCTTCTATATCACGTCTTTCCAGTGGTTGGCGCAGGCGAGTGCAGCGGCATTTGGCCCGGCCAGGTCATCTCCAGTACATTGTGGAGCAGAGATACACATCATGATGTGGTCCATTGTTTGTGGTTCGCCACACACGCATGCATCAGAAAAATATATATTCCATTTTTTCATGGATGCCTTGCAGCGTCCTTCGCCGACCCGCAGACGGTTCAGGGTCTTCCAGACGGCCCAAGGTTGGTCATGGCCAGTCGCGAGACATTCCTCTGGGGTGATGCCTCTCTCTGTCCACTGGGCTGTCCGGCTACCCATGCTGTTCCACTGGTTGTGCCACTCTGTGGTCCTGGCGACAGATGGTGTGGTCTCCAGTTCTGCAGTGGTATCTAGGAAGCTGCTTCTGGACCTGAGCCGTTTTTGGGGGGCAGAGTGTTCGTGCAGTGAGTGCCGGTTGTCATGGGCCTGCTTTGTGCGCTCGGCTTTGGCGGTGACTGCTCTGCGGATGTCAGGGGGGGCAATTCCAGAGAGGGCGTAGAGGCAGGGTGTGGGGGTTGTTTTGATGCACCCAGTCATTATCCTGCAGGTCTCGTTGAGGATGGGGTCTAGTTTGTGTGCGTGACTTGATTTATACCATGCAGGGCAGGCATATTCAGCGGTGGAAAAACACAGGGCTAGTGCCGTTGTGCGCAGCGTGGTTGGGTGAGCTCCCCACTTTGAGTTGGTTAATTGGCGCAGGAGGTTGTTCCTGGTGGACACTTTGGCTCTCGTCTTCTGGATGTGCTCTTTGTAGCTGAGGGTACGGTCTAAAGTCACTCCCAGGTAGACTGGGTGCTGGTGGTTCTCAAGCCTTATTCCGTCCCAGGTTACGTTGAGCTCCCGTTTGGCCTCCTTGTTTTTAAGGTGGAAGCTGCAGATTTGTGTCTTCCCGGGGTTTGGACGCAGGTGGTTTTCCAGATAGTATGTGGACATATCTGTCAGTCCTTGTTCCAGGGTTGACTCCACTTCTGGGAAGGTATGCTGCTGCGTTGTCATCGCTAGGTCGTCTGCGTAGATGAACCTGCTGCATCCTTCTGGTAGGGGCTGGTCGTTGGTGTAGATGTTAAAGAGGAGAGGTGCCAGGACACTGCCCTGTGGCAGCCCGTTGTTCTGGTGGAACCATCTGCTTTCTTTATTGTTGAGCATGACATAGAACATCCGGTTGCTCAGGAGACATCTGACTGTGTTGCACAGTTTGGCATCCGCTGTGATGTCGAAAAGTTTTTTAATCAGCAGCCTGTGTTGGACGGTGTCATAAGCTGCTGAAAGATCGACAAAGGCAACGCCTGTTATCAGCTTCTTCTGGTAGCCGTCCTCGATGTGCTGGGTGAGGTTTAGCAGTTGGCCTGTGCAGGATTTTCCCGGTCTAAATCCGGCTTGATCTCGGATTAGCTCAGCGTCTATCTGGGGGGATAGTCGACTGAGGAGTAGTCTCTCGAAAAGCTTGTAGGTGGTGCATACGCGGCATATTGGACTGGTTCCCATTTTTCGTGAATCTGAGGTGGATTCGTACTTTAATGCATTTGAGCGTGTGGCTACTGCCCTCGCTTGGTCCATTTTGCTCCAGTGTAAGTTACTGGGTAAAGCACAGGAGGTGATGGCCGCGCTCTCTGTTCAGGATAGCATGAATTATGACATTGTAAAAGCAACCATTCTACGTGCATATGAAAAAGTCCCTGAAGCTTATCGTCAGAAGTTTAGGCAGCTCTCCAAGAATGCTAGCCAAACTTTTGTCGAGTTCGCTCGGGAGAAAGAGGCTCTGCTCGACAGGTGGTGCGCGGCAAGCAAAGTAAATTACTTTCAATCACTGCGTGCACTACTGGTGATGGAGGAGTTTAAGAGGGGCTTGCCCGACAACATATGCATGCACTTGAACGAACAGAGAGTGGCGTCATTGGGGGATGCTGCTATCTTCGCTGATGAGTTTGTTTTGACGCATAAGAATGTGTTTCAGTCTGATGACGCGCGCAATTACGCACAGACTCAGCGTTCGCCTGAGCGGGGTGGTGTTAAACAGAGGGAGGAACGCACTTGTCATTATTGCAAAAAGGTGGGGCATTTGATCGCCCAGTGCAGAGAATACCAACGGCAAGAAAACAATGGTACTAAAAGTATGGGATTGATCATAACGAAGAAAAGTGTTGGAAATGCTTTTGTGGGTGCCCGTCGTGGTCCAGATGCTACTTTTGATCCCTTTGTATTGGATGGTGAGGTTTCTGTGTCATGGCATTCTGTTGAGCGCACTGCGGTACGCATGCTGAGGGACACTGGGGCTCAGCAAAGTGTAATACTAGCGGGGGTACTGCCTTTGAATGGCAAGACGGCCTGCGGGTCTAGTTCAATGATACGCGGGGTGGAAATGGGAGGTATTTCTGCGCCTTTGCACACGCTGTATGTAAAGTCTGCTCTTGTTTCGGGGTACTTTAAGGTGGCGGTGTGTGATGACTTACCAATTGAGGGGATTTCCTTTGTCATGGGGAATGATATAGCAGGTGGGAAAGTGTATCCTGTGTTGGAAGTGATAGGGTGTCCTGTGGTGGAAGGGGTTACTGAAAAGGGTTAATAATCATTGACTTTGTCTTGGGCTATGTACTGCCCTGGTTCTGTACCTCGCTCCTCTTAATTCACTTCCAGGTACCATGGTTGCTGAGGGGTGGAGGGATGGTGGCAGGGTTTAACAAGTTTACAGACAAATGAAAAATGGTGTTTTTTTCCCCTTTCCTTTCATGACAGACATGTGACAAATGTTCCTTTTTGACCCACTCGATTTGTGTATTTGCTGCTCCTGGGTGGAACACCAGATACCCAATTCAGTGATTGTGTGTGCAATCAACTCATAGTAGATTATCCTTTCTGTTGCGCATGGAAAGATGTTTTATGGTGCTTATGATTTGTGTGCTTAAACTTCACTATAGAGTGCAGGGGGCGTCTTGATAGGCGTGCTCCTCACTAGAGTATAGAGCACCGAAGTCTGACGTCACTTTCAGTAGAGGGCGTCTGTCCCCAGGTTCATGTATTTGTTTAGTTGCATTGAAATCCCCATTGAGGCGATTTGAGATCGCCTCATATAACAACTGTGTTTGAAAAATAAACATGTCACCCCGGCCGCTTCACTCATATGGATATGAAGAATCAACTGACTGAGAGAAAACGCTAATGTTACTGCTGCTGAATTAGTTAGATTTTCGCTAGAAGCAGACTGTATCATATATGAGTGACTGACTGTTGCAAACGATACAGAGACACCTTCCCGACAATAACGCCGAGACAGCTTGTTTATTTTTGGACCACAACGCTTATAGTAGACGATATTAAGATCACCCCATGTTATTCTCCATAGAGAAATCACTTCCGCGAACCAGGGGAATCGTCGGGATGAGCGAGTTACGTCAGGACTTCGGTGCTCTATAGTTGTGGCTAACTCTGTGAGTGGTTGAAGCTACCTCACGTTAAAGAAATGTAAACCAAGATAATTCTGGTGTACTTTGGGAGGGTTGTGCCCAGAACGAAAATGTTGTTCAAACTGTGTTTGATTTTGGGTGTGGGGGTGTTACATAATCGGGGATTATATATATTTATGAGATGATAACCTGATGATTGTATTTATATATATATATATATATATATTATATGATAACGTGGTTATGCTTATATATATATATATATATATATATATATATACTTATAATATATCATGAATAGGTTACATTGTACAGAGTGCTGATCAACACTTTCAGTCACAGGTCTGATCTGCTGTGGTGCGTGGAGGCGGAGACCCATCAACCTGTCTGCCCACCCCCTCGTCACCAGGAGCCAATCCGTGCTCGGAGGACGGACCTGGGAAGACTACTTAGCAGCACCTGTGACACGCAATCATTGGCAGTGTCTCTCAGTTTCCCCATACTGAGAGCACGCTGTCCAGAGGAGCTAGGGAAAGCTCAACATCATGAAGCTGTGTGATTCCGTAGGCCAGGGGCTATATCTGTGTGGAGCCCCTGAGCTGACTATGTTTCTGTGATTCTGTGATACCGTAGGCCAGGGGCTATATCTGTGTGGAGCCCCTGAGCTGACTATGTTTCTGTGATTCTGTGATTCCGTAGGCCAGGGGCTATATCTGTGTGGAGCCCCTGAGCTGATTCTGTGACATTGTGCTAAAGATACAACTGATTATAATTATATATCTATATGTAGAGATATAGATTATATAATATAATTTAATATATGGCGTATGGGAGCGTACTTGTTGTAACTCTTTGTTAGGCAGTAGTTAGTGTAGGCAGCTTAGATAGTTTTGAACTTGTGTAACCCCTCTTTTCCTTTTTATTGGTTAGAGTTAGGTCAGAGTGTTGTGTGACTTTAGCATAGGGCTAGAGAGTTTTGATTGTTTTATTAGTTGCCCCATACAGCCTGTCTTTGTTTTGGAGTGAATTTGTAATCACTATTGTTTATATCTATATACCTTTATCATTCCAACGTTGAATAAACAACAATTATTCGTGCCAGCCATGTTGCATCCTCTTCTTATACCCCTAGACATACAAGGGGAATGTAACAACGTCTAACACACGTCTAAAAATAGACGTGTTTTAGACGTCTATTTTTAGACGTTTTCTATCCCATTTTTGACCATGGGCTATAGCCCATACTGTACGGCATACTATAGCAAGCCGGTTTTCATCATTTTTGAGGATTTGAAAAAAAAAAGAAAACGATGGGCTATAACCCATCGTTTTGTTTTTTTTTTCATTTTTTTCAAATCCTCAAAAATGATGAAAAACTGCGTGCTATAGTATGCCGTACAGTATGGGCTATTAGACGAGCGTCTAAAAATGGGATAAAAATGTCTAAAAATAGACGTCTAAAACACGTCTAAAAATAGACGTGTTTTAGACGTCTATTTTTAGATGTTTTTTATCCCATTTTTGACCATGGGCTATAGCCCATACTGTACGGCATACTATAGCAAGTCGTTTTTCATCATTTTTGAGGATAAAAAAAAAAAAAAAAAAAAAAAACGATGGGCTATAACCCATCGTTTTTCTTTTTTTCTTTTTTTTCAAATCCTCAAAAATGATGCAAAACGGCGTGCTATAGTATGCCGTACAGTATGGGCTATTAGACGAGCGTCTAAAAATGGGATAAAAATGTCTAAAAATAGACGTCTAAAGCACGTCTAAAATTAGACGTGTTTTAGACGTCTATTTTCAGACATTTCTATCCCATTTTTGACCATGGGCTATAGCCCATACTGTACGGCATACTATAGCAAGCCGTTTTTCATCATTTTTGAGGATTTGAGGATTTGAAAAAAAAAAAAAAAAAAAAACGATGGGCTATAACCCATCGTTTTTTTTTCTTCATTTTTTTCAAATCCTCAAAAATGATGAAAAACTGCGTGCTATAGTATGCCGTACGGTATGGGCTATTAGACGAGCGTCTAAAAATGGGATAAAAATGTCAAAAAATAGACGTCTAAAGCACGTCTAAAATTAGACGTGTTTTAGACGTCTATTTTTTGACGTTTTTTATCCCATTTTTGACCATGGGCTATAGCCCATACCGTACGGCATACTATAGCACGCCGTTTTTCATCATTTTTGAGGATTTAAAAAAAAAGGAAAAAACGATGGGCTATAACCCATCGTTTTTTTTTTTTTCATTTTTTTCAAATCCTCAAAAATGATGAAAAACGGCGTGCTATAGTATGCCGTACGGTATGGGCTATTAGACGAGCGTCTAAAAATGGGATAAAAACGTCTAAAAATAGACGTCTAAAACACGTCTAAAAATAGACGTGTTTTAGACGTCTATTTATTTACGTTTTTTATCCCATTTTTGACCATGGGCTATAGCCCATACCGTACGGCATACTATAGCACGCCGTTTTTCATCATTTTTGAGGATTTGAGGATTTGAAAAAAGAAAAAAAACGATGGGCTATAACCAATCTTTTTTTTTTTTTTTTTTTTTTCAAATCCTCAAAAATGATGAAAAACGGCGTGCTATAGTATGCCGTACGGTATGGGCTATTAGACGAGCGTCTAAAAATTGGATAAAAACGTCAAAAAATAGACGTCTAAAACACGTCTAAAAATAGACGTGTTTTAGACGTCTATTTTTAGACGTTTTTTATACCATTTTTGACCATGGGCTATAGCCCATACCGTACGGCGTACGGTATGGGCTATAGCCCATGGTCAGAAATGATGAAAGACGAGGATACATTTTTTTTCAAAATTTCAAAAAACGATGGGCTATAACCCATGTTTTTTTTTCCCATACCGTACGGCATACTATAGCACGCCGTTTTTCATCATTTTTGAGGATTTGAAAAAAATGAAAAAAAAAAAAACGATGGGTTATAGCCCATCGTTTTTTCATTTTTTTCATTTTTTTTTTAAATCCTCAAAAATGATGAAAAACGACGTGCTATAGTATGCCGTACGGTATGGGCTATTAGACGATCGTCTAAAAATGGGATAAAAACGTCTAAAAATAGACGTCTAAAACACGTCTAAAAATAGACGTGTTTTAGACGTCTATTTCTTTACGTTTTTTATCCCATTTTTGACCATGGGCTATAGCCCATACCGTACGGCATACTATAGCACGCCGTTTTTCATCATTTTTGAGGATTTGAGGATTTGAAAAAAGAAAAAAAACGATGGGCTATAACCAATCGTTATTTTTTTTTTTCATTTTTTTCAAATCCTCAAAAATGATGAAAAACAGCGTGCTATAGTATGCCGTACGGTATGGGCTATTAGACGAGCGTCTAAAAATGGGATAAAAACGTCTAAAAATAGACGTTTAAAACACGTCTAAAAATAGACGTGTTTTAGACGTCTATTTTTTGACGTTTTTCATCCCATTTTTGACCATGGGCTATAGCCCATACCGTACGGCATACTATAGCACGCCGTTTTTCATCATTTTTGAGGATTTGAGGATTTAAAAAAAGAAAAAAAACGATGGGCTATAACCAATCTTTTTTTTTTTCAAATCCTCAAAAATGATGAAAAACGGCGTGCTATAGTATGCCTTACGGTATGGGCTATTAGACGAGCGTCTAAAAATGGGATAAAAACGTCTAAAAATAGACGTCTAAAACACGTCTAAAAATAGACGTGTTTTAGACGTCTATTTTTAGACGTTTTTTATACCATTTTTGACCATGGGCTATAGCCCATACCGTACGGCATACTATAGCACGCCGTTTTTCATCATTTTTGAGGATTTGAGGATTTGAAAAAAGAAAAAAAACGATGGGCTATAACCAATCTTTTTTTTTTTTTTTTTTTTTTTCAAATCCTCAAAAATGATGAAAAACGGCGTGCTATAGTATGCCGTACGGTATGGGCTATTAGACGAGCGTCTAAAAATTGGATAAAAACGTCAAAAAATAGACGTCTAAAACACGTCTAAAAATAGACGTGTTTTAGACGTCTATTTTTAGACGTTTTTTATACCATTTTTGACCATGGGCTATAGCCCATACCGTACGGCGTACGGTATGGGCTATAGCCCATGGTCAAAAATGATGAAAGACGAGGATACATTTTTTTTCAAAATTTCAAAAAACGATGGGCTATAACCCATGTTTTTTTTTCCCATACCGTACGGCATACTATAGCACGCCGTTTTTCATCATTTTTGAGGATTTGAAAAAAATGAAAAAAAAAAAAACGATGGGTTATAGCCCATCGTTTTTTCATTTTTTTTTAAAATCCTCAAAAATGATGAAAAACGACGTGCTATAGTATGCCGTACGGTATGGGCTATTAGACGAGCGTCTAAAAATGGGATAAAAACGTCTAAAAATAGACGTCTAAAACACGTCTAAAAATAGACGTGTTTTAGACGTCTATTTCTTTACGTTTTTTATCCCATTTTTGACCATGGGCTATAGCCCATACCGTACGGCATACTATAGCACGCCGTTTTTCATCATTTTTGAGGATTTGAGGATTTGAAAAAAGAAAAAAAACGATGGGCTATAACCAATCGTTTTTTTTTTTTTTCATTTTTTTCAAATCCTCAAAAATGATGAAAAACAGCGTGCTATAGTATGCCGTACGGTATGGGCTATTAGACGAGCGTCTAAAAATGGGATAAAAACGTCTAAAAATAGACGTTTAAAACACGTCTAAAAATAGACGTGTTTTAGACGTCTATTTTTTGACGTTTTTCATCCCATTTTTGACCATAGGGCTATAGCCCATACCGTACGGCATACTATAGCACGCCGTTTTTCATCATTTTTGAGGATTTGAGGATTTAAAAAAAGAAAAAAAACGATGGGCTATAACCAATCTTTTTTTTTTTTTTGTTTTTTTTTTCAAATCCTCAAAAATGATGAAAAACGGCGTGCTATAGTATGCCGTACGGTATGGGCTATTAGACGAGCGTCTAAAAATGGGATAAAAACGTCTAAAAATAGACGTCTAAAACACGTCTAAAAATAGACGTGTTTTAGACGTCTATTTTTAGACGTTTTTTATACCATTTTTGACCATGGGCTATAGCCCATACCGTACGGCATACTATAGCACGCCGTTTTTCATCATTTTTGAGGATTTGAAAAAAAAAAAACGATGGGCTATAACCCATCGTTTTTTGTTTAAAAAAAAAAAAAAAAAAATCCTCAAAAATGATGAAAAACGGCGTGCTATAGTATGCCGTACGGTATGGGCTATTAGACGACTGTCTAAAAATGGGATAAAAACGTCTAAAAATAGACGTCTAAAACACGTCTAAAAATAGACGTGTTTTAGACGTCTATTTCTTTACGTTTTTTATCCCATTTTTGACCATGGGCTATAGCCCATACCGTACGGCATACTATAGCACGCCGTTTTTCATCATTTTTGAGGATTTGAGGATTTGAAAAAAGAAAAAAAACGATGGGCTATAACCAATCGTTTTTTTTTTTTTTTTTTTTTTTTCAAATCCTCAAAAATGATGAAAAACAGCGTGCTATAGTATGCCGTACGGTATGGGCTATTAGACGAGCGTCTAAAAATGGGATAAAAACGTCTAAAAATAGACGTTTAAAACACGTCTAAAAATAGACGTGTTTTAGACGTCTATTTTTTGACGTTTTTCATCCCATTTTTGACCATGGGCTATAGCCCATACCGTACGGCATACTATAGCACGCCGTTTTTCATCATTTTTGAGGATTTGAGGATTTTAAAAAAGAAAAAAAACGATGGGCTATAACCAATCGTTTTTTTTTTTTTTTTTTTTTTTTCAAATCCTCAAAAATGATGAAAAACGGCGTGCTATAGTATGCCGTACGGTATGGGCTATTAGACGAGCGTCTAAAAATGGGATAAAAACGTCTAAAAATAGACGTCTAAAACACGTCTAAAAATAGACGTGTTTTAGACGTCTATTTTTAGACGTTTTTTATACCATTTTTGACCATGGGCTATAGCCCATACCGTACGGCATACTATAGCACGCCGTTTTTCATCATTTTTGAGGATTTGAGGATTTAAAAAAAAAAAAAAAAAAAAGAAAACGATGGGCCATCGTTTTTTTTTTTTTTTTCATTTTTTTCAAATCCTCAAAAATGATGAAAAACGTGCTATAGTATGCCGTACGGTATGGGCTATTAGATGAGCGTCTAAAAATGGGATAAAAACGTCTACAAATAGACGTCCAAAACACGTCTAAAAATAGACGTGTTTTAGACGTCTATTTTTTGAAGTTTTTTATCCCATTTTTGACCATGGGCTATAGCCCATACCGTACGGCATACTATAGCACGCCGTTTTTCATCATTTTTGAGGATTTGAAAAAAAAAAAAAACGATGGGCTATAACCCATCGTTTTTTGTTTTAAAAAAAAATAAATTAAATCCTCAAAAATGATGAAAAACGGCGTGCTATAGTATGCCGTACGGTATGGGCTATTAGACGACTGTCTAAAAATGGGATAAAAACGTCTAAAAATAGACGTCTAAAACACGTCTAAAAATAGACGTGTTTTAGACGTCTATTTCTTTACGTTTTTTATCCCATTTTTGACCATGGGCTATAGCCCATACCGTACGGCATACTATAGCACGCCGTTTTTCATCATTTTTGAGGATTTGAGGATTTGAAAAAAGAAAAAAAACGATGGGCTATAACCAATCGTTTTTTTTTTTTTTCATTTTTTTCAAATCCTCAAAAATGATGAAAAACAGCGTGCTATAGTATGCCGTACGGTATGGGCTATTAGACGAGCGTCTAAAAATGGGATAAAAACGTCTAAAAATAGACGTTTAAAACACGTCTAAAAATAGACGTGTTTTAGACGTCTATTTTTTGACGTTTTTCATCCCATTTTTGACCATGGGCTATAGCCCATACCGTACGGCATACTATAGCACGCCGTTTTTCATCATTTTTGAGGATTTGAGGATTTAAAAAAAGAAAAAAAACGATGGGCTATAACCAATCGTTTTTTTTTTTTTTTTTTTTTTTTAAATCCTCAAAAATGATGAAAAACGGCGTGCTATAGTATGCCGTACGGTATGGGCTATTAGACGAGCGTCTAAAAATGGGATAAAAACGTCTAAAAATAGACGTCTAAAACACGTCTAAAAATAGACGTGTTTTAGACGTCTATTTTTAGACGTTTTTTATACCATTTTTGACCATGGGCTATAGCCCATACCGTACGGCATACTATAGCACGCCGTTTTTCATCATTTTTGAGGATTTGAGGATTTGAAAAAAAAAAAAAAAAAAGAAAACGATGGGCCATCGTTTTTTTTTATTTTTTCATTTTTTTCAAATCCTCAAAAATGATGAAAAACGTGCTATAGTATGCCGTACGGTATGGGCTATTAGATGAGCGTCTAAAAATGGGATAAAAACGTCTACAAATAGACGTCCAAAACACGTCTAAAAATAGACGTGTTTTAGACGTCTATTTTTTGAAGTTTTTTATCCCATTTTTGACCATGGGCTATAGCCCATACCGTA